>NW_022680355.1:16748359-17064668 GCF_004115265.2 Rhinolophus ferrumequinum | reverse complement strand
ACTAGAACATTCCCTGTGCACTGCTACTCTATCCCATCGTTCCTAGATCCATATCTAGGAGCAAAAGCTGTGGCAACTATGCCAGGAGCACAGGTAGAGTCACCACTGCAGTGTCCATGGGAATTGGCACTAATGCTTCCAATAGCTGTAAAAGATTGGGTCAGCTTCTCCTTTTGAAGACCATTCAGAAAGGAAGAAGCTGTCATTGCACGGAAGCTTTCAGGAGAATAGTCATCAATCATTGCTATGCTAAGAAACAAGAAATATGCATGGTAAGTGCTGAACCACCAGGGGAAGAGAGAAGGAAGGAGTACCTATAGATGTTCTCCATGATTTTATACAGAAAAGAGTTGCGAAGTTCAGCCAAGAAAAGTTGAGTGGAGTTGGGGTGGAGAGATGGGCGAGACCATCTGAGTGTGAAGGGACAGCCACATCACCTGTAGAAGGAGCAGCCTCAGCTCTCTCCTTGGGGGTTTAGTGTCAGCAAGAATCTCACTGATCAAACAGAAAGAAAAAGAAAAGAATGCACAATGGGGTAAAGACAGTCTCTTTGATAAACAGTGCTGGGAAAACCAGACAGATACATGCAAAAGAAAGAGAGAGAGAGAGAGAGAGAGAGAGAGAGAGAGAGAGAGAGAGAGAGAGAGAGAGAGAGAGAAAGAGAGAGAGAGAGAGAGAGAGAAACTAGACCATTTTCTTACACAATATACAAGAATAAACTCAAAATGGATTAAAGACTTAAATGTAAGACCCGAAACCATAAAACTCCTAGAACAGAACATAGGCAGTAAGCCTTCTGACATTGTTCTTAGTAATATTTTTTTCTGATCTATCTCCTTGGGCAAGGAAAAGAAAAGAAAAAATAAACTAATAGGATTACATCAAACTAAAAAGTTTTTGCATAGCAAAGGAAACCATCAACAAAACAAAAAGAGCCTACTGAATGGGAGAAGATATTCATAAATGATACAATAAGGGGTTAATATCCAAAATTTATGAAAAACTTGTACAACTTAACACACACATACACAAAACAAAAACAAAAAACAAACAAACAAAAAAATCCAATTAAAAAATGGACAGAGGAACTGAACAGACATTTCTCCAAAAAGGACATACAGATGACCAACAGACATATGAAAAGATGCTCAACATCACTAATCATCAGAGAAGTGCAAATAGAAACCAGAATGAGATACCACCTCACCCCAGTCAAAATGGAATATCAACAAATCATCAAACAACAAGTGTTGGCGAGGATGTGGAAGAAAGGGAACCCTCATACACTGTTGGTGGGTTGCAGTCACTGTGGAAAACAAATTGTTGCCGTCACTACAGAAAACAAACTATGGAGGTTCCTCAAAAAATTAAAAATAGAACTACCGGCAATTCCACTTCTGGGTATTTATCCGAAGAAATCCAAAACGTTAATTTGAAAACCTATATGCAACCCTATGTTCACTGCAGTGTGATTTACAATAGCCAAATATAGAGCAACTTAAGTGCCCATCAATAGATGATTGCACAAAGAAGAGGAGGTACATTTATAAAATGAAGTATTATTCCACCATAAAAAAAAAAATGAAACCTTGCCATTTGCAACAACATAGATGGACCTAGAGGGTATTATGCAAAGTGAAATAAATCAGACGGAGAATGACAAATACCACGTGATTTCACTTACATATGGAATCTAAAGAACAAAATAAATGACTAAACAAAACAGAAATAAACTTATAGATACAGAGAACAAACTGATAGTTGTCAGATGGGAGGGGGTTGGGGAGCTGGGTGAAAAGGATGAAGGGATCAATAAGTACAAATTGGTAGTTACAAAAGAGTCATGGGGATGTAAAGTAAAGCATAGGGAATATAGTCAATAATATTGTAATAACTGTGTATGGTGCCAGATGGGTACTAGACTAATCAGGGAGATCACTTTGTAAATTGCATAAAAGTCTAATCACTATGAAACTAATCACCTGAAACTAATATAAAATAATATGGAATGTCAACTGTAATAGATAGATAGATAGATAGATAGATAGATAGATAGATAGATAGATAGATAGATAGATAGATGGAGGAAGGAAGGAAGGAAGGAAGGAAGGAAGGAAGGAAGGAAGGAAGGAAGGAAGGAAAGAAGGAAGGAAGGAAGGAAGGAAAGAATGAAGAAAGGAAAAAGAAAGAAAGAAGAGAAAGAAGATAAAGATAGGGGAGAAGCAGATCCACTGAGGACTAAAATTTTAATTGGAATCCAAAAAGTCAAGAAAGTGAAAAATCCTAGCTTTCTGGTGTCACACTGGACATCTGGTTTACCTGAGTTAGCAAAATAGCCCTCTGGGTGTGTGCAAGTATTTATTGGCTGTGAACACTGCTGTTCTCTGAAACATCTTGTTCACTGGCCAGAACACCTCATCCTGGTTCAAGTCAAGTTCTTCTCCTCTCCAGTCAGTTTCTCAGAAGTCAAAGCCTCTGCTGTGGAGATTGAAGTCTCAAGATTCTGAGGGAATTCAAATGTTGACAAATGGATATATTATTACTCTTCTCGTGGGTTTAATTTGCCTTTTAACAGTTTCCAGTTTTGTGCATTGCCATGGTTGCAAAGAAAACATCTTTAAATCTTTACAAATCAAATTCCAGTGAAGAAACTTTTTCCTATTTAATATAAGAACAGTTGTCAGGGAAGCACCCAGTCAGAACCCCCTCATAAACCGGAGGCAGAGTACCATATGTTTTACAATGGAATCTCTACCTCTTGCAAGGCTGTTTCTTTTCTTTTTTTTTTTTTTTTTAAGTAAGAAATTCCCATTCTTCGACACACTTTACAAAAACTGCAACTGGTTTTGCAGGATAAGTGCACCAGAAGTCCTATGCATTATACTAACAAAAGTTTTTATTCTTTTCCTTTTCAGTAGAAAGAGCAGATCATATATGTACCCAGTTCATGTATGCAGCATTTTTGTTGGTGAGCTACATTAATAGCAATATAATAAATGGAAAAAAACTTTTATTAAAGAAAATTTGTATTTAAATATTTAACATCTCAAGATTACTCTATCAGATCTCGTCATAGCATCATCACGTGGCATTTAGGTGAAGAGGGGACAAAAAAAAGTGTCATCTTGCCCTGAAGGATCTACATTCTGTGCTTGGGATCCAAAGTATTCTAATGAACACAGTAAAATAATATATACCTTACTAAAAAACTTCCTAGGATTAGTCTTATTAATAAAACAAGGGGCCGGCCCGGTGGCTCAGGCAGTTGGAGTTCTGTGCTCCTAACTCCGAAGGCTGCTGGTTTGATTCCCACATGGGCCAGTGGGCTCTCAACCACAAGGTTGCCGATTCAACTCCTCGAGTCCAGCAAGGGATGGTGGGCTCCACCCCTTGCAACTAAGATTGAACACAGCACCTTGAGCTGAGCTGTCTCCCGGATGGCTCAGTTGGTTGGAGCACGTCCTCTCAACCACAAGGTTGCCGGTTTGACTCCCGCAAGGGATGGTGGGCTGCGACCCTGCAACTAGCAACGGCAACTGACCTGGAGCTGAGCTGCGCCCTCCTCAACTAAGACTGAAAGGACAACTTGACTTGGAAAAAGAAAGGCCTGGAAGTACTCACTGTTCCCCAATAAAGTCCTGTTCCCCTTCCCCAATTAAAAAAAAAAAATCTTAAAAAAAAGAAAAATAAAAAAATAAAACAAACAGGACGCTTCTTTGGCTAAAAAATTATATTTGATTTGATCCTTCAAGCAGATGGCCACATAGACCCACTGGGCATCTTGTTTGGTTGAATTGTTGAGTAGACAATTCATCCATTCATCTACTCCACACTCACTGAGTATTGATTGTAGGCCAGGCACCACAGTGAGTGGTGAAAACTTAGCAGCAAACGTAATCCTCTGGCCTGTTCCCATGGGTGGGTGCAGCCTTCTTTGTAATGAGGGTGGGGGTAGAAACAGGAGTACATAGAATAACGTTAGGATAGTATGTCTTCTACCCACCTGAGAGTCAACCACAGCTCTGAAAGGTGCCCCAGTGTCTGAGATGAGCCAGAAATGAGACCACTTCCTTTCTTATCAGCTTTCTCCAGCTTTCTCTGACAGAACCTCTTCCTATATAAAGGGGCTGGTCCTATTTCTACCTCTAAAAGTTCCAACTTTCCTGCTGGTATTTCCACTCAATGAAATCCCTCTCTGAAGACCCAACACCACGTGATGAAGTCTGATGCAGACCAAGTTTAAGATTCTGCAGTTTGGGACTTTTCAAAGAGGAAATTCATGCTGTTCCTTTAGGAGGACAAAAATATCCTGAAGGAGTAGGAGGGGCGGCCGGTTAGCTCAGCTGGTTAGAGCATGGTGCTAGTAGCACAAAGTTGCCAGTTTGATCCCCATATGGGCCACTGTGAGCTGCGCTCTCTTTAATTAAAAAAAAAAAAAAAAAAATTATCCTGAAGGACCTGTTCATGGAGATGGCAAGCTGCCCCTGTTCAGCCCGGTGCTTTCCATTTCCCGGTGCCCAGTCCTCTCTCACTGAACGTTAGCAAAGGAACATTTCAGAACACATTGTACTTATGAGGATCCCCTCCCCTAAAAGTAAGTTGACTACTTACTATTCCTCAAGGGCAGTGAAAGGTGGGTCCTCCTTGGAGACTGAGTTAGGTTACAGTGCATCCCTGAGGCCTCTCCGGTTCCATTCACCCACTGGAGTGTCCATCTGAAGCTCTGAGCTGCATATTATCCAGTCCCTGCTGCTGAGAGTATAGAGCTCCTAGTGTGTGCAGGAAGTGTGCTAGGCATTTGGCAGATACAAAGCCCCCGATGAAGAGTGGGGAGACTGACGGGAAAATCATCAGGTGACATTTTTATAAGTTCTACAATATGAGTATATGCCAAGTTCTGTGGGAAGGCAAGGGAGTGAGTGATTATCTTCTGAAGGGGCCTTAAAAGGGAAGTGAAAATTCCATAGGTGGGGGTGGGGTGGGGGTGGGGGTGCAACATTCCAGGCAGAGGAACATCAAGAACAAAAACAAAATGAGAATGAGCACGATATTGGGGGGAACCTCAAACATCTGTTGTCATAACAGAATAGCATAAACTGGGTGTCTTAACAGAAATTTACCTCTTACATTCCTGAAGGCTGGATGTCCAAGATCAAGGCAATGCCAGACTTGGTGTCTGGTGAGGGCCTTCTTCCTGGTTCCTAGATGGCCAGGGAGGGA
Organism: Rhinolophus ferrumequinum; assembly: GCF_004115265.2. NCBI lineage: Eukaryota > Metazoa > Chordata > Mammalia > Chiroptera > Rhinolophidae > Rhinolophus > Rhinolophus ferrumequinum. The sequence goes on along the minus strand of NW_022680355.1, from coordinate 17,059,448 downwards.
CGAGGGAGCTCTCTGGGTCCCTTTTGTAAGGGCAGTAATCTCACGATGAGGGCTCCACCCTCAGGACCTCATCACCTCTCAAAGGTCCCAGCTCCACATACCATCATACTGGGGGTTAGGGCTTCAACGCGTAGATTTTGGGGAGACACAGACATATAGCTGTGACCATGTATAATGTGCACTGGGCATGCTGCAAGAGATGAGAGTAAACAAGAAGATGGTGACAGATTGAAAGGCTCTGTGTATACCATGCTAAGGAAGGATTACATGTCTACAACAAATGGGGAAACTGAGGTACACAGTCATTATACTTGTCATCTAAGGTCATTCTCACAAGAACAGTATTTGGGGAAGAAACCTGCTTTTCTCCTTCCTCCTAGGGCAGGAATGAAGAAAAAGTAAATCCTCAGAGGTGACGTCTTTAGTGACCAGCCGTATCGCTGCCCCTGGTCCCTGCAGCTGGCCTGACACACCAGACAGAGAGCAGAACGGCCCCTGGGACATCCTTCACACACACCCCAGCTCCACCACCACAATGGCCTGGAAATGCAGCTGCTTCTCGCCATGACCCCCATATAACAGGTTAGTTCACAGATTAAAGCCCATCCACATGGTCTAACCGCTGGCCTGCCACCTTGGCACCTGGGAGGTCCTCTCAGTGGACAGCTGGCAGCGTTCACGGCATGACGATGCAGGCTGAGCCCAAAAAGAACCACTCGCGCTGTGCTGGCCCTCATGCTGGGAAAATGACTGAAAGCTTATCAGAATTACAGCACTTACCCCCCAGTCCTTAGGGCCCCAACCAAGCTACCAACTGCGTTGTATTTAGTAGTCCTCGTGGGCTTGTGAGATCCTTGAGAAGAGCCGAGCATCATGGCTTAGTCATCAGAGGTCAAGCAAGTCATCAGAACTCAAGCGGGGTTTCATCTGTAGGTCCCTCCCACCGGCAAAATTCTTCTTGGTCTTATCAGCACATCTCTACAGCATTTGTGATGGCCACGCCACCTCCTGCTCTAGGTTGCCGAGAGCACAGTGTTCAAATCCTAACTCCATCGCTGCAGCTACTACTGCAGACAAAATACTAGCTACGCGTTCTACACAAGTACTTCTTTTTTCTGAACTTCACAAGGGGAAGCTAGGACCCATCTCCAGGAGTTTTTGTCAGGACGACACGAGATAATTTAGATAAAAGGGCTTGTAAAATGTTACGATATAAAATGTGAGTTACTATACCTGTGGCTCAAATCTCATCAGACACCCAGTGTTTTTTAGTTTTGTATGAAGAGAAGGACCCACTCTCATGATCGCTGGTAACATCCAGAAACATTATATAAAGCTTCTCTTGTTTCCAGTTAATGGTCCCAATCTCACATTGGATGGCACTGTCACAGTTCTGTTTTGAGTTTTTTGGCAGAACTTCTAAGTCCAAAATGCAATTCAGCATAAACAAAGGCTTGGCTTTGACCCAACATACTAATCAATGAATTAATCCTGCCCCATCCATTAACCTTGTTCCTGAAGCAGTGACTTGTGCTGGAGGAATCAGGAACTCCTCAGCTATGATAGATGCCTGGGGGACCAGCAAATAAAACAGGCAGCCCTCAGTCTCCTGAAAAAGGAGGGGCCAAAATGGCCTGTGGCCTCACGGCTATTTGGCCTCTTTAGTTTTGTCTAGTCTTCCAACACATTCTGCAGACCAAAATGATAGGAGAAAAAAGGGACAGAAAGAGAAAATGCAAATGAGAGAGAACCATGCTCTTGTGGAGGATTGTATGCTGGATCCAGGTACCTCCATTGCAATACCTTTAAGCATTTGCTTTCCAGACATGTGTGCGCTCCTTCCCCTGTTTCTCCTCCATTGCCTTTCTCAGACTTTTTTTTTTTAAAACTGTGGTATAAAAAAATAAAGCACACCACAAAATTTACCATTTTAACCATTTTTAAGTGTGCAGTTGAGTAGTGTTTGATATCTTCACATTGTTGTACAGATCTCCAGAACTTTTTCATCTTGCAAAACTGAAACCTTATACCCACTAGACAACTCCTCCCTTCCACAGACTTTTAACTCTTGATTCTTTCCTTCCAGCTATTTTGTTCTTCACAGTATCTCCCACCAGTAAACCACTCAGCCTTTTTTAGATATTATAATTGGCCTCATTAGAACTGCCTTATAGTTCTAAAATAATCTTTGTTCAGCTTTGGAAAAAAAAAAAAAAACCCAAGCATTTCTTTCAGCGGTGAAGCGCTCTTTCAGGGCAAACTGAGGGCAGCTATGCCAGCGTTGGCGTGTAGGCTGAGCCAGCCACCTCAGAGAGGAGAGGGCATTTGCTGGCGCTCGGTGGAGCCAGGCCTTGAGCACAGTCCTTTGATTGCCGCTAACTAATAGGCATTATCCAAAAAGCAAAAATGAAAAGGAAGTGGTCCTATGGTCAAATTGTTTGAGAAGCCTTGGATGACTCAAAGTTAAAAAGAACTCTTAAGTGCACAAAAGCTCAGAGCCTTGTCAATGCCAGTGAGGTGAGCAGCATTTCACAGAGGACCTCAGACACGCCGTGTCATCTTGCTAGGGGTCTACAGAGGCGCTCACCTCCAACCGTGAGAGAGCGAGGAGAGGGGCCTGCAGAGCTCAGGAGATGGGCAGGATTTAGTGCCTCAGCTAATCTCGGGTAAGGCAGGGTCGCCCTTTCTGCTGGAACAGCGTTCTCCCAGAAGCTGTATTGGTCGGGAAAAGCCGCAGAGACCAGTCCCTCTGTGCATAGGGAATGTAACAGTTAGGCTTGTCCCGTTTTAAAGAGTGGCCAAAACAGAGCACTTGGTATAAAGCAGGTGCCCATAAATGCTGGTTGTCTTAGCTTGGGCTGACATAACAAAATACCATGGACTGGGTGGCTTAAACAACAGAGATTTATCTCTAGAGGCTGAGAAGTACAACATCAATGTGTGGGTCACTTAGATTCTGGGTGCAAGCTCTCTTCCTGGCTGGCAGATGGCTACCTTCTTGCTATGTCCTCGTATGACCTTCCCTCAGCGTGTGCACATGGAGATCTCTCATTCTCTCCCTCTCTCTCTCCCTCTCTCTCTCTTCTTCCTTATAAGGCCACTAATTGCATCATGAGGGCTCCACTTTCATGACCTAAATCTAACCCTCCTTCTAACCCAAACTATCCCACTTTCATGACCTAGTCTAATTACCTCCCAAAGGTTTCTTCTCCAAATACTACCACATTGAGGGTTCAACATATGAATTTGGGGGAATGTGAACATTTCGTCCACAGTTGTGCTGATGGCTTTATGGAAGATCCAGTCAGCCCTATGCTAAAGAAGAAAGAGAACTGGATATTAAAAGACAGATGAGGTGGTATGGGAAAACTGGGAAGTCCTTTACTAGTCCACAGCTTTGAATGTACCAAGAGGTGAATTATGTCTTTTGTTAGTCTAATAATATCTAATAGATTTCTCTATTTCATCTATTTTTTGCTTTGTTACACATTGTGTGCTTTCAAAAAGAATTTAAGGCACCTTAAAATAAAGGCTGAGACATCAGAAACTGTGGAGAAAAAGGCAGTCATAATTATACCAGGAACCAGAGTTAGGCAAGTATTATTTATTATTGAACACCAAATTAAGTTTATTCTGAGCACCTTAGGACTGAAAAAAAAAATGGGATGACTCCCTATTCAGATAATAAATAAGAGGGTTGTTTTTTACCACCAAAATGAAATTCCAGAAGGAATTTATTATTAAATCTAAACAAAACTGAAAACATACGTTAACTTCATGTGGCTGGTTCTTGTATTGGCCTTTGATAAAAGTCAAGGGCATAGAATATTGACCTGTGTCCAAGCAAGCATGATCCTACTGGTCTTTACATATTTCCATCTGATGTCCAAGTTTAATACAAGGGTGAGAGTCAGAGGAGAAACAAGGGCCTCTCCAATTCTGTTCCCCCTCCACGTCCCCCAAAGCTGTACCACATTCAGCCTAACTGCTGACAGAATGAAGATTCTCGGGCAAACCCAGACCTACTGAATCAGTGTATTGGGAGGAAGGGGCTGGAAACCTACATTTTTGAAACACCCTCAGGGATTCTGACGCCCGCTAAACTTGAGACACCATCATCTAGAAAATAATAGGTGTGTGTGGCCTCATACACATTCTGTCCTATTGTCTGCATTGCTAGATAGAAAGAGTTCCCTATTCTTTAGTTACCTGACACCAGCTACCAGAATCGACAAACTTGTGAAAATTAAGGGGTCCAATATATACTCTCTTTCTCAAAGAAAGGTCCCCGTTCCCAAGCAGGAACCAAATTTTTCTTGATAAACAACTATGTGTCTCCCCGAAACCTCTCATGAGCATGTATTGACAGCTCATGTCGTGCACCATGAAGTACAGAAGAGATAATTTTCAAAGACGGGTGTTGTCGACTGCCGTGATTGCAAAATGATGGCATGTGGTGCCTAAAATGCATATGTGTAGTACTAAGAAGTAATTCCTCCAGTGTGCCCTCACACTAAACAGGTAAGACAGGTGTGGTCTCTGGACACCAGCTTTAAAAGAAGTTTCTATTGTAAAAGCAACTACTGTCTTGACCAAAGAGCTGATCGCGAACTAATCAGGAATACAGTGAGCCAGTTAAATGGTTAATGGCCTGAAATCTGCCTTGTGTGAGTATTTACACCATGGAAATCACCAAATGCTACTAATCAGGGCTTGTGTTTCCCCTTGGAGAGGTGGTTTACCACTGGTGCAGACAGAGGAACCCATCTAAAACATAGACAGCAGTCCCCTTCCTGAAACCCATGACATGGACACTCACTCATCCTTCCCACAAGAAAAAGTGGGCACTTTTTCTTGTCCCTTGCCCACCGTTAGCTTGGGTAGGGTCTATGGGGAAGGTTGTGGCTCTCTAGGTAGGCAGGTGCATCTTAATACTATTTAGACAGGCTCCATGTAGCTGACTTGTAAGTGTTGCTAAACAAACAAAGAAAAACAAAAATAATCTTAACCCTTTAGCTGATATCTTTCTTTCATTAAGAACTATGCTTTTTTGTACTATCATGTTTCCCCAAAAATAAGACCTAGCCGGACAATCAGCTCTAATGCGTCTTTTAGAGCAAAAATTAATATAAGACCCGGTATTATGTTATATCATATTGTACCCGGTATGATATGATGATATGATATGACATATTAGACCCTGTGTTATATGATATGATATTGCATTATATCATATGAGACCCAGTATTATATTATATTACATTATATCTGGTATATTATATTATATTATATTATACCTGGTATGTTATATTATATTATATTATAATATATTGTATTATACTATATTACATTAGATCTGGTCTTATAGTAAAATAAGACCGGGTCTTACATTAATTTTTGCTCCAAAAGATGCATTAGAGATGATTGTCCAGCTAGGTCTTATTTTCGGGGAAACACAGTATTAGGGGTAAATTTTAAATGAAAACAGCTAGAAGAATAAGCTCATTGATTTAAATTCATACCAAGGTGGGAATGACCGATACCAGATCTTTTCCTTGGTGCAGGTTTGCATAGGAGGGAAATGATGTAGAAAGCAGGAGAGTTTGGGACCCGAAGAAAGTGAGGAGAAGAAAGGACTGTAGGAAATAAAATAGCTGCACAGTTGGGAGGCTGGGCTGTAGCTGCCAGCTTCAAAATGTCCACAACCTATCCTATCGGGGAGCTTGTCTTTAGGGCTCAAAAGCAGAAATCAGGCACTAATTGACCCACAGCTCTGTGACGTTTACCCTAACACCACCAGGGGTAAGGCCCTGACGCAGCTTTCTCGGTTGGGACTGCAAACGAATTGTGGACTCTTCTGTACACTGGGCCTAGCTGTTACTGCTATAAAAACTCTAGTTTATATCAAGTCAGTAAGAGTGTATAATAATAGAGACAGGACTAGTGCCTAATGTGGGCAAGAATCTGAGGAATGGACACGTACGGAAAACAGTTGGCAATGTATAGGAAAAGCATCAAAAGAATGCATACTCTGACCTAGTAAGTGTTCTCCTAAGGATTTATCGTGAGAGCATCAGACTAGTTTCCAAAGACGTATGTAAAGCATGTTCGTTGAAGCCTTATTTATAGAATTTTTTTAAATTATAAATATCAATCAATGGAAAAATGGTTAAAACATTATGGTAACTCCAGACAAAGTAATTATTATTAACCATTAAAAATAGTGATGTAGAAGATAAATTATGTGAAAATTTAATTAGAATATATTGATGAATGAAAAACTTCATAGCAATGTTTGTTGTGACACCACTCTTAAAAGTTTACCAATTTATATATACTCATGTATACAATCGTAGAAGAAGAGATTATAATGCATTTAGCAAAATGTTAAGACTGGTTATATCTGGATGATGTGATTTCAAGTTGAATGCTTTTTTTTTGCTATCTGCATTTCTAATATTCATGAATTTGTCATATATTATTTGTATGGCAAAATACATTTTTTTAAAAAAAACGTCATCAATGCAAAAGGAAGTGAGGGGCAGGACTAGTCTTCATTTATGATTGGTTGTGATTGTCAGTTATGTCTCTGTTGAACAAAAGAGATTTAAGGGGGTATGGGGAGGGTCGTGTGTGGATGTGTACACACCAAAGTTGGTAGAGAAAGAACAGCAATTGCTGGAGTACCCAGATTTTTAACGTTGGGCTGGGTCTCATTTCTATTTGTGTCTTACCTCTCTGCCCCTATACTCTCTATATTGGTGAAATCTATTCATCCAACTTCATTAATGTCTAAGAGAGGACATGTTATCAATAGAACCTTTTTACATTTATAGCCATTGTGTATTTGGGGGAAAGTGTCAAGTGCCATTTCTCATAAAACCGAAAATTCACCACAGACTACCAACAAAATACACAGAACAATAACGAACAGCAGCTGTGGTCCAAAGAAACTGACCAGGAGTGGCCAAGTGAGAAAAACAGTGCCCCCTTAGAAAGTCGCACTCTCTTTCGCTCTCTTCTCTTGCTATGTCTTCCTTCCCCCCTTTCAGCATGTTTAATTAGCCCATCCTTCATGTTTCTTAACATATCCCCCAAAATAGAAAAAGCATAGAAAATTAAGGAACAAAAAGAATAAATATGCCCCCTCCCCACATCCCACTTTCATTCTCCTGACCTACTTGAGCTTCAGCCAGTGTCTTTAACTTAGAACAACACTGGTGACATGAAGAAACCGCCACTGGGGCAGGTGTCCCCAGCCCAAGATTTTAAGAGGTATTCTATCTAGCAGACAGACAATTAACGTCATACCCAGCTAGTTTCCTTTGAACACTGCTGGGAACCCCTTGATTCAGTTGATCAATACCTAACGTACCAGCTCTCTAGTCTACCCAACAATGATGCATTATTTTCATTTTCCCTGTGGCAAGCTCTACGCCACCGCTTATGGAGAACCCAGAAGAGGTAAACTTCAAGCTTCCTCCATCTACAGAAAGAACCAGCTAGAGAGAAAGCCAATCCATAAAACATGCAAGACCGTGTATCCATAGCCACTAACTTGGTGGTAGAGCCTACAGATGTTGGAGTTAGGGTGACAGAGAGTCTGGTGTGGGCTAATATAATCAAGGAGGGGACACTGGGCCATGGGAAATGGATAGTTAAGCTTGGGGAAGAGAAAGGCCCTTTAGGAAGGCAAACAGGTTGAGCAAAAGCATGGCAGTGAGCTCGACGGCAGTGTGAGCTGGGAGATGAAACTGCTTGGCAGAGGCAATGATTGGTATTGGTAGGAATTCAGAGATGAAGTTAACAAGGTGGAATTGGATCAAATCAAGGAAGGAGGTCAAAATTTTAGGAAAAAGCCGAGGCCTGAGGCTGGAACAAACGGCAGTCTTCACACGGCAGGCAGGCTGCAGTGAGGTCTTGAGCACAAGAATGACACAGTAACGGCAATATTCTACCAGACAGCAAAAATCTCTCACCAAGAATTTCAGTACAATAATTTCTAGGAAACCAGTAAACATATGACAGTGTGTTCTTCCTCTTCTCAACAAGACTATATGCCTTGTTTTACCAAAACTATTGTGGTTTTAAACCACCTAAAACAAAGACTCTTTCTTACCCCAAGGATTAATGAGCTTTCCTTCTTCTTTTTTCAAATCGACATATATTTGCAATTGCTCCACAGAAGTTGGCTCCCTAGTCCCTCCAGCTAGAGGAATACCTCCATTTTTTTCCCTAATTAGAAACAAAAGTGTCCACCTTGGTGTGCTACCCAGATAACACATGCTGTGTGCTCCAAGCCAGGCCAGCCCAACCTTCCAGATTGCAATAAAGACAACTCGCCTCGCCCCATATAAACTGGGTGACCATGCTCGGAGCACCACAGGCACTGAGGCAGTGAGCTCCATGAAAGACTAAGGCGATACACCTGAACTCACACTGGATCCAACCAACAGAAACTGTCGGTCCATACAGGACTCATTGTGATTGCAAGGCTGCCCTCTTGAGGTGCTTCGGCCCTCAAAGGACCAAAGAAGCTGCTTGGTTTGGAGTGAAATGACCTGGAAAAAATCTGACTTTGACTTCCTATGGCCATGTGGTTTTTGCCTCATCTTCTACTTCTCAAAACAACCTAAATATCACCTAAAGAAATGCCACCCACTCTTTTGAGTGATCACTTTCCAAAGACTGAAATAGAGTCTTTTGTCTATTTTTAAAAGAAAAACGCAAAAAATTCATCTATGTGGTTTTACTGTTGCAGCCCCTCCCCCACCCCAAGCCTCTCACATGTTCCCACTCTATTCTACCACAGTCCCCCTCACCAATGGTTCTCAATCTTGAGTGCGCATTGAATCACCTAGATCTGCAGAGCTTGTTAAACACACAGTGCTGCGCCCCACCCCCGGCGTTTCTGATTCAGTAGGTCTAAGGTTGAGCCAAAACTTTGCACTGGTGATGAATTTCTAAAGACACCAAAGTTCTCAGCGGTGTGATGTTCTCCATCCATGCTTGTCTGCACAGATGCACTTTCCAGATCAAAGGTATCTTGCTCCTGAAAGAGATGTGGGGACAAAAAGGACTTCAAAGATGAAGGCCTGTGGGTGGGTTAGTGGCAGTTGGTTGGCCATATTAGCAAAGGAAATCACCCAGGCAAAACCTCTCAGAGGTAAAAGGGGTACCTAGTAGAACTTTCTGAGGTGAAAGAGTCCCCAGGACCTGTGTTCGAGCCCTAGCACCAACACCTTATAATCATACAATGTCAAAATCTAGAGCTAGAAAACATATATTCCAATTCCTTCCTTGTAAATACAAAGAAATTTTTGAGGCTCAGAAAAGTTAAGTAACTTGTCCAAGATTTCAGAACTTAACGAGTAGCAGGAATGGGATTGCAACTCAGGTTTTATGACTTTTGAAAATCACTGACTTGTTCAATGTAAAAATGAGAGAAAAGGAAGAATTCCCAGTTACTTGAAATGAACTAACCTTCCTGCCAGTAACAGTTATAAACTCAGAGAAAAGAAAAGTACTACGCAGGAAAAGATGCAAGAAAAAAGTGTACCCATTGTTAGAAGAAAGAAAGACAGCAAATAAAAGTAGACCCACAGATGCCCTATTTGTTGGAATTAGCAAACAAATATGGTGAAGATTGTGTAGGAAAAGATATAAAGAGGAAAGAAATGCTGTCTTTTAAGAGTAACATAGAAACTCTTTAAAAGAAAACCAAATGGAAATCCCAGAACAGAAAAATATGTCTGAAATAAAAATTCATCACATGGGATTAATAGGAGATTATTGACTGCAGAAAAAAGAATCAGTGAACTTAGAGAGATGAATATAAGTATTCTAAACTAAACAACAAAGAGAAAAAAGATTGAGGGGAAACTGAGCAGAGATTCAATGACCCGTGGAACTGCAACAAGTTGTATAACATAAATCCTGTTAAACAGCCTGATAAGGGCATTACAAATTAAAAGAACGAACCTCAAGAACGAAGATGTAAATATTGACAAGTTATTAGCAAAGCAAATCATATCTATAAAGAAACTATACATGTGATAATATATCATAACCTAGTTGAGTTTATTCCAAGAATGCCAAGTTGGTTAAATATTTGAAAATCAGTTAATGTATTGCACCACATTAACAGAATAAAACAAGAAAACTCATATGGCCATTTCTATGGATGCAGAAAAAGCATCTGACAAATTTCAACACCCATTTCAACAAACAGCACACTTAAGGTCTAAATTTGACTGTATTCTCTTTAAGATTGAGAACAAGGCAAGGATGTCTGCTTTGAATACTTCAACATTGTACTGGAGTTCTTAGCTTATGCAATAAGGCAAAAAGGAATGAATGAATGAATGAATGAATGAATTGTAAAGAGATTGAAAAGGAAGAGATAAACCTCATTATTTGTTCATGGCATAATTGTCTATGTAGAAAATTCTAAGGAATCTGGGGGTGGGGAGACAAAAAAAAACAACCCACTAAAACAGCGAATAAATGAATTTAGCAAGACCACAGCATATAATGTGTGTATACAAAAATCAATTACATTTCTATTTCTATATGCTAGCAATAAATAAAATTTAAAAACAATACTATTATAATAGCATCTAAACTATGGAATACTTAGAAATACATAAAAGATGTGCAAAATTTCTACTTTAAAAATTTCAAGACAGAGTTGAGAAGAATTTTACAAGGCCTAAATAAATGGAGAGATATGTCATGTATTCATTAATAGGAAGACTCAATTAAGTTAAGATATCAGTTCTCCCCAAAGTGATCCATAGATTCAACATGATCCCAATCAAAATCCCTCCAGACTTTTTTGCAGAATTTTGCAAGCTGATTCTAAAATATGAAGACTCAGAAAGTCAAAATGATCTTGAAGGAAGTTCCAGTTTGGAAGGGTTATACTACCTGACTTCAAGACATACTATGAAGCTACAGGACAATGTGGTATTGGTGCAAATATAGACAAATAGATCAATGGAACAGAATAGACAGTATAGAAATTGTGCACGCGCACATGCATGCACACATAAAATACAATCAGTTGCTTTTCAACAAAGGTTCCCAGGTAATTCAATGGGGAAATTCATTTTAACAAGTCCTGATGGAACTATTAACTATCTATATGGAAAAGAATGTACCTTGACTCCTACACCTCCTACCACATGCAAAAATTTGAAATGGATCTTAGACCTAAAAATAAAAGCTAAAACTATAAGGCTCCTGGAACAAAACATCGGGGAATATATTCACAACCTTGAGGTAGGCAACAATTTCTTAGGCAGGACAGAAAAAGTACTAACCATGAAAGAAAAGATTGATAAATTGGAAATAATCACATTTAAAACAATTCTGTTCAAAGGACACATTAAGAAAACTGAAAAGGCAAGCCACAGGCTGGGAGACATAAGCAATACATTTATCTGACAGAAGTCTTATCCAAAATATTTAAAGTATTTCTACAAGTCAAATGTAAAAAGACAACCCAATTTTTAAGTGGACAGAGACTTTAACAGGCATTTCACAAGAGACAATATAAAAATCACATAGGAAAATCACAATAAGCACATAGAAAGGAGCTCAAAATCATTAGTCATTAGGGAAATGCAAATTAGAACCAGAGTGACGTGCCATTTCACAACCATTAACAATTAAAATTAACAAAATTGACAATATTAAATGTTGGCAAGAAAGTGAAGCAACTGGAATTTTCTTACAGTGTTCGTGGGAGTTTAAAACGATACAACTACTTTGGATAACAGCTTAGAAGTTTTGTAATAAGGTCAAACGTACACCTGTCGTATGACCCACAAATTCTACTCCCAGGGATTTACCCCACAGAAATGAAAATATAGGTCACTGGTGAGCTGAGAGAGAGAGGTGTCTTATTGGTGTAATTGGGATGGAATCCAAGTTTGAGTGGGTCGAGGTGTGAGCGGGAGGTGAAGAAATGGAGAAAGAGCAGTAGCTAGAGTGGGTGTGGGGTATAGATTTTGTTTTTGTTATGAAACAGCCTTGAGCATGTTAGGCACATATATATACATATATGTCACACCAAAAATCTCCATAAATTTCAAATTGTATTGAAAGACTACATGAAAATAAATTAAAATATTTTTGAAGTTTCAATCTGGAGAAGAGTTTGGAGGAAATAACTGTCTATTAAGGCAGCAGATTAAGTTAAAAAGTTAGAAATGGCTATCTCTGTCTACATGAACTTCTGAAAATATGTCAAAATGAGAAATACAAATAAAATGCAAACAGACAAGGAAAAATATTTGCACCAAATCTTTAAAAAGGGCTAATTTCTTTGTCACTCTGAAAAAAGTCCTTATTAACTGATTTTTTTAAATGTCTCCAATGGATAAATGGGAAAAGGACATAAATCTAATATTCAAAGCACTACAGCCAGTGGACAATTATGTGAAATAATGCTCGATTGTTCCAATAATAAAAGAAGTTAAAACACTAAATTTTCATTTTGCTGCTAAATTAGCAAAACAAAATTGCAAACTTACATAACATGCTAAAGAGGTAGTTTATAGACAGATGGCTAAAGAGGTGATACATCATTATGCATCACTTATATGTTACAAATTGGCATAGTTCTTTTCAAAGTCATTGGCACGAGGTATCAACTGTCATCAAAATGTTCACACTCTTTGACTGTTTGTTGTTTAGAATCAACAACATTGCATTGCAGATGGCCTATGAAAAAAGATGTTTGGTGTAGGGTTAGTTACAATAACAAAAGGAGGGAGAAAGGAGGCATTGGAAATGTCCAGATAGAAAGGGAATAATGATTAGGCATCCTGGTTAAAAGCTCAGCCTGGAATCAGACCCGGGCAGAACCCAGCTTTGCCACTCGGGGGCTGTGCTACTAACGCTCTCCAAAATTCCTCATCTGAAATAAAGGACGTAAATAATGCCACCTGCCACCCTGAAGTTGTGGGACATAAATGACATAAACATGGAAAGCACACAGCAATCAGCTTAACATATGAGAAACATAGTGCATGTTCAATATTATTATTCCTCAGCTGGACAAGGTATCATTTAGCCACAAGAAGCTAAAAGCATGAGACAAAAGTTGGAAGAAAATAGTTACCAAAATGCATATGAAATATTAAGTAGGAAAAGATTTCCAATTACAGACATTGTATTGGCACTACAACTGTAATAAAGCATTTGTCTCTAATAGACTAGGTGGGATTTGCAGGAAGCCTGGAGGTATTCAATGAGCTTGACACAGTTATGTGAGGGCGATTAAAATTACACATAAATTATTTTCTTTTGCTTCTTCCTATAAACTTGTAATATTATTTTCATACACAAAAATATATTCACAAAGCAGGAAACATCCTCTATCAGCCCACAGGTTCCCATTTTTGATTCAGAAGCCAGGAGAGGCGGGGGCAGGGTGCCTGGGCCCCCAGTTGCCTTCCTTTCTTGTCACCCTTGACCGTCAGCTGGGCCAGCAGGCTGCTCACCTCTTAGTGATGACTAAAGGCTCCATCTTTTCAAGCTTTCTAACTGAATTCATGGGCACATGGATTGTGTCTCTATTGTCGCCACCCTAATTCTGTCCCTAATAGCAGGGCACAAGCAGGTACACAAAGGAGCCACCTTCTTCAATTCTCCCAGACAAGAAAAGCTGTATTTTCCAGGCCAAGTGTTGCCTGAAAGCCTCCTTCCTATTCAAAAGCCCTTCCATCTGTTCCTAAGCCAGATGATTAAGTAGGGCTTTGCGGTTTAACTGCTTCGTGCCCTCTGTGTGCTGGCTATGTCTACACAACCCCAAGTTTGTGGTAGTGCCGATAGATGACTTGAAACAGTAAAGTGCTTGGGACCAAAATTGAGTTCCCAATTCAAGCCACTGTTTGAGGAAGAGAAGATTCTAATTTTTCAATATATGTAGATAGTGGCGGTTGTGATCCAAACCTGCTTTAGTATAAACTTGAATCAGAGCAAATGAAAAGTTACACCACTCATCTTGGAGCTGAGGCATAATACAGTCCACAAACCATTTATTTAGAATATATAATGCCTGTGTACCAGGCATTACGCTAAGTACTGCAAACAAGTTCTCATGGTTGGAAAAGAACTTAAAAATCATGTATTCTAACCACCCAATGGGTTCTTGGATCTGATTTACAATATCTCCATCAAGAAGAACTCTTCTAAGAAGGAACTCACAGGTTCCACTTTGGGTCGGCTCTGACTGTTAGCTAGTTCTCCCTTGGGTTAATTCATAATTCCCACTCATCAGTTATGCTCAGGGAACCATCAGCACGTGTTCATCAGCTATCATCTCTTGCTAAGAACACGACTTATTCTTGCCCCTTGTACTGGCATCCAAGTGTCCTAGTTGTCTCTTACCCTGTGACTCAGCAAAACTTGCAGATGTTTTTAGATGTGGAAGTTGACAGTTCCCCAAACAGGTGTATTGTACTCTGGCACCCAGCCAGATAGATGGAGTTCCTGGGTTAGTTAAAATGGAGTCTACGTGCTAGACTTTAGATAGCTGGCTGACGTTCAGCGCATGCATTGAGGAGCCCAACAGGAGAAAATTAATCTTTTAGGTTCTTAGACGATGAGTCACAAATTCCATCAAAGGCCCAACTTCCAGGCCCTGGCACTGAAGATTCATGGCTTTTCATCTGGAGTATAAATGTTTGATCTTCTTGAGGCAGACACACTCAGAGGGAGTTCTGACCAAAAGTTACTACCCCACCCTTGTTAGGAGGAAATGCTTTGCCTAAGAAGCAGAAGTAAAAAGGGGTGGAGAAGCTTGATGGCTGAAAGAAATGGCTGGAAAGAAAACACTTATATAAGTTTGTTAAATTTAAAGTAATTATGCTAGATGACAATGAAGCAATGTCTTCAAAATTTTTAAGGGAAATGGCTTTGACTTTAGAATTCTCTACTCACTCAAAATATTAATCAAATGTAAAGTTCTCTACCCACTCAAAGTATTAATCAAATGTAAAGAGACAAAAATGGACATGAATGCAAGAACTCAAAGGTTTACTGCCATATACCCACCATGGAAAGATTACTTGAGAAACTACTTTGGCAAAACATAAGAGGAATTCAAGAAAGGGAAGGAAACGGGATAAAAGAAAGAGGGACTGGTAAATATGACCCAGAAGACGTGCCATTAAGCTGGGCAATCTGGAGAGCCCTCTGTCAAGCAGCCAAATTCTAGAGCCAGAAGACTGAATTTGTTTCGATAGGTCCATTCACACTTGAAAGGGCTCTTCTTAAAAAACTCCAAGCTTGCTAAAACTATTTATCTCCACTGAGCCTAGTCTTTGATCCAGTTCATCTTCTTCCACAGTGACTAGTTCACATAAGCATCAACAATAATGTTCCTTTGGGGTTGATAAAGCAATTTCCACCCCTGGCAGTTTCCAAGGGCTTCATCTCTGATCAGGGTGTAGCAGGTATCCCACTACAAGAAAGACAACTGCTTGAATTCAAAGTCCTTGAGTCTGTGGTGACTCATTTTCTGACCCCAAAGTCAGGACATAACTGACCATCAAGTTAGAATAGGTTTATCTGAACAAAATGGATAAAATACTTAAAACCAAAGAGTTCTTGAAAATTTGGGATGTATGGCTACCATTATTGTCCGAAGATGCCTGAGGGAGAGAAACAACAGGGCAGCTTGAAATGCTGCGGTCCTGGCCCAGTGGGCACTGGAATACTAATCCTTTCACATGAACTCTTCTTGTTATGCTTCTGTTTGAGGCGTCCTCCTGGTGACTCTGCCTCACCTGGGCAGGGTGAAGACAATTTGGTGCTCTAACAGGCTCAGAACTGGGCACTCCTTTAAATCCAGCGTCTTTAGGGATTTGTTTGATGATTATATAGATGAGAGACGGTTGTGGTGGGTGTGTGGGGGAGAGGGGAGGAGACAGAGAAGGGGAGAATGTCTGATAACTCAGCCTCTGTTCTTTTGTCCCTAAAATTTTGGCCCAGGCCCCACATTGTGAAACCCTCTTAGCAAAAAGTTCTTCAGTTGGAAGGCAATTGAGCAGCTTGCTGTTATGACTCCAGCACACCTTCCGGAGTAGAGCAGGGCAGAGGTTAGGGAAACTTACTTTCACCTTCAGCCACTTATCAAAGTATTTCTTCCTACCCCTGAGAATATCCTACCTCAGAAAAGTTCTGAAAAATATGATTTTCCATCTTGCTACATGTCCATGCTATTCTAATGCTCCTTACACATCGATGCGCCTAACGACCCCAGAGCTAACTAGTCTACCCCTCAGTGACTTCTGATCGTGAGCTCTTAGGAAATACGACAATACAAGAATGTTATGTAACTTCAGAAGATGAACTTCTGGGCCTACCTCTTATCTCCAGGGCTTCTGCAAATGAGCTCATTGGTCTTGGCCACCAGAATACCCCAACTCTAGATGAGAGAGGAAGATAGGAACTGGTAGGCCTCCCTTCCCTCTGGAGGTTGGGTCACAGTCAGTGAGCTCTGTGCAAGAGGGAGGAGATAAGAACTGGGTAGGCTCACTTCCCCAGAGATTGTTTCATACCCAGTAGACATGTGCCCCAAATCCAGAGAAGCCGGAGGCACTTGGCAAATATTTACCTAGCTACATGGCAACAGGGCAGTACTAGTTAAAGTTCTATTTAACTTCAAAGATACACGCCTTGCACTTCATCTCTTCACACACAGAAAAAAGGTTATATCCTTTCCTGTGGCTAGCTTTCCAAGTGGTAAACCATATGAATGTTGGACCCCTTTAATTTCTGATTCATCCAGTTCTCCAGGATTTGAACATCCAACGGAGAAAATAAATATTGAAGGTTTGCTTTCATGTTTGAGGTGAATGGTGTCACTTGGCTTTGGAGTTCAGACTTATCCTTCCATTTTCATAAATGAGACTCACCAGCACCACACGTTTCTAGTTCTGCTGCTGACCTTCCACAGATAAATTTTCGGTGGACACTTAAACAAACCCACAACACAGATCACGATGGACACCATGGAGGGCCCAGAACGTAAGTTTCCCGCACTTTCCATCTGCAGCTCAGGGGAAAAGTTAGCAAATGCCTTCAGAGACAAACCTAGCTAAGCCACCTTCATCTCAAAACATGTAAGTAGCTGTGGGCTTGGTGTGGTATGGATAGCGTGTTACTAGAAAGGCTTGGTTGAAAGGTAAAGCACACATGAAGAACACAAGAAGAAGATATTAGTCACTAAAAACCCACGTAGCAAGACACACATTTGTCTCCGTATAAACACCATTATCAGATGTGCCATATGTCATGCTCTTAGATTTAAGGGCCTAATGTAAGATACACGTTACGAAGCCTTTTCAATTAACTACCACTTGCATAGTGCCATCTTGTGGTGAATGCTTTAGCAATTTGAAAGAAACAGAAGGCCAATTTGTTCCACTTTATAAATTTTCTGAAGTGCAGTATTTAGACTATTGTTGACCAGTTTAAGAACAGCTTGAGGTCTGACCCGGTGGCTCAGGCGGTTGGAGCTCCATGCTCCCAACGCCAAAGGTTGCCAGTTCGACTCCCACAAGGGATGGTGGGCTGTGCCCCCTGCAACTAACAACAGCAACTGGACCTGGAGCTGAGCTGCGCCCTCCACAACCAAGACTGAAAGGACAACAACTTGAAGCTGAACGGCACCCTCCACAACTAAGATTGAAAGGACAACAACTTGACTTGGAAAAAGTCCCGGAAGTACACACTGTTCCCCAATAAAGGGGAACTCCTGTTCCCCTTCTCCCCCCCAAAAAAGAACAGCTTGAGCTTCCACTTCCTAATTTAAAACAAAACAAAACAGAGTCTATGATACATTTGCCATTGATCTAAGAGTTGATAAATATCAATCGAGATTTCCCCACCCTGAAGTTAGCAATCATAGAATCCAGGAGGAAAATCTGAGGAAGGAATTTGATTGTTTCAGAGAGAAAAATTTTTTTCAATGACAATTACCTATCTTTGAGAACTTCACTCAGAGGTTCAGGCTGTAGACCATGTTGTACTATCTCGTGTCTGAATGGTTTAAAAGGTAAGGGATAGTCATTGATAGGTTGATTTCAAACCACCTGGAAGGAGCTTAAGGTCTGAGCACATAGACTCTGGGTCTATTTTCTTTTCTTACTTTGAGAAAGGGTCACCCAGTGGGGTCTCCCTGAAACTTACACATAAAGGATGCCGGGCATCCCTTCCACTTGTGAAACCTTCACACACTGGTTTGGGTACCTGCAAAACCAGAACTGAAACGAAGGTTTCCTAATTCCTCGTCCCACAGTCTTTGCCGTAGAGCCTAGTGCTCAGCTTAGATAGTGAACCCACGCGGGCTAGGAGTGGGATGAAGCTGTGCATTTCGTGTGGCTATGAAATCAGAGCTGCGGATCTGCAGCTGGGTACTCACAGGACGACATCCGAGCGAGATGCCCGGCCCTGTCCAGCTGGGGACTAGAGGAGTTCCAGGCTTCTCTCAGGATTTTGTACGTTGCCTTATAGCAGACCTTCAGATCCAACAACCTGTAAACTACCCCAGCTCACAAAAGGGGATACCACAATATCAAGTTCACAGAAGGTGCTCAGTGAATGTCCTTGACTGGCTGACTCATGACATTATCTCATCACAATGAACCCAATGGGCATAATGGACATTAAATAAATACCTGGTTGACCGTATTCTTTTTTAAAAATTTCAATTGGAATTGTTGCTTGCCCAAACTCAGTTCTTTTGATCAGATTAAGATTAAACAACCTTAATTTATTAAATGCCACTGGTATGTTCCAGGCACAGTCACATATATTCTTACTTGTGGCTAAATTTGTACAGCCAGTCTGGCTGATGGATGCCATCCTTCTGCACGGGAAGCCACTCCAGTGAAAGCAATAAGCACTGAGGGGCGAGAGCTGTCACAATTAGCTTTCAGGGAATTGCGGGGTAGGTTTGGAAGTTCCTGGAAAAAATTTTGAGGGCCAGGAGAGCATTGACTTCAGCTCTCTGGAAAACAGGTAATGGGCAGAGCTCAAAAGGTGGGACAGGGAGCCACAGACAATGCCATCGGTCAGGTGAGAGATGGAGAAGGATGTGGTTGGAGAAAAATGAGGCATCAAAAGCAATGTGGTTGTAAGTTCGCCATTAGCTTCTGAAGGAGAGCAGACTACCAAGGAAGCCACAGGCAGCCCAAGAGCAGAAATTCTTTTGGTGAGAAATTTAAAGTGGAACCAAGGAGGAAAGTGTGTTGATAGGAGATCAACTAGATAAATGAGTTTGAGGATTTTGTAGCTCCCTTCCTACCCTGCCCACAGATTTTGCTCCCTAACATTTTACGGAGGGGTAAGATTATGGGTCTAAAATGAGAAACATTCATTTTTGTTGGTGTTAGCAGCCAACAGAAAATGTTAGAAGGAAAAGAAAATTAACACAAGTGACTAAAAGTAGTGAGGGTACAGTGGTGACAAAGTGTGGATTTTGGTTGTCCATTTCCTTCTTGTTCCATTACCAAAATACTCTGGGGGCATGTTTGTGATACACCGCCCTGGAATGAAGGGAAGAGAAGATAGAAGGAAAAATGCAAGGGCATAATTAGGCAGTGGGAGACAAGTCGGAGAAGGGAAAACAGACTTGGGAGAAGGAAATAGTTGCAAGGCCCTAAAGAAGACTTGAAAGTAGTACTTACAAAACCATCCTGGAAGAGGAGGGAGACAGTGGAACCAGGGGAGGGGTGAGAAAGTGTGGGTGAGAACGGGCTCCTGGTGGGAGGGTATCACCACACCCTTGAGTGAATCCCACTGCTTTAAGGAGTCCCATCCCCAAATACCCCAGCCACTGCCCTCTTCCTCAGGTCCGTGATTGTCACAAACTCAGTTCCAGGTAGAGTAACTGCAGGTAGAACAGATGACACTCCATATGAGGAAAAATAGAAGTATTCTGTTCCCTCCCCTTCCACCTCCATCCCTCCAAAGAGAATGCCTATTATCATGGGGCCATTTTGAATAACAAATTCAGACGGATGAGAAACGGAAAACAGAAGCAATGCAAAGGTTTTCCTAAGAACAGAATTTTCCATGAGGTGACAGTTGCTCCTTTCTCTGCTGTCCACATCCCACTTTGTATAACATTTCTTGCTGGTCTTGCTGGCTGGGATGGAGGGCTGGCGCTCCCTCGTCTTGAAGTCAAGGCCACTGGGTCTGGGCATCCTTTGGGAAGTTACTCCTCTCTGGCCTCCCTACTTCCTACCCTGCACCCTCCAACTCTACCCTGCTAGAAATACACATGGCCTGTTGCAGATGGGACTACAAAGAGAGAGCATAGGTAATGAAAGTGGTCTATCTATAGATGCTTTTCATGCAAATGTCCACAGATATGAAAGAAAGATGTTTGAGAAAAAATTAAGAATGGAGATGACAATGTAAAGAGTCAATGAATTAAAGATAGATAATCTGAAGAATAGAGAAAAAATATTTTTTTTAAAGTGAAGCTGTAGAATAATATTGGAGCTGTAGAATAATATCAGAAGATTTAATATTCATGTTATTGGAATCCCAGAGGAAGAGGAGAGATTGGTACAGAAAATATGTTTGAAAAAATAATGACCCCAAACTCCCCAAATTTGGTGAAAGATATAAACGTGTAGATTCAAGAAGCTCAGCAGAACCCAAACAAACAAACAAAATAAAACCATGCACAGACACATGAAAGTCAAACTGTGGAAAGCCAAGAAAAAGAAAACAATCCCCAAAGCACCTAGAAAACAATTCCCAAAGCATCTAGAAAACAATTCCCAAAGCAGCTAGTAAAGAATGCCTTTCCTGTTAGAGAACCATGATTAAAATTAGGACAGAGTTCAGGTCAGGAACCAGAGAGGCCAGAAGACAGTGGAACAGCATCTGAAAAGTTCTCGAAGAAAAGAACTCTCAACCCAGAATTGTGTATCCCATGAAAAGATTCTTCAGGAATGAAGGCAAAATGAAAACATTCTCAGACATAAGAAAACTAAGAGAATTCACAACAAGCAGACCTGCTCTAAAAGAACTGTTTAAGGACGTTCTTTGGGCTAAAGGGAAATTGTGCCAGAGGGAAACTCAGCCCCTCAAGAATGAATGCAGAGCTACAGAGAAGGCTGGCTCCGAGTCACCGTAATTCACGTTGGTGATCCCATATGCAGTCCACAGAAGCGTTCCCCTCTCTCCCAAGTACATGTGCATGTCTATTTCTCCGCTGGGATGCATTTCTCCAAGGTCAGAGTATGTTTTACTGATTACTCTCGTATTCACCTACAGTACCTGCCAATGTGTGTGTGACCCAAAGGGTGGGTTCAAAAGCTCAGAAACCACAATGCCTGGACTCAGATCCCACAACTGCCACTTACTAACAGGGTGTCTTTGAGCCAGTCACTTAACCAATTTGAGCTTCAGTGTTCTAATGCAGGAAATGGGATGATAATGTGTTTACCTTACATATTGCCATGAAGATTAAATTAGTTAATATAGAGAATGATTAGAACAGGGCTGAGCATATAGTAAGTACTATGTGTGTTAAGAACTATTGGAAATGCTCAAAAATTTTGAAGTAATTTTCCAGCACTAGCTGATATGCATCATCAGCCTTTGCTTTCATATCCAACAGTTACCTAAGGACTAGGGTAATCTCAAATTAAATCCTATGATACTTCTGTTTTTGTAGAATCCGTATCAAAACATTTTGAAAATCTGACTGATCAAGAATGTTCTCTAAATAAATCAAATCTCAATTGTAAATAGAGTACCACAGAATGTAAGTTGACATATAGGTTTTTGCAAATGAATATCAAGGTGGCAAGTGTGACACCTAAAGCTTAATTGTGTCCTTGCGTTGAGTTAAACAGAATATTTTTTATCACAGGTTCTCACTGAAGAGCTCAATCTAAACTTTTTGTTACCGGTCCTTTCATGAATTTTTTCAAGATGGTTGTTTTAAAGTTGATTTGAAAAGACATATTTGTCCATTCCCATTTCTAGGACATTTAAACTCCAATTCCTCTATCAAACTATATCATCAGAAACTCATTTACTTAAGCCTTCCATAGAAATCCCTTCAAAAATTGACGCTATGTCCTTATAGTCAAAGATTGACATAAAAAATGGCCATACGAAGAATATCTTTGCACTTTCTGCAAAGCTGCTAAACTATAAAGACGTTCTCCATTATACCGATTTCACAATGTAAATCCCAAAAGACAATATCTCTCTCCTGATAAATTAGTATGGGCGCTATTGTTTGATAATAAAAGTTATAGTTCAGTGGTTCTCAGGCAAGAGTGCCCATTAGAAGAACCTGGGCAGCTTTAATACCTGTGCTCAGGCCTTACCCTGTACCAGTGCAGTCAGAACCCTGGGGGATGGGACTCAGACACGGACGATTTTTTAAAGGTTCTCTAGGGGAGTCCAGTGTACACCTAGAACTGTGTACCCCTGCTATACTTGATCATTTCACCCTTTCAAAAATATCTTGACTTCTAAGGAATTCAAAACTAACTTTCTGAAATACTTAGCCAAAACATTTGATATTGTTCCTTCCTCATTCTCCGTGGTTTATTATTTTCTATTTGTCTTTCTCATCAAACATACCTTATAAGTCACCTCAAATCATTTTGGGAACCAATACCCTAATTTTCTAAAAAGGTCATTCATGATTTCATGGAAATTCTTCTAAAACCTTTTTTGTTTTAAAAACTCTATTGGTTCTTTGGGTAACAGGTTCCGAAGTTTGCTCTCTGGTGTATGAAGACACGGTAACTTTTTGGTGTTCGAAAACTAATTTCCTTTGAGCTATAAATGACAGGCTCTAGTTCTAACTTCCAGGATTTAGTAAGTTCTTTATTAGTTTTCCATTGCTCTGCAAAAACCTGCCACAAATGAATGGCTTAAACAACACACAGTTATTGTAGCTTCGTTTCTGAAGGTCAGAGTGCGGGCCTACCTGCCTTCACTGTGCAGGACCTGGGAGGCTGAAATCCAGGTGTCGGCTGGGCTGGGCTCTCATCTGGAAGCTTCCGAGTGGTTGCTGTGGCTCCGGAACTCACGGAGACTTGTGTCCTCCAAGCCAGCATTGGACACACATCCTGCTGCTTCGAGTCTCTCACATCAGGAACGGCCAGTACCTTCTTTTAAAGGGCTCACCTGACTGCACGCATAGCCTCCCAGGTGCAGTCGTTTCTCTGCTTCACGTGTGGGGATGCGCGTGTGTTTCTAATATGCTTTGTGAGGATGGCCCAGCACTTAGGAACGAACGCATCAGGCCATTGTTTGAGAGCTCAACCCACAGTGGTGTCCGATTTTGTTAACTAGATGTCTGACTGCTTGGGGCTTATCATTAGATCATCTTCCCTAAATTCATGAATTTAATTTGCCCACACCTTTACTTCCTGTTTCAGTCTGCCGGGGCTGCCATAACAAAGTGCCACAGCCTGAGGGGCTTAGACAACGGACATTACTTTTCTCACAGTTCTGGAGGCTGAAGTCCGAGAGCAAGGTGTCGGCGGGTCTGGTTTCTTCTGAGGCCTCTTTCCTTGCCTTCAAATATTCTTCCTATGTGTCCTCATGTGGTCTTTGCTGTGTCCAAACCTCCTTCTCTTAAGGAGATCGGCTAGATTGGGTTAGGGCTCACTCTAGTGGCCTTTTACTAACTTGATCACCTCTTTAACGGCACGCTCTGCAAATTCCGTCCCATTCTGAGGGAGTTAAGGCTTCAACATATGAATTTTGAGGGAACACAATTCAGTACTACCCACTCACAGTCATTTGAACCATTCTTGAATTTATCTCTATCTATTTTATATTTCGTTATCTGGAGGAGCTTACTAATCATTTAAGCCTTTTGTTCCTGCCCTCAAGGAGTTTGTAGTATAAACTAAACACCAGAGACAACTAAGAAATAATACAGTAAAGGGGGGAAATAGCTGCTGGTTTGGACAAAGCGGAATATAAACTTCTGAAAGTTTCGAGAAGGCGGGGATGGAAGGCACCGTGGCTGTGGTGGCCCAGGAGGCCCTCAGGAACAGGGTGGGTACCTGGACACAAGTATGAGGCCTAATGTTTAAATGGTCATTCTAAATTCTAGCGGTAGTTTAGTTATCCGGGGAAGGCTTTCAAAATGCTGAGGCCCGGGGTGACCGGTTAGCTCAGTTGGTTAGAGCATGATGCTCTTAGTAACAACAAGGTTACCAGTTCAATCCCCACAGGGGCCACTGTGAGCTGCGCCCTCCACAATTAAAGTGAAACAACTACTTGACTTGGAACTGATGTGTCCTAGAAAAACACACTTAAAATAAAAAAGTTTAAAAACAATAAAATACTGAGGCCCAAGAAATTTCAGCTTAATTGATCTAGCTGGGACCTTCCCATTAGGAAGGAAGGAAAGGGGGTAAGAAGGAAGGGAGGGAGGAAGAAAAGAAAGACCCTCTCTAGGTGGTGAGAATGTGTAACCAGGGCTGAGAACCACTAGTTTAAATGGTTGGATGACAGAAAGGAAGACATTCCATGGAAGCAGGAAGAAGGATGACATGAGTAGGAGCAGGAAAGCAAGACTAACATGTTATATTTAAAGGACAGTAAGACACTTGAGTGGCCTGGGGCTGTGGATATATTTAGGAGCAGTGGGAACTAAGTTTACATAGGTCGGAATGAAGTTCCTGCAAGGTTTCTGACACCTGTGCACAGATGGGAAAGACAGGAGGAAGGTAGAAACCAAGTTAGCAAGCGCAGCTAGTGGTTATTACAGACCATGGGGGGGATGGTGAGGGCTTTGACCAGCGGTGGCACTGGTACGGACACGCAGGGATGGGTGTAAGGATCTGGAAGGAAGACTCGGTGGGACGTGCTAAGTGGGTGAGTTGATAAGTTATACAAATATGGGAGATTATGAAAAAGGTTGTTAAAAAATAATACTAAAAGCAAAAAGTTGAGTTGTAAATAATTGCAAGGTTTTGAGGCTAGATGGTCTGGCAATATACTAAAGTAACATAAATTGTTGGTGTGGAGTAAAGAGCATGAATGTGGCTAGATCGTGAGCTTCTGCATGAGATTTTAACCTTCTTAAGTCAGGGATAACACTTACTTATTCATACCTAGCATGATATCTCGTGTGTATCAACTGCTCAATACACTTTGGTTAACAGAGTTGAATGAGGTACGACTGGAACACCTAAGTAGACGCCCAGGTATGAAAGTGTACAGGACAGAGAAATTAACACCTAAGAGACAAGTGACCATTGAGGCCTTGGCATGGCGGAGCCCTCAGGGTAGCGTTCTAATAAGGACAAGATAGTAACTGGTGAGAGTCTCTGCACAACGCTCTCCATCCAGCGTCTTCTCTCTTCTCCACTGCCTGCCCCGGGGTAATGGACACCTGTTGTTTCCTCACCCTGCACCTCACCCCCTTGGCTGGTGACTCAGCTTTCCTTTGGAGAACTTCCCCTCTCCCAGTGCAGTCTTGTTGGGACTGCCATTCAAAGTGCCCTGCCCCACTCTGGCTGGGGTTTCCAACCACTACTTAAAGTGTAGCCCTTCCCCTCCCTTGTGCGTTAATTAAACCCGTCCTCTTCCCAAGGCCCCACTGGACCACTGGACTTTCCATCCTCTTCCTTTGAATTTCTAGAGAACTATGGTTCACATTTCCCAACGAGCAATAACTGCCCCCTGACCTAAGCTGGGTGCCAATAACCCATTCTCCTGGGATTCTGAGTTCTTGAGCAGAGTGACAGCAGCACACAAGCCAGAATCTCTTTGGTGGCTGAGTCCTGGTGACACTCACGACCCACGGGATCTCTGAAACTGCTCGGGTCCCTGTCCTCTCCGTGGCCCGCTTATTCTGCTTTGCTATTAATTCTGAGGCATCTCATACCCTTTCTATACACTCCTTTTTCTATAGTGAACCAGAGTTAGTTTCTGTCACTTGCAACTAAAGCTGTGTAGCACACGCACTACATTTCTTCCCATTATTCAAATTTTGCTACAGGTTTATTTTGCATTCAAGATCCAGGAGTATCACATCCTGGATTTTCGTCTCTCCTCTTCTAAGGTTTATCCCAGGAATTCTCATTTTAATTTCAAAGAAGACACCTTCAAGACCAACGCGGCGATGGGAGCCAGCGTCTGAGAGCCTTTCACTTCTCACATCCACTCATTTAGTGAAACGGGTATCTGGGATCCTTTGCTCTGGACTGTTTTAAGTTGTCCGTTTAAAATGCTGCATCTCTTCCTACTTCGTTTGTTTCTCCAGTTCTCGATTCCCTTGCCATCAATGTCACATGCCCTTAAAGAGTATTTGAGGACATGCCTCTCCATCCCCTCCTTCCTGTCCCTTCCCAGTGTCACCTTTCTGTGGGTGACTTTTTTTAAAAAAAAAAATAACTACGAATTACAATGCTCACAGTGTCCCCAATATGCATACAGGAGGCTCTGCTGAAGCATCTCTTGTCTGTGAGACGAACATATAAACTCTGACTGTGGAAGTATGGGCTTCCATGGGGCCTTGGAAATAAACGCCTTTTACCAGACTGGACACAAACCCCTAAAAGAGATCTTGTACTTGGCATTTATGCAACACTTTTCATCTATAAGGCAATTTGTGGACTTAAATAAAGAATAAGCCGTCAGTTCTTCCCGCAAGAATAAATGTATAATGCTGGATATAATCCCGTCCCGTTCCTCAGGCCTAAACAATGGGTCCTGCATAAAACTGCAGCTGAACAAGATGACGTCTTATGAGGAAAAAAGGGGGGAAGGTGGTGGAATAAAGAGTCGGAAAGAAGAAAAGATCTACCATTTATCTAGTGAATTCTGTGAGTCTGGGATGAGTTTGGAGAAAAACCCTTCAGTCTTCTGGCCTGGCCCTGCTTCCATTTATCCTACATGATGACACACTGAGAAGTTTCCAGAGATCAGGTCCTTCCCAGCCGTCCCTCAAGCTGTGGCAGTATGCCTTTCGATGACTCCTCCTTTGTGTGACTGGGCCACTTCCTTTTTCCAAATTCAGGTGTTGCCTGGCATACCAAAGCAAACCAATTTTAAATGAACAATTGTGTGCATATACATACACATGCACACCTAACATCTGGACTCTTTCTGCCCCCATTGCTCCCCTCTCCTTTATCTGGGGCTGGGGGCTGGGGAGGGAGGTAAATAATGAGTGAGCCATGCCTATTAGCCCAGGGTTGTGCAATGATGTGACTGGAAAGAGTTCAGTGAGATTAAGGATGGGCTTACCCCCTCGAAAGAAATCATCCCATCCAAAGGGAGACGAGCCTCCACCTGCTCAGAGAAAATCGCTGGCTGGACTTCTGAGGAGTCAGATACCCTGGGAACTGCAACTCAAGGCCGGGCGTGAAGGCAGAAGCCAGAGCCTGGCAACGGCTTTACACACACATACCTTCTTTACAGAACCCTGTGTTTCAAGGCTTACTCATCCACAAAGCATCCTTCTGTGTCCCTTCTCCCAACCACAACCAATGGTCACTGATGTCCCAGTCAGGGAAATCCCACAGAGATAATGCAATCCCTTCAACAAGCCCTTCTCTCACTTCTCCAGTGTCACACTGGTATATACACGTATGGAGCTGTGTGGCATTGAAGAAAACAGACATGCAGCAAACCATATTTGGGACTGATCATTTGGTGGATATTCGCATCATGGGACACAATGGGAGGAGTTGTTTACTACGAAGTCCTGTTCTCATAAACTCAGTGAATTAAACTAGCTTTTTAATTTATAAAATTTCACTTTCCACACCTTACAAAACCAACTATAAATCAAGATGCATCTTCCTTTACTGCTATTTGGCTGTTAACACATACGTACTCACATATCTTTCCTTAGACATTCTGTATCTGCAGGTGTCCCTGTTTCACCACTGGACTATAAATCTCAAGGTCAGGGACTGTTGCTTCCCACCAATCCAGGGCTTTCAAACACCCAAACGAAAGTAATCAAAAAATCAGGAAAAGGAGAAATCAGACAAAATAATTACAGCAACCTAAGAATCAGAAACAAGTGAAAACGCTGTAGTGTGCTATTCCTGGTGCAAACACACAGGTGCATTATGGTCGTACTCTAGTGGAGAGGGGCAGGAAAAGTGTGCCTGCCTGGTATCCACATGAGCTTTCAGTTTTTCAGGGTTTCCCCCACACACACCAGGTTTGCAGTGTTTTCCTCAATGTAATGAAAGTTGAGTGATCTATTCGATGAGAATCCACTTCGACCAGAACTCAAGGGCATGATGCCCAGTCATGCGGTTCCACAGCTGCTTTAGAAGAAGGGACCCCACTGAGCCAAAAGCCTGAGAGCACACGATAAAAATACACACGTGGAACCACGAGAATTGTCACTGGACTGCTTTAGAAGGCCAGAGCAGAGTGCACACGCTCTCTGGCAGGGCCATCTCCTTGGCAGGAGGGAGGAATGGAGGGCCTCTTGGAATTCCACTGTGGAACTAATGTGAACCAACCTGACTGATTTAAGTGGCTGGTGACTTGAATGGTGAGAAAATCAACTCTTAAAATAGAAAAATGAAATTAGTCTATTTTAGAGGGAGCAAGGAGATCCCAAGTCTTATCTTGTATGCTTCCAAATTTGTTCCTGTGCTTGGTATCTGGTTCATGAAAGTAGGAACCACTTGTATCAGTGGCCACTAGAATTTTTGGAGAAAGCTTGTAGGGAAAAATTAAAAGGGCCACAGATCGATTGCATACAATCTGTATAAACTTGCAGACTTCAAGTTATTCTTCTGGTTTTCGAAGTGGCATGATATTATTGGCTGAGGAGCGTAAGCTTTGCAGTTTCACCTACCTGGGTTTGAATCCTGTCTGTAAATTGCTATCTAGAGCAGACTATCTGAGCAGACTCACCTTCTATAAAATGGGGGGGAAATTATCGCTTAATTCACACAGCTGTAGGTAATGTACATGATGTACTTGGCATTCCCTGTCCTAGACTTTTTTATTACCAGGTTGGTCATTTCTTGAGTTTTCCGAATGGACGCATTCTTTTTCAGTCCCCAATCCATTGCTTTAATATAATTGTATTTGAAGCATTCCTGACGTATTTGTTCTGTTTTTAACTAAACGTTTCCCTCACACCGCTCCCTCCTCGTCCTAGGTCAAGTGAAGTGGAAATGCACACACTGTATCTCACATAGGAAGTGAGAGTCTAGAGAAGTTGTGTGAATGTTGGTTCCATGGCAGGCAAAGCTATTGTGGGGAAAAGGCTGGGTATGCCGGTAGGATGGAGAAAAGAGAGAGCAATCTCCCATTAGAAGCCTTCCCACAAACAGAGGGGAAGGCAGAAAGCAGAGAATCTTACTGGATTCTAGTCCAGAGGTGGACAGCTCACTGAAATCACAAGCAATCATGATACAGTGCAGTAAGGACGAGCTTCTGTTTACTGAGTGCTTCCTGTGATGCCAGAACTCTCCTCCACTGACTTCTGGCAACAACCCTGTGAGGAGTTGCTCCTGCCACCTCTACTTTACAGACTCGGAAACAGAGGGCACAGGAGATCCAACACCTTGCCCAGGGTTGTGCTGTCAGCAGGTCACAGAGCCAGTTCTAACCCGGGCAGTGGGCCTCTTGAATCCACGTGAAGATCCTTGGGCTGCGCTGACATGCAGCAACCACACGGAAATGTAACTTCCCACTTAAATGCACAACAAACAAAGCACAAACAGAACTACCTCCTCAGAGGCTATCAGTCGGGATGATTTTTCCGTTATGGAAGGCGAGACACCCAGGCAGTGGCTGCGGTTGTCCACATGCCCCGTGCTGAGACACGACTACTTAGTGCTGGGAGTGGGGGTGGGAGAGGCGGAATGTCTGAAACGGTGGATGGAAAGCAGTCACAGAACATACTGGAATTCTATATATTTTTTCAGAACAGGCAGGCAGAAGTAGTTAACTCGGCTGCAATTTATTCACAGGTTCAAGGCTAGGACGTGTTCCATCATGAGTGCTGTGAGATGGGAGATCAGCAATGGGGTTTTGATGGTCTGGGTCAGTTAAGAGAAGACCAGAGCTTGTTAACGAGCTTCTGGAGTCGTGGTTCCATAACGTAACTACAAAGGGCAGATTAGCACACGGAACTGAGTCTTGCACTACTCAATGTGAGAATGATGCATTGTTTCGGTGAGCCTCCTGTTGGGAAAAGTGTCTGGGGGACTCATTCTGAATTGCTTCAGCGATGCTCCATCACATTCCATGTGGCCAAGACAGAGCAACATCGAGCACCGCGAGAAAACAAAGCACGGACACCATTCTCACCCTCTGATTTCACAACTGGTATTACTGGGTTGACACCTACGGCCCACAGTACTGGACCGGCTTCTGGGTGTAAAAGGAACAGTCATATCCAAGTGTGATGAAAATCCTGGCACAGACAAGATTCTTTGGATCATTTCCTGAGGAACATGCCACTTGAGCCAGGCCTTGAAAGCTGGCTTATAATAAGCAGAAGACTGGGCTGGGGGTGAGGGGGGTGGGAAGCCCAGCCACAGAGGTGAGATAGACTCTCGGGCAGTCTGAGCCAGCTGGAGAACAGTATGTGCTGGTGAGAAGGAAGGAGGCCACGGAGGCAGGTGGGGGCAACCCTGCTCAGGGCTCTAAGTGCCCATCTGAGGAGTCTGTACTGTACTTGGTGAGTGGGAAACGTCTGCGAGGCTGTAAGTATTAGGGGGACTGGAATGGTGTGTCAGGAGGATTAAATCCTAGCGGTACACCAAATGCGTTAAGGCTCCTTTAAGCTGACATCCGAATTTTGCAAAAACTCTGAATTAAGTCTGATGAGTAAGAAGTGTGATACGGAACCGTATATCACTTTTGTCAAAAAAACAAGGTATTGAATAAAGTATTAAGATAAATTTTCTTCTGTGGCTTATAAATTGGATCTAATGAAACTTCCAAAAAGATTCAAGGGAAGGTTTCGGAGTGGTGGCAGCATCACAGAAGTAAGTGTATATAGTCCTAAAACACGGACTGTCAAGGATAACGCCCGTTCCTGTGAACTGCTTGCTCCTTTTAAAGCCATCAGAATTCTTACTTCCATCACACAGTATAGTCCTGAAATAGATCTGTGACAATCCATCACCAAAACTAGCTTCTACAAATACGATGTGACCTTATCTGTGAAGGTTTCGATGTGTCAACTTGGCTAGGATACAGTCCGCAGTCATTCAATGACACACTCACTGCGGTCCTGCTGAGAAGGGATTCTTGCAGATGTAACTAAAATCCCTGTCGATTAGCTTTAAGGCAGATTATCCTGGTGGGCCTGACTTAATCAGTTGGGAGGCTTTAAAAGCAGGGCTGAGGCATTCCTGCGAGCTGCAATTCCCTGTGGCCAAGACCTCCAGGCCCAGGCCCATGCAGTTCCAGCTTGCCCCCCAGACTTTGAACTGACATAGCCAGACCCTTCAATTATACATCAATCCCATATTTACACACACACACACACACACACACACACACACACACACACACACAAACTTACATGTGTGCATATATATTAAAATTTTATATATATATGTGTTTATATATATGTATATACATATATCTCATACTTGTTCTCCTTCTCCGGTTGAATATAATGTACAATTTAGTCTGTTTATGAGAGCTGACAAATTATTCTGAGGGAGATGTACTACAAATGTATTAATTACACAAATACCATTGCTAGAAATCCTATTTTAGGTAAAACTCAATCTGTGTCCTGTACTCTTCTTTGATAAACTATAAAATTGCTCCATTCTTACAACTGCAGAAGACTTGGCTTCTGATCTGATCCTATGAGGCCTTAGCCTGGGGCGGTGTGGGGGGGGTTTGTTCTTCATCTGAAATTGTTTAACGTTTTTCTGAGAAGAGCCCACAGCTTTCCCTAGATTCTCAAAGAAATCCATTTCTCCTCAAATTATTAAGAATCACTGTAGCTTATTTTGAAGGTGACTATGCTATTTATACTCAAACGACTGATTGTACACACGTGGTGACTGGGCAGTTGACTCCCTCGTGTCTTCCAGAACGACTGCTGACATTATATAGATGGCTTTGTGTTCGTTTTCTGTTTTTGAGAAGAGGGTCAGGCCACTACTAATTAGTAGGAGAAACTCGGTTTAAGTCTTTACTTGATTAAAAGTCCATAAATGCATACTGTGATAATCCACCTAAGAACTCTACACATTAAACATAAGTTTCGAACAGTCGTGAAAACCAGTGATACAGGAAATACAATTTGTCCTCTTTAGTTCATACTGAGGCTTTAACAAAATTAAACAATGATGAATTAGAGAATCTCAGAATAATTATATTGCTCAATATTATTAACTTCTATTGTGTGGAAAGATTTATACTTCATAAATAAAACTCAGTTAAGAACAATCTAAATTCGCATTGAACACCTACATTAGGTCTTTTAACAAATTAAAAAGATTGCTACTCATAATATGTACGAACAGTTTTTTTGTTACCGTATCCAACTTCTTAGCAGTAATCCCAGTTAAATATAGAACCATCTCCTAGTTTTCTTCCGCGTTTGCCTCCCTGTTCTAGTCCTACCATTCTACACAAGTCCGAATGGTGGGATCCCCCCAGAAAAGCCTTGGGCCTCTCCTCATCCCTTCTAACGATACTAAATACTAACACACGCTAACGTGCCCGGTTTTCATTTCTAGCCCAAACGACCTTCTGAAAGAACTCCAAGCAGTCTCTTGACATCATCACTGGAATCTCAAATTCCTCATGTCCAAGACAAAAATCTTGATTTCCCTCCCTACCTGGTTCCTCTTGTAGTCTTTCCCATTCGGAGAAAAACGGCATCACGTTCGGCCCAGCATCGGTCCCCATTCCTCCTGTCCCCTCACACCCTCCATCCTGTCAGTGCTTCCTCTCGACTGCAGCTCCAATCTTCCACCTCATCTCATCTCAGTGTCGCCCTGTGGTGGAAGCCTCCACTCTCACGACGAGCATCGTTCTCCTAACTCATCTGCTTTCCAGAGAAACACTTCCAAACCCTGAATTAGATTACGTCTCTCTCCTTTGCTTAAACCTCACGATGGCTTCCCACCTCACTTGAGAATGAAATCCCAAC
Source organism: Rhinolophus ferrumequinum (assembly GCF_004115265.2). Classification (NCBI taxonomy): domain Eukaryota; kingdom Metazoa; phylum Chordata; class Mammalia; order Chiroptera; family Rhinolophidae; genus Rhinolophus; species Rhinolophus ferrumequinum. The sequence goes on along the minus strand of NW_022680355.1, from coordinate 17,026,312 downwards.
CCCTTTCCGTGGCAAAAGGCCCTGCGTAGTCCAGGCCTGCCCGTCTGCCCTCACCCACTGTGATCTTCCACTTGCTGTAACTCCACTCACGGCCGTTCCCACCTCAGGCCGGTCTTATGTGCCTGGTCCTGTGTGGCTCACCTGCCCCTCTTCATCCGGCTGGTTTCTTCTCCTCCTCAGGTGTCAGCTTAACTATCGCCTCCTCAGAAATTCCTTCTCTCACCAAAGGAGATGTCTGTATCCATAACTCCATTCTTCTTTACTGTTCCCACTCATCACAATTCCTATGTCTTCATTTACTGTTTATCCCAGTGCGCTGTATTGTTGGTCTGTGAGGGCACGGACATTCAGCACCTACCGCTGTCCTACACCCAATAAATATTTGATGAACAAATGAGTTACTGTGGCAACATCCTTACCTTAATGTTCCACTTCTGTTACTTTTCATATAGTTTATATGTATTTAGATGTGTTGTTTTATTTTGATTAAAAAAAAAAAAAGACACACTTGAATGCGTTCTCTCCAGGTAATGAATGCCAGACTCACCGGCCAAGCCTGGAACATGGCGCTTTTAGTTGCTTAGTGGTTACTAGTCCTGCATTCCTGTTCCTCAAGCCTCTTGCTGATGTGCAAACATCATGTACCTGCACTGTGTGTGAGCGGGGAGTTCACCATTATTTTCTCAAAGTAGTTACTGAAACTGTTTCCCATGCGCTAACCCAATGTGTGACTAAACTAATCACATTTAAGTAGAAATTCTGTCCTTAAAACGTCTGAAAATGGCTAAGTCATGTCTCTAGATCAGCCTGGTTAATACACACATGAAATTAATCTTTCAAAGATAGTTACTTCTTCATTTAATTTATCTGTATTTAATATCTCTTTATTTACATGCACACGTGTGAGATGAATATGTGCTTACTTTTATTTAAAAAACAACTCTTTTTTTGAAAATTCTATTATTAAAATAATAATTTGCTCTGGTTGAACCTTATCTATTTAAAAATCAAGCTGAAAACCCTTAGAGAAAAGCATTAGACTAGAAATTCTTTCGTGGTCCCAATTCTGCCACAATCAAGATTTTGGAAAAGTCTTAGCTCCTCTGGGCAAGTTTTCCCCTCTGTTAAAGAAGGAAGAAGGGAGAAAAAGGAGGGATGTAGGGAGGAATGGGGGGAAGAAGAGGGGAAGGATGAAAGGAAAAGACCCCGGGGTGAATGCTCTCTCAAGTCCCTTTCCACTCAGAATTTTGATTCTGTTAAAAGCGCTTCCTGTAATACACAGAGGTCTGCAGAGCAGATAGGTAACAACAGCTGCCCCATGGCTGTGTGTTCATTATGCAAGATGCACTACAGGAAAAGCTTCACATGGTTAGCTCATTTAACAGATGCACGAACTAGTGATTATTATTCTCCCACTTTATAAGTAAGAAAAGAAACTTAAGCCCAAAAAACTCAAAAACTCAATCACTTTCGATTTCTGTTTTTTTTTTTTGTCACAGACTCAATCCTCAATTGGCAAAAACAGACAAATGGCTGAGATAGGGAAAATTTATGAACTCAGGAAATGCAAATCAAAATGAGACTTCTTCAAGCAAAACTTGTGGGCAAAGTCCGCTGTACTGAGGCTCAGGCTACATGCCACTGCCTGCAGGACAAAGCAAACATATTTATCCCAACCTATCAGAAATCACCAGCTGTAATGTCTTATCTTCAGACGGCAGGATTTCAGGACCAGGCAATGGAATCCCACAGGTATTCACTTTCTAAATTCAAGCACAAACCTGAGGTACCTCCAAGAAAGAACAGATAATGCCGATAAAATAAGAGGATCATTCAAAACTAAGTTTTAGACAGGCATAAATGATATTTGAATTTAAGAGAATATTTTCTGCACATTGCCCTATATTTAATATTAACATCAGGACAATCAACTAAAATTAAATATAGTAGTAAGAAAACAATGTACAAGAATCATATTTTTTTAAAGTAAAGTGAAAGTTGAACCCAATAATTTCCTTGGGAAAATTAATGCAGAAATTTAATGAGTTTTACACCACAAATTGTACTGTTTATGAAATATTTACCAAATTTTGCTTGTCTTTTTATTATATATAGCCTGAATTTTTTTCAACTGGTAGCAAATACATTTCCTTTTTTTTGACTGATAAAGTACCACGTTGGTGAATGAAGCGTTTCCAGAGTTAAGCTTAAATCAACTCATAATAAAAAATCCCTCCATTATGAGCTAACAGACACCCAAGAGCAGTTTTAAAAAACAAAAATATTTCTGAAGCATCTAGACCTCAAACAATTGGCCTCAGAAATGGCATCTGAGATACTGAGTACAAGAAACACAATTCCATCTTTGTGTTTTGTACTTAAAATACTAGTATCGAGTGATTGATTATAACTGAGAAACCACATAAAAAGCTACAGAGTTTGAGATAACCAAAACTGAAACGCTGCGTTTCATCATTATACATACTCCACCTTACCAGTGGAGAGAACCCTGCCGGCACGCTCTCTCCAGACCTTCCTGTGGGCTGCACTCGTGTGTCCTGTGCTGAAAAACGTCCCTCCACTAATATAACATCCTGTGACACCACGTTAGAGAGATGCCCTGGGAAACTGCAGTATCTGTTTCCTTCAGATTGCTCTGCGACGTCAAATAACACGTAACGAGCACTGAGCAGTCACCCTGCATCGTCAGTGCTGAGTCAGTCAGGTATCACAGTCACCATCATCATCATCAATTGGGCCACTGAAGGATAATTACTAAAACGGTGGCCTAAAAAGGGGACTCTACCTCCCAACAATTCCAGTATTTTTTTCAAAAGGCCAAATTGTAATTAAATCTGTGCTAGTTTTATTAATACATATTAAGGTGGTTGTAACATTGAAATTTTCAAGTTTATTTCAGTTTGAGAAGTCTGTACTCTTTAAGCTATACCCCAACAGAAACTCAACTGATGGAAAGATTATATGAAAATCCACCAAGTAGGAAAAATATTTTCCATAGTAATATATTTTTTCAATGGAAAAGGAATGATTAGGAAAGAATCCATTTCTGTATAACAAATATAAATTTGCCCATCTACCTGATGGGTATAAAAATAGCACAAGAAACAGAGATAAATCTAAATAGACTGAGCCAAAAGAGAAAGGTATTTCATAGAAAGTATTTTATCATCAGAACAGTATGGTTTCCTATGTTTAAGATCTATTTATTGTGTTATTTTTACAAGTACCAAAGTCCCTCCGTTTTTTTTTCCCAGCTTAATACACACGAATATAAAAAGCTACTGGTTCCCACATGCCCGCCCCAACCCCACCCGACTGGGTTCACAGGAAGGTGTGGACCATGAACTGCCTCCTGAAGGGGCGGTGGTTTCCTCCTTAAGTCGGGCTGGAACGCTAGCCCTCTGGTCAGTCATCCTCTTGCTGATTTCTCTTCTGTCAAAGGAAACCAAGACTACATTAAAATAGCATATTCTAACTAGAATATTTGTTCAGCCAACATCACTTTTCCTGTAAGCAAGTATCATTTTCTAGAGGCCGCGGCAAAAGACATGGGTAAAAATTATCATGGAAAAACATGCCTGAATGTATTCACTCAACTAGTTTATCACTTTGGATCCGGGACATTCAGGTGTTTGAATATTTCCTACTCTCTCTTCCACACTTTCGAACATTCCCACCCAGAGAAATACACCCCAATACAAATATTCACTTTCCCCCTTGAGTAACCACAGCAAAGATCGGATCTTCTCTTAGTCTTCAAACAGCATAAATACTGTATTCAAAATCAGAAGTATTGTGAAAATTATTCAAAAAGCATGCACATCATAAAAACACTTTCCTGGTATTGTAATTATTAAATAAATGACTCCTTCGGCTCACATGACATACTTCATTATTAAAGGACCTAACTGAGTAAGGACCAACATACGAAGCATGCGTAGACTTTACCAGTTTCAGAAAATCAATGAGTTTGTGAGCGTCTTCCCCAGTAGAAAGATCGACAAAGTCCTTGGGCAGCCGGTAACTCAGATAGGGACTGGGCTGGACTGTCACTTCACTGTTTGTGCAACGGAAAGCTGGAGAATCCTTTACAAAGAAAACAAGGAAAGTCTGGGGGAAATTTTTTTAAGTTCCTTTTCCAAACTGAAAAAGATTCTAGTTTAACAAATTCAACTGCATGGTCCCCTCTGTACTCAGTAAGGAAGAAAATAAGACTTTGAAGTAAAAGACGACACCGAGGTTTTAAACATGTTCCTACATATTCATTAGGACAGAAATGTAAGTATCTGAGAATAGCGCCCTCACGGGGAGCTGGATGCTCCCGGGAGCAGCCCATGTGTACTCGCTGCAAAGGGGTTACGGAGGGACCAGAAGCTAGTTATGCCAGGCCTTGGGCAATCTCATACCGGCCAGAATGCTTGATAAATATTACCATTTTCTTCAGGTGCAGTTAGGAAACACTGCCTTGGAGAATCAAGTTAATAGTGAGGGCACGTCGTTTAACTTTTTTATGAATCTCTCTCATCACCTACATAAATTCAAGTATCACACTAAACAAGGCTTCACATCCTTCAAAGTACAGTTGACCCTTGGACACAGGGGGGTTAGGGGCACAGACCTCCAGAGCAGTCGAAAGTCCTCATCAAGTCCTGTCGGCCCTCGGCACATGCAGATCCCCAGCCACAGAGCTGACCCTTGAACAATGCAGAGTTGACCTTTGAACTGCACGCGTCAATTGGGGAAATTATCCGAGTACAAGTACTCACGTAGTTCAGACCCATGGGTTCAAGGGTCAACTGTACTTGCGTAGAACTTGCATATAGTATGTACATGCTGCCTTGTGCCGAAAAGGACTTCGGAGACAGAGGCCTTGGGTTTGGACTTCGTGGGTGGCACATATCTAGGTGAGGGATGGATGGTGTCCAGCAGGTGGAAACAGACCGGAAACTTGAATGGAACAGGATCTAGAAAGCAGGTCATATCTTATGACAGACAGACCAATCATCTGACAAATATTTATGACACACCTACTTTGGGCTGGACCTTGTTTTAGGTACGGGAGATAAACTAGTAACAAGGTTGGGAGACAGCCAATAAGCAAGCCAACCCACAAACAAACAAGATCATTTCAGACAGTAAAAAGCGTTATAAAAAGAAAACAATAGGGTCTGATCAGAAGAGCCAGGCAGACTGCTTCAGAGGGGCGGGCAGGTAGGAGCTTGCTAAGGAGGGGACGTCCGGACTGAGCTGGGAAGCGCGAGGAAAGCAGCCTCCTGAGGTCTGAGGGCAGAAGGCGGCTCTGAGATGCTACAGCAGGCAGGGCTTTGCAGCTCGAGAAAAAGAAGGCAGGCTGCGTCTCCGTGGAGTGGAGGGCAGGCAGGAGGTGACGCTGGGGAAAAGGCCAACCAGTCCCCATTCCCCTTTGCTATCCCCCAACCTCCAAGATATGTTGTTTCAATTAAGAAAAAAGAAAGAAAGGATTTGGATCACAGAGGGTCTCTTGTACAAACTGTTTCTATCAAATACTGTGTCCCTCATATTTAAAAATAACCCTATGATGAGTAATTTACATTCTTCTCCTCGATGCTCAGAGTTAATGGCCCACAGCTATAAGACGCCCACAGGGATAAAATTCCTTCACCTACTAATTCCACGAACATGACCTGTGCCTGGCACTGTCCGGAGCCCCGCAGACGCGTGAAGAACAAGACGCTGCCCTGCGTGCAGAGACCTGCAGCCTCAGGCAGGACGCAGGCAAGGCACAGGCAGGCACCACGCAATAGGGCGGGTGCCCCCAAAAGGGAAACATTGATCTGAGTCAGATTTAAACAACAGGGCCAGAGCGGGCCCAGGACAGAGGAACGACAAAGACAAACATCTCAGGGCGGAACAAAAGGAATGGTGCTCACTCTGAGGCAAGGCAGCAGCAGAAGGGCGGGAAGAAACCCAGCAGGGAGCAGGTGTCACAGAAGCCCAGGGAAGAGGCGTCAGAAGAACATGGTGCCACGCAGCTGAGTGAGACACGAGCGGTACATCCCACTGCAGTTAGCAACACGGCAGGGCGCCCTGCCAACAGCGGTTTGTGCGGGGTGGCAGGGACTGCGGCTAAGTGGCCGTGGCTGAGGAGCGGCAAGCGAGACGAGTGAGAAGCAGCAGCCACCAAGGACAGATAAGCAGGTACGGGAGCGGCTGTGACGACAGACGACTACTCAGTTACACAGAAGCAAGTTACATAACAGCATGAGGGCAACTGGTGTGATCGCACTTACGTCAAAATGTGTGGGGTATCCATACAAAAAATGCCTGGAAAAATACTAACTCAAGTGGCAAGAATGGCTATTTCTAGGGGGTAGGGTTTCCAGTCTTGCCTCTTTCTAATTCTCTGTTTTTTTAAATGACCGTGTAAAAATAAAACATGTTCAAAAGATATAAAACTCTCACAAGATAATACTAAATATTATGAAAAACTCGGGATACCTACGTTCAGATATAGTAAAATCTCATTTATATAAAAAGGTTTACGTATATGTGGGAAGGTATGTTATGTATTAAAAGCAGTGGTTCTCAGGGCAGTAAGATTGTGGGTGATTTTAGAATTTTCTTTAAAAATGAGCATGTAACTACTTTTATAGGCAGGAAAAAAAGTTTTACAAAATTATTTAAAGAAAGTCTGGCTGTGGAGAGGAGAAGGAAGAGAGTAGCTGGGTGACGATATAGGGTTGGATTTTGTGTTGTTAAGACGGGAGGTATCTGAACCTGGTTAACTACTGAGAGAGAGGAGCTCATGGACAGAAGAGAGCAGAAAACGGGAAAGAAGACGACAGCCCAAGGTAAGTGGACAGAGGAAGGGATGGTATGCGGGCAGGTGGAGCTAGACTTGGGAGGATGGCTGCAGATAAGTTCAGAGGTTTGGTGACAATGACAGTCAACGCTCGCCAGTGGATTTCTCTTTTCCTCTGAAGAAGGAAAGGAACAGCAGGTCTGAGGGGTGTGGGGAGGTATGAAATAGCCACTGTCGGTGATGGAAGAGAAAGCTGACAACATGGGAAGTGAGACTGTAATAGGGGCCCATGTGAAATTGGGGCCGTGACTGTGAAGAGACCCCGTGTGTACATCCGGGCAATTTCGCTCTATCAGTGTCAGCGGCCTGGGGCCAGGATCAAACGAACAGATGTGCAAACTGACCCAGAGTCAAGATTCTTTCAGGTGGGCAGGACGTAAGGAGTTAAGACAAAGAAAAATTACTAGAAAAAAATAAATCAGATGACCATTATGCCTTTATCTAAAGTGAAATGAATGAATCCCCATGGACACCCCTTCTCTGCTCACCTCCATCTGTCAGGACATCGGTGTTACACTCTGCACTTCCACAGGGCACAAGCCTCTCCAAGTGCCTAGAGAACCAGCAATATGTCGGGGATGAAAAGGTTTCCTGTGTGTCTTTTTTTAGCATCTTACCTGCTCCAGTGCATCTGCTTCATTAAAATCACCTTTCAAGTTTCTTCCGGATATCAGTTCTTCCCAAGTAAACAGCAGTGAATCTGTTACTTCTCCAAATGGATTAAAATCGATCAGCCACACCTTGCCCTGCAGGACAAAGAGAAAAATTAATATAAACTCTATAATCTGTCTTATCAGAAAGATCTTCATATTATTTTACCCAAAAGATAATCGTAAAAGAATCTTATAATTTATTTCAAAAGATAGTTCCTCCAGGTCCCACTGGAAAAAGGGCCACCTATCCCAAGTCAAGTGCCATAGCCTCACTGAAAGGTTAGGTCACCTGTAAATGCAGAGAGCAGACCTAGGAGGAAAGAAAGCCTGACAAAGACATATGTTCCACCTCCTGCCTCAGATCCCATGAGAGTTTTAAGTCAAAAATCCAAGCAGGAAAAGGAAAATCTCAGAAGGGTTATACACGGTAGCACAACTGAAATGCTCTCAAGGGTGTCTTCGATTATCTTTCATGATCATCTTTGCCCTGGGAGGCAGGAAAAGGCCACAAGTTCCGGAGAGCACCCCCCATCCCACCCTGCAACTGCCACTGCTGCAAAGGGTGCGTTGTTTTTTTAAGCATATGGAAAGAAGTATAGAAATGCTCAGGTTTCTTTAATTTTAATGTAATAGTTGTTTATCTATGTGTTAGAGCTTAATAGCAAACGAAGGGGACATCCAAAAATTATCATCAACCTTTAAAAGAAGTGTCTATCTTCTACTCTGAGAGCAGGGGTGGGCAGTGTGATGGGTTCCCGGCTCAGGGAAGGATTCCTGATCTGGTCAGACTGAGTGAAGTTCGAGTCGGGGCGTCTGAGGTTAACGTGGCATCACAGAGCCAGGAAATCTGGGAGCTCCTGCCATGATACTAAAGCCAACTGATGGCCACAGAGATACAGGTGCCATAGAGTAGACACATGTTCCCTTCAAACTTTTATCTTTGCTCCTCTTGATTTTTCTCACTGAAACATATCATATAACTACAGCGTTTTGTTGCTGATGACTCGGTTTTTCTGTAAATGTGTAGAAATCATGTCTTGATTGGTCATGCAGCATGTGTGAAATTACATACGCCGAAGGCACTAGATTGTTGAGCGAGAATTACTAATACCTAGCCTCGCGCTGTTTCTCACCTGGATTAAAGGAAAATTTTAAGAAAGATAAAATATCTTATTAGGACTTGCTTCAAAAATCAGAAACATCTAGTAAGTGGCAGAGAACCATTACAAGCAATATGCAGCATACACCATTTGGGTAAGTTTCTTATTTGAATACAATCCCCAGGAGAAATCTTACAACTCTTTCTTGCCACTTGAGCTGGTTCCTCACATCAGTTCGGCGCCCACTTGTACATTCCTTGACTATGTGAAATAACATCAGCTGTCAATTAACTTCTTCGTATGATGTCAGCTTTGCTCTTGGGACAATTACCAAGATGTCCTTGACATGCTACATGTTATTTTAACAAAATGGGAATTTTCTAGTCCCCAAACCCTTTCTACTTGAATTTTTATAACTAATAAAACCATCTCATTGTTAAAAGAAAAAAGACTATTGCACCTGTTATCGTAGGAATATCAAGATCTATAAACTAAAAATATGGCATACTGTAAAAAACAAAACAAATTAAAAAACAAAAGTCGATCACTACTGCTAGGACTAATAGCCGGCAGAGTTTGTTCTATAGTTCAAAGCTGTCCTCTAAGTCAAAGAAAAATAAAAGCAGCTGGAATCAGGCATAAAACTATCAAGAGGAGGATTTTGTATCTATAACATGTTTTTCATGTGACATCTCAGGCACAATCCATCTGAGAAATTCTGTTTTTAAGCAATCCATCAGATAAGATGGGCCCAGTAACCTTCCTGAAATCTCCCAGCTGACCAGCCCCCACCCAGCCAAGTGAATCTCTATGCACCAGACTCTGTGCCAGGCACTGGGGCCTAAAGACTAATACGAGAATCAATTCCTTTAAAGTGTTCAGTCTAGACCAGGACACCGACACCCCTTCTCCCCTAAAAAATGAGAAACAAACACCATCCAACAATTACAATTCAGAGGGGCAAATGCTTTAATAGAGGTGAGAACAGGGTATTATGAGACGAGCAGAATATAAGGAGCACCTACTTAAATCTGCAGGGTGAAGCTGGAATAGCTCCCCAAAGTTACCTGGAATTAAAAGATGGCAGTGATGATGATCTGGGTGGTGGGAGGAAAAGCAGACCATTTCAGGGGAAAAGAACAAAAACAATAAAAACCAACAGGTGTGAAGGCCATGAGAAGACGGCCCACCCTGAGAAGAGGTTATTTTCTAGAGGGCCCCAGGATATGGTGAGCTAAGGGAACTTCAAAAGCCTCCTGTTCCAACAGGATGAAAGTAATCCCTTTAAATGTATAAACGAGAGTACAAGAAAGAAGGGGGATACCGGGAGCCAGAAATGAGGAGGAACCAAAAAAACAGAAATAAGCATATAAACTAATGCAGTGGGAACGCGTGGGAGGGTTTTCCTCCCCTGAACCTCAGGGCAGGGTTTTAACATGCACACAGGAACAGGAGACTGGCCATGGGGAAGAGAATCAGAACCAAGAAGTGAACTTCCAAAGGGCTGCCGCCTCAGTAAAGGAGCATAAGAAAAAACTCCTAATGACTGGAATAGGAGACAAAGAAGCTTGTCTTTCTCTGACTGGGGTTTGGGGAACGTGGAAGAAGCAAATGAAAAATTCAAAACAATCTTTGGGATTCCCACAAATAAAAATACCAAGTTCACTGTAGATGAACTCATGGTAAAATAGACTGGTTTACAAAACCAAAAGGAAATATTCAACGTGAATGAGAGTCTGCAAATAGACCAACCAGGGGTTAAAGCCCCAAGAACTGAGGAAAATCATCATCAATTTGAAGGACAATATAAAGATAGTGGTGTTAGGACAACTGGGTAAAAATCTAGAAAAAGACAAAGTTAGATCCATGTCACATACAAGGAGAAATGCCAAATCAATCAAAAATTTAAATGTAAAATCACAAAAGAACTATTGAAAGAAAAATAGGGAGGTACTTTTTAAAATTATGACTCAAATTCGAAAGTCATTAAAAAAATAATAGTATATTTTATCTTCATGGCAAAAGACTAATAACCTGGGGTAACCCCAAAGGCCTAATCTCTATAAAATATAAAGAGATCCTATATTTTGAAGGAAAATCAATAACAGAAAAAAATAGAAAAGACATGAAGCAACAGTTCACAGAAATGACCTTAAGTATATGAAAAGATAAACTGCATCCTCACTCATAATAGGAAAAACAGAAATCGAAATTATACTGAAACATCATTTTTCATCTACCAAAACAACAAAAACACCCAGAAAGTTTGAGCACATATTCTGTTGGCAAGCTTTGAGGAAACATCCAGGTACATTCCCCAGTGGGATTACATGGAGTAACTTCTACAGAGGGTAAACTGCAATATATAACAAAATTAAAATGCAGTTAGCCTTTTGAGCTAGCAATTCCACTTCTAGGAATTTATCTTGTAGATATACGTGCACAAGTATGAAACATATATATGGGATATTCACCACAGCAGTGTGCAAAAGACTAGAAACACTTTATGTGTTGATCAATAGGGAAGCAGCTAAACAACCTACACAGTGTATCCACAGAACAAAACACTGGACCACTGTAAGAAATTGGAAAACGAAGATACGAGGTCTGACAATTAAGTGTGAGAACTTGCCACCGTGCGCTTACAGAGACAACACTGTACAAACAGCTCAGTAAGGTTTCATAACCTTGGTATATCAGTGTCTCACAGCTCTGTTTGTCTCGACCCGTGGTGGTGTCTTGCTGAGTGGCGTTCATCATTGTTGTTGTGTGTTAATGTGTGTTGTCATGAGAATGCCTGAGCTTGAATTAGAGCAATGAACAAACATTAAATTTCTCATTAAACTTGGCAAGAGTGGAAATGCAATCAGGAACATTTTAGTCCAAGCTTTTGGGGATGATGCCATGAAGAAAAGGGAAGTGTACAAATGGATTAAATGCTTTTCTGAGGGGGGAGAACATGTCACTGATGAAGAGAGGTCAGCGTGACCAGTAACAAACAAAACTGACGAAAATATTGCAAACATTCGTCAAATTGTTCCTCAAAATCATCATCTGTGAGAAGAACAGCAGACCAAGTACACCAAGTTAGGAAAATCTTAACTGAAAATCTTGGCATGAGAAAGGTGCGTGCAGAAATGGTCCTGAAGGAGCTCACCAATGCACAAAGGCAAAGGAGAGTCGAAGTTTGCCAAGACTTTTCAAGAGGCAAGACAATGTTTTGGGCCGTGTTACACCCATATTTCACTGGTGATAAAATATGGGTGTACCAATACGACCCTGAAACAAAGCATCAAAGTGCACAATATAAGTCAGATGATTCTCCACGACCAAAAAAGTTCTGTCAGTCCAAATTAAGAGTCAAAAATAATGCTGCCATAGTTTTTTGAGACCAGAGGGATTATTCATTATGAATTTGTGCCAAATGGACAAACAGTTAACCAAGTTGACTATTTGGAAGTGCTGAAAAGGCTCACATGGCACTGTCTGTGAGGGAGTTTTTAGCCAGTAAACAAATAACTGTATTGGAACACCCTCCCTACTCACCTGATCTGGCCCCCAATGACTTCTTTCTTTACCCGAAGATAAGGAAATATTGAAAGGAAGATATTTTGATGACATTCAGGACAACAAGGGTAATACGATGACAGCTCTGATGGCCATTCCAGAAAAAGAGTTCCAAAACTGCTTTGAAGGGTGGACTAGGCACTGGTGTCAGTGCATAGCTTCCCAATAGGAGTACTTCGAAGGTGACCGTAGTGATATTCAGCAACGAGATATGTGGCATGTTTTCTAGGATGAGTTCATGAACTTAATTGTCAGATGTTGTACTTTGTTTTAAAAAAGTGAAAAGGGAAGGTGCAGGATGTATATCATATGCTAACTCCTGTGTTAAGGAAAGTAGAAAAAAATAAGTATATTGCTTGTTTTTGCATCAAGAAATACTGGAAGGATGTATAAATAACTAACAAAACTGAACTTGAAGGAGAGCACAGAGACAGGAGACAGGAGTATCAGTAACACCAAGACTTCACACTGGTCAGGGCAGCCAGATGGCTCAGTTGGTTAGAGCGTGACCTCTGAACAGCAGGGTTGCTGGTTCGATTCCCGTATGGGCCAGTGAGCTGCGCCCTCCACAACTATATGGAAGACAATGAGCTGCCACTGAGCTTCCGGAGGGGCAAGGATGGCTCAGTTGATTGGAGCATGAGCTCTCAACAACAAGGTTGCTGGTTCAATTCCCACATGGGATGGTGGGCTGCGCCCCCTGCAATTAAGATTGAAAATAGCGACTGGACTTGGAGTTGAGCTGCACCCTCCACAACTAGACTGAAGGACAACGACTTAGAACTGATGGGCCCTGGAGAAACACACTGTTACCCAATAAAGTTTATTAAAAAAGATTTCACACTGATATGATTTTTGAACAATGTGAATATATTACTGATTAAAAACTTAAAAATAACTAAGTAGATTTACAGAGCAGGGCTTGCCAGGGGTGAGGGTGCAGGCAGAGTCATGAGGAAGTTTCAGGGAATGATGGAGTAGTTCACCATCACCATTGTAGTAGTGGTGGTTACTACTGGATGTGTTTGTCAAAATTCACAGAACTATACACTAAAAAGGATGAATTTCACTCTATGTAAATTATATCTCAAAAAATCTATGTGAAAATATTCACTGATTTAAATGATTGAAAATATAAAGAAATCAAAACCCTAAGACACACGAAACTATGAGAAAAAAAAAAGGAAGATTTGAAAAGTAACCAGATAGAACTTACAGAAATGAAACTTAGTGAATAGGCTAAACATTTTAAAACTTAGTGAATAGGTTAAACATATCAGATCAGACGTAGCTGACAGATAACTTATAAACTGCAAGATATATCTGAGAAAATTTCAACAAAGTAAAGAGAGAAGAAAGAGGTGGAAACCGAGTAGTTAAGATACATGAGGATAAAGTGAGAAGCTCTAACATACCTGTAAATAGAGTTCCATTGGCCAAAAGACAGAAAAGGAAGAGGTGATACTTGAAAAGACAGCTGAGAATTCTCTACAATTAACAGAGGAAATGAATTCTTAGACCTTGAAAACATGACTCAAAAAAAAGGAAAAGAAGCCAAACAACAATGCATCAGTGTCTTCAAAGTGCTGAGGCAACAGAAAATTCTATCCCCAGCTAAGCCTGTCATCGTGTGAAGCTAAACAAAGGCTTTTCCAGCCAATGGCTGTGGGAATTTACTACGAAATGATATACTACTAGGAAGAACTGGATCCAGAAAGCAGTGAGAGGCAAGAAGCAGTGGTGAGCAAGGAAAGTGAACAGCAACAGTCATGACTAATTTGGGGGTACAAACACAAAGTGAAACTGAAAGTCAGAAATCACATGAAAGACAAAAGTGGGTGCTAGAAATTAGTGTTCAAAGGTCCTTGTATCATGAGGGCGACAGCAAGTGAAATTAGCTTTAGAGCTTATTAAATATCCACAAAATATCCAAAATAATAGAAATAAGAAACCAAAACTTCAAAATTTTGGGGGAGGGAGACTAAAGAAAAATGAGTAATATAAATTAAAAGGAGGGGGAAAGAAAAGCATAGAAAAGCAAAGCAAATTGAAAACTCAAGATAAGATGGTGGAAAACATTCAAATATCAAATACAGTAAATACAAATTACACTTACCAGTTAAAACCAGAAACTGTCAGTGATTTAAAAAAAAAAAAACCCCAGCAATATGCTACAGACAAGATACATGCACACACCTAAAACCTAACAGCTAAAAAGAAAAGGACTAAGATAAATTCTAAGAGAAAAGAAAACTGTTATAACACTATCAATAGCAGGCAAAACATACTTGAATGCCAAAAACACAAAAGCATTGTTAGGGATACAGAGGGCCACTGCCTTACGATGAGAATTCACTGGGGAAGCAAAACTATTATGAACTAGCATTGGGAGAAGAACATAACCTCAAAGTATGACACAAAAATCGACAAAATTAAAAAGCAGATGTTAACACAACCCTGTTCAGTAACTGGTAAATTAAATAGACAATAAATTAAGAAAGATCTAGATTTTTTTCATGGTTTTAAAGTTTTTAAAAATATACTAATATGGAAAAGTTTAAACATATACAAAAGTAAACAAAATAGTATTAAAAAACCCATTTATCCAATAGGCAGTTTCAACAGTTATCTTGCTGATAAATCCCTACAGCCAATTTTGTTTGACCTATATCCCATCCATTCCGCCCCCCCAAATCTATATTATTCTGAAGGTATCCTCAGACATCATTTCATTCGTAAGATAAAGAAGATTTTAACAAGATTAGAACAAGTGTAATCGAACAAACATCTGCAGAATACTTGACATGTTAGAAAGTATACTTTCTTTTTCAATCACATAGAAGGGTTATAAGAAAGTGACCAAGTTGCAAAGCCAATCTCAGGAACATCAAACACTCAAGATCAGACACAGTCCAGAAAGCAATGAAATATACAAAACTGTAATCATAACCAAAAAGAATATATAAGGGACCAGAATAATTTTTCAAGCATCTAAGGCAATTATTCTAAATTCTAATGGTGCATTAGCATCTCTTAAGGGGTTTCTTGCAATACTTATTCTCAGACCTCATCCCAGACCTACTGAATGGGCAGGCCACCACTTTACTCATATAACACAAGAATCTATCAACTCTGACTCAACTTTCCTGCCGCAGTCAGAAACACATCAAAATGTTCCAAGCCCAAACACACTTAATTATATTTCATGTCTCAGACCACCATAAAAGAAAGAGTTAGGTTTTCTACAAGAATAGTCATAAAGTTATATATTCAAGAGAGTGCCTAACAGACGGTGATGCAAGTGCCACTAAATGCAAACGAGTTTTAGATCATGGTTTAAATCTCTTCTCGGAAACTGTCAGGGTGTTTATGCTGGCATGTTTCTCACTTGAAAAGCATGCACCAATTTTCAGTTGTGTAAGATCACAGCAGTGATTACGTAGGCACATGTCCAACTTCACTGAAGACATTTGCAGCCCTGGACATTTGACAAAAAACTACTGAGAGACTCTGGCAAATTCCAAACTTTCAACTCCTACTAAATATCACTGCATCAAAATGTAATTGCTTCAATGTTAATCCATGCAAAATGGGGACAAATAACAGGTACATCACAGGGCTATACGGTTTATGTGAGATACTGAACTAAGTGAGAATAAAGCCCTTCTGAGCTGCACGCTCAGGGCGAAGGGCTAGGTTTCCTCCCCGACAGATGTGATGCAGCTTGCTGCCAGGCCAACTCCGTGGAATGTGTAAGTCTCAAAGACAAGCTCCTCGAGGTCGGAAGATCGTCTTTTCAAAAGCTTCTTGTTAGGAGCATGGCATCTAACATCACAGGCCCTCGACAGAGAGTGGCTGCCCGCGTGCTTCCACGTGGCCGGCAGCTCCGCGTAAGCAGCACAGCGGTGACGAGGGCCCTGGGCCTCTGTCTGTCAGCGCAGGTTCCCATCCACTCTCCCACACTGGCTTCCCATCCTTTGCCTAAGGTTTATTCCCACTAAGTTGAAACTTTGCCAAGTAACATCCCTCTTATTACCGAATCACAATTTATAACTCCTCTGTCTAATCCTTAATAGATACATGGCCCCTGAAGGCAGAAAGGTGAAAAACAGAGTAAGTGGTATCTTTTCACTTAACACAGGTAAGTAAACAGTCAACAGTTGTTTGGAGACATGACCATATGGGCCAAATCCTTATGTCCAAAAAACTGACTCAAAAGCATCACAAGCATCACTACAGTGAGGCTGACGGCATGAGAATGACGTGGGAAACACCTGCAGACATCCAGGCCACACACCTGGAAGACACACCTACTGTCCCCTCTCCATCTAAGTCAGTGAGCACCGGTCACAGGATAGTCAGTGACCCAAATTTCTTTGAAAAGGTTGCATATCTTGAGACAGTGAAATCTCTGTTTTGGGATTCATTAAGTCGGGCTTTTGTTTTCTTTTTCACTACAAAAGTTTCCATCACTTTTAAGGTTTAAAAGAATAAATATACACTACTCTAATCCTCATTTTCAATCAAAAGATAAAAGTGACTCAAATCATGCTACGGATCTTTTAGGTGACTGAAAATAATTATGTAAACATCAAATGACAAATTCCTGGCCACATGTAAGTGTGCAAACTGAACTATTTTAAGCAGACCCCTGACAAAAGTGGAAAGCAGGACATAAGGTGACCATTTAGCCATCTGTTAAATAAATAATCCCTAAACTTGTGATACATCATTACTGAAGATATCTTGTAATGGTAAGTATATTTTAAGGGGAGATTCCTGACCACTGTGAATTTCAAACACTTTAGCTAGTTTGAGAAAATAATTTTTGAGCAGTGGGCCCTTCTACGTACTTCATTTAAGATCAGCTCTGATTTTAAAGCATAGTCAAATACAGTTTTCACTTACCCTACTGTCTCTATATATATCGAATACAACTGTAAAAAAGAAAAAAACTTCACGTTAATAACTACAATTATCATGAACTAAGCCTCCTTTTGAAAGTTAAAATGCATTTTATTATTAGTTACTCAAACAGCAGAATATAATTGATCTTGAGGACTGCGTGCTTCTAAATCTCAAAACTTCAAACACAAAAAAGCATCCTGCAATGTTTTAGTTTATGTAATTTTGTTTTCTTATTCTCTACCCTCAGACATAATTTACCCTTATATTTAAAAACTCAAACCAAACACTGACATCATCTCAACCAGTTCACCATTATAAACAGGTTCAATGTACTAGTGAAAGAAGCACCAATCACTTACTTGTTTGATGGGGAATGAAAGTAGGAAAGCATAAAATCTAGCTATGCTTATGGCATGATTAATCTTTTTTTTTTTAAATCAAATCTGCCATAGAACTAGGCTTGGCAAGCAGAAAAAAGGTAAATCATAGCAGATAATTTTAAGATGCATGAAAACTCTTGTATACAATTTCAATTCTTAAAAACAACTCACAAATATTTACTCTGTAACTGGTGCTATCTGATCACTCAAAAAATCTAGACGATAGATCAGTCACGTAGCTAATTTAATACTGCTAATAGAAGCATTTTATCCTTTGTAGATAGACCCTTTGAAATGTATAATAAACTATTTAAAATGGCAGGAGAGAGAACTGTCTCAATATTAAAAAGGGACTCTGATTAAATAAGATAAAATTCACAAGCAAACCATTAACCATACCAAATAGTAATACAGTAAAATGCTTAAAATACAGTGTTTTGAATCCTGCTTTGAAATATGCACTACTGTAAAATAAGATTCATTCACATTATGGATTTCATTTCATTTCACTGAGTGAATAAAAAATACTCACAGTCTTCATCTAAGAATTTATACTGTATGTGTTTCTTGAAGAAGTCTTGTATGCATCTGCAAATCTCTTCCTTTTGTTTAGAAATATGATCATAGTATTGTGTGTAATCTCTTTGAGAAATACCTGACAAGAAAATATTTTATAATATGTTATTACACAATATTCTTTTCAAAAACACAAATATGTGATTTAAACCACCTCTTGAAAGAAACATTAAAGCAGATCAGAAGACCAACATTGATTGCACTGTACATTATTCAGCATCTTATAGATATAAAACTTATAAGTTATAAAGGTTTGTATGGGTAGGTGAATCCTAAAGTTCCATACAGCCATGCATTGTTACTTAGAAATGGTAGTTATTTTTATTTAGTACAATGGACAGAATTCGAATTCATAAAAATGATTATGCAAAAAATGAAAGAAGCCATTTTAAACCTGCACACATAAATTGCTTCTCATTGATTTTTCCAACGAACTCTTCACAAATTGGTATTCTTTTGTGCTTTCTTTGGGAAAATATAAAATACTCCTCGCCATATGTCTTCCATATTCATATTGTGTTTCGTGGAGGCAGTCTATTTTTCTTGTTCATACACGCTGCCTTGCCTTCACAAGCCTGATGCTTCAAGCCATGGAAAAGTAAACATTCCTTTCTTCAGAGTGACTTACTGATATTATTCTAAATACACTAAAGGGACTATTGTAAGAACTCCCTCAACTTGCTCTAGGCCTAGGAAAAAGTTCTCTGCTCTGAAAGGAGGGCTTCCATCCAATTTCTTAATCACATGCCAATATGATGCTCGTCTTTAGCGGGACTTAACAGTGCAGCTTTTCCAGGAATATCTGACAATATGATAAATTCAAACACCCCAAGTCTCTTTTAGGTAAGCTAACAAATGTCAACATCAAATCACACTTTTCTTGATTGAAGACAAATTTTACTTCATGGAAACCATGCACAAAAAATGCAGATTATCTTCAGTAATTTAGTAGGAAAACAAAAAAATCTAGCCATGCTTAATCTGCCATTGAACTAGGCTTGGCAAGCAGAAAAAAGGTAAATCATAGCAGGTATCATTTTAAGATGCACTAAAACTCTCTCTCGTATACAATAAATTTCAATTCTTAAAAACATCTCACAAATGTTTACTTTGTAACTGGTATTTTGTAATTTGAATGCACCATAGCAAACAAAAAACCTGAGAGGAAAGAAAATGGTTGACTTTTAAAGGAATACACTTATTTATTTGTCCACGTATTTCCTCCTGCTAGAATAATAAACAGTGCTCTCAAAATCAAGGTTTAAAAACTTGGCTTTTTATGATGCTTAAAAGAAGCAGTATGTAGACAGTAATACTTGGAAAAGTCCCAAAGAGAAAGCAGGTAATATCAGACACATCCTAAATTGGAAAGGATAAAGACCATCCCTTTCATCTCCAGAATCCACACCAACATTATGAACTGACAATACTACGAGATGTGATCAAAAAATACAGTGAATGTTTAAATTTAAAAAAAATTTATTACAGTAAAAGACACACTGCCATTCATCCCCCTCAAAATACTCCCCCTCGCTTCAAACACACTTATCCCATCGTTCTTGCCACTTTCTGAAGCAGTTCTGGAAATCCTTTTTCATGAGTATCTTTAGTTAGGCTGTTGTGGCTGCCTCAATGCCCTGAATCATTTTGACTTTGGGGAAGAGCCAGAGGTCACACGGTGCCAGATCCTGTGAATAATGTGGATGAGGACACACTGTTCTTATTTGACAGAAACTGCTGTACCAGAAGTGATGTGTGACAGAGCCTTTCTGTTGTGATCACAAAATATGGTGAATGCTGCTGCCGAGTGCCATCCAATGGAAAGGCAGGGATCTTCAATATGGGAAACGGCGCATTGAACCTTAGTAACAGTGTGTGACAAGCTTCAACTTGTTCAGTGCAATCAGTTGGGTGTGACTTACGGTTGAGAGAAAGTGTGTTTTAAAGTGTGTCATAAATTTCCTCCATTGCTTCTGATATATGGCAATTTCTGTCACATAAAAACATTGTGGTGTGTCCTCATCCATCTTATTCACCGGATCTGGCACCATGCGACTTCTGGCTCTTCCCCAAAGTCAAAACAATTCAGGACATCGAGGCAGCCACAACAGCGCAACTAACGGCACTCATGAAAGAGGACTTCCAGAACTGCTTCAGAAAGTGTCAAGAATGATTGGATAACAATGTTCGAAGCAAGGGGGAGTATTTTGAGGGGGGGACTAATGGCAATGTGTCTTTTATTGTAATATTTTTTTATTTATTTAAACATTCACCATATTGTTTGATCACACCTCGCATGTCCTATGGAAATTGAACATGGCCTCAGAATTCTTGTCAATACAGCATTCCAGAGAGTCAGTACCAATTGGTCAGAGGAACCATGTGAGAGAAATACTGATTGTTACCCCTGTCCTCATTACTAGAAATTTCCTTCCATCAAAAGCTTGACTTCTATGTAGATGCCTGATCACTGCACTGCACACCTGAAGCTGAACAATAATGAATGCCAACTATAATATTATATATATATATATATATATATATATATATATATATATATAGGTATGTATACATTTACAAGAGGCAGAGTACAGCATTGGGAGTGGAGATAGTGGAAATGGGATGGCTCGGTGCGATGTCAGAGAGATAGTGGATGGGGGGAGGGGGTCCACAGTATTGAGGGATATAAATGATACACGTCTAAGGGAAAAAAAAAGAAAAAACAAAACAAACAAACAAACAAAAAACACCTCATAGACAAGACAGACAATAGTTTAGTGGTTTCCAGAGGGTAAGGGGGGTGGGGGGTGGGAGATGAGGGTAAGGAGGATCAAATATATCGTGATGGAAGGAGAACTGACTCTGGGTGGTGAACACACAATGTAATTTATAGATGATGTAATACAGAATTGTACACCTGAAACCTATGTAATTTTACTAACAATTGTCACCCCAATAAATAAAAAAAAAAAAAGCTTGTCTTCTTTCAACAATACTTTCAAGGGTTAATAAAAACTCACCAATAAGCTTGTTTTCCTTGACAAAACATCGGAACTCAGCCCCAGGAATTAATTCACACCATTTTCTAAGAACAAGCTATAGAAAAAGGAAACAATGTAACACAACTATGTAACAAGGGAATGTTTACTACTCTAATAGATAACTTTGTCAACTATGTCTTCACAATTGTCATTATCAAATGGTTTTTAAAAAAGACATCACAAAACATTCTTGACGAGATGTAGAGAAAAGTTGGAATCTATTAGTCTAATAAGCACGGAAAATTGGGTTGACACTTTTTATGACAAAATGCGTAAATTTTGAGAGTTCCAACATAATGTAGAATCCCAAGGATGATGAAGTCAAATCTTATCACTGCTGTTCCATTAGTTGCCCTGTAATTCATGTTCTTCACCTCTTTAAGAGTATCAAAAAAATACAATAATTTCAAATTATCTACTGTAAGCAACACTCTGTAATACGTACTCTGATAAAATTATTATGGCTTATCACAAAGAATCGCATAGCCTTTCCATGATGTTCCCATTATTTTAAAATAAACCAATTCTATCAATGGCCCAAGTCGTAAATGGGTCTCATTACTGTAATTATGCATATACTATTCATACACTATTTCATTGCTGTGATTTTCATAAGTAGTACAGTTGACAATGTATGCTTCTGTTTTTTAAAATGTTCTTTGGAGAAAACCAGTCCTATTTTTTGAACTACCAACTGTAATAAACGGCTACTACTCCAGCCTCCCTTATCCTGGCATACCGTTCTTTGTCCTTTAAGACCTGTGAGATGGCACTTGAACTACTCTCTTGGTGCCATTCCGAATCTCCCAGTGAGTTAAGTATCCTCCCGTCCTACTTCCTGTGTTTCTTGTAGTTTCCTGTGCATGACATTCTACAGTAAGCACATATATACCATATTGCACTACAATAATTTCATGTAAGTCTTGCTTCCCTACTAAACTGTAACTTCCCTAAGGGCAAGGAACTGGGTCCTACTCATCTGTGTTCCAGCAAAGTATGCGATAGCAGGTGCTTAAGAAACATTTGTCAAGTGAAACAGCAAATAGATAAAATAAGCAGCCACTAAAAATCATGATATAAAACAATATTTAATGAACTGAGAAAGTGTTTACACTATGCTATAAGTGGGGAAAAAAACAGTATGCAAAGTACTTTAAGAAGAGTACACACACACACACACACACACACAAACACACATCTCAAGAAAAGAAAGTTAAAGACCCAAATGCTAACACTGGGGATATGTCTGGGGGGTGGTAGGTTCCTCATATTTTCTTGTAGTTTTACATTTTTATTAATAAGTTGCTTTACTTTAAAAAAAACTGAATTGTTAAAATATGCCTTAGAAATTTAAAATGCACTGATTTCAATTTTCATCACTGTGTCTTCTTGGTCAAGCTTTGTATGTGTCAAATCTTTTAAAAGACCTAATTATTAAATGAAGAAACCCAAACTAAAATATTACACTGTTCTTACCTATTCAAAGCTGATGGTGGCATATATATTTTTATGGCTATGATAATTTTTATTTAAGCAAAAAAGACATAAGCAATTGTTGCATACTAATATTAAATTTTTAGAAAATTTACATAATCTTTATTAAAATAACGTTTTAGACAGGTATTACATATGTTGTAGTTGACTACAAAAATACAGAACGTTAAGAGGTGAATCTTCCCTCCATCCAATCCCTTTGTCCTTCTCCTCAGTGGCCACCAGTGCTGTCAATTTCTCACATACCTTTCCAGAAGCATTCCATGAACATATGAACATATAATGAATACATATATCTTTTTAAATGCACACGGACGAGAGTACACGATACATAGGATTCTGCTTGTAACTTTTTTCATTTTAATTACTCTACAAACATCACTTTCGTAGGCTTGTAAAACTGGGTTTTAAGCCCTATACACTAACATGATGATGGCATATTCTGAAAAAAGCAGTATAAGAGCAAGCTGCTGATGAAATAAATCCTGGGGATATATAATGACACCTCAACAAAGATTATGCCATAGGACAAGGCTAGAGGAACAATCTTTTTCATTTTTGTGTTTCCAGCACAAAGTAATAAGATATAGCAGGTGTTTAATAAATGTTTGTTCAGTGAAACAACAAATATGATTATATACATATAAATAATGTTATAAAAATTTTTAATCACTTGGGAAAATGCTCATACTATGCTATTAAATTAAAAAAAAGAAACCCTCACAAATGGTATGCAAAGATCTCAATTACAAGTGCTAAAAGATCTAGTAATTGGTGGCCTGGTGAATAGTAAGTTAACTGTCCCACACACGGTATAATTGCAGAAGATATGCCAATAGATACACTCAACACACTAAAAATTACTTCACACAGTGAGTCAGAGCACAAATTTTGAAAGCATGTGTATATACAAAGGTGACTTAAGCAAATATACAAAGAAATATTTTTTAAAAGATCACTGCACTAATTCTAAATGGTATTAATTTAAAAGATCACTGTACTAATTCTAAAAATATTTTTAAAAGATCACTGTACTAATTCTAAATCCAAGAATGCAAATGTTTTGCAATTATGGAGCAAGGATGGCCATCTTCTCTTCAACAAATTACGAGCTGTCAAAGTTTTCAAAAGCACCGCATTCTGACAAAGCGAGGGCAGGAAGAACCAGGAGTAATGATACGCCTATTGGGGATGCAGTTGAAACCTGGAATCAACAATCAACATTTAAATAAACCTGGAAAAGTATGTTCCAGATTCATTCCTAACAGCTGATGAGCAGTTCAAGTTGCATCCAACAACACTGCCCATCTCAGGGGTGGTGTGTGTGTGTGTGTGTGTGTGTGTGTGTGTGTGTGTATGTGCGTGCATGCGTGTGTGGTATGTACACCTTCAAACTAGGAAAATATGAAATAAAAATTTGGGTTTGCTATGTTTATTTCTAGTAAAGTCTTTCACTATCCTTTTATTCTGACTTCTATATGCAATTTGTAAAATGAGCGAACAACATTAAAGTAATAAAAAGGTCCACTGGGCCTACAAGGTAAAATGGTGATGACTATTTTTCCTAGTATGCCAGGTTAAAAAGCTTATTAACCAGGTAAAGCTGTCTGGTGAGCATAAAGGTGTTTGTTTTATTACAAAATACGTGTATTCTGTAGTATAGTCAGCCCTCCATATCTGTGGTTCCGCATCCACAGACTCAACTAACTGTAGATCAAAAATGTTTGAAAAAAAGATGTTACATTGTTCCTGACGTGTAGTGTGTAGTTAGGCCTAGGATGTTTTGGGTCTGCACTGAACAAGTACAGACTTTTCTTTCTTGGCATTATTCCCTAAACAGTACAGTGTAAATACTTACACAAAGCAATGACATTGTATTAGGTATTATAAGTAATCTAGAGAGTGAAGTATACGAAGGACGGGCATTACTTAACATGCAAACAGTATGCCATCTCATAAGGGACTTGAACATCTACAGAATCTGGTATCCTTGGCAGGTGCTGGAACTAATCCCTCATGGACACCTAGGACAACTGTAGGTATATAGTGTGTCTATAATGTACATATATTTTTTCTATATATATTCTATATTGAGAGAATACGTATTTTTATACGTATATTTCATAAATTTAAAAATTCAGTGACCCTAGGTTTCCAGAGAAATTAATCCAAAAAATTCCACTCGTTTCACTTAATAAATAGCAGTTCTCAACACATCTTCATCTAGGATTATCAACTTCATCGCGATTAAAATAAAAAACTTTCTTACCTCATATTCCATACAAGGATCTGGGGAGTCATCAGTACAATGGACGAACCTTTGAGGGGACAAAAAAAGGCAAGTGAATCTTTTTTTAATGGTGTCAGTTTATGCACACACATTATTTATATTAAACATGGGATTAAGCACCCAAAAACAGGACACTAATTGGAATTCAGAGAGCACATAGTAAGCACTATTCGATGCCGGGCATTATCCTAAGCACCCTGAAATGTCACGTCATTAATCCTTAAAACCACCCTATGAGCTACTATAAATCTCTACTGTTCTACCAAACAAGCAGCTAAGACCCAGAAAAGACAAACTGAGTGACCACGCCAGGACTGTAACTCCCGCTGTGTAACTGCAGATTCCAGATGCAGGCAGGACGTCTCTGCTGGTTTTCAGTTCTCATGGTGGTGTTCTTTATGGCTGAACCGGAAGTCTCTGGAGACATTAACTCTGCCATCTAACGCCACACAGAGTTCATCTAATTCTTCTCCCACATGCCATTTAAAAAGGTATCCTAGAATTTTTCGTTCCTCCATTAAGCATACTGCTTCCCCTCCTCTAAGAACCCTCGGTTTCATGAACAATTTTTCACACTGTTTTTTAAAGGTCTACCTAAGCAAGGCCTGGCTGGGCTCTGGGAATGCTAAAGTGATTAAGAGTCTTTGCCCTTGAGGTCAGTCTCGTGAAGAAAGCCTAACAAGTAGATGAAGAATTTCAAAACACTGAAAATAAAAATGAAAATACTGTGCTAACACAAAGCAAGAGCTGATTAGCTCTGTTAGGGGGAGGGGAGTCAAGAAGCCTTCACTCAACAGGAAGAGCAGGATGAGGGAAGTGCGTGCTGAGGCAGGGAAGGCGGTGACACATGTCACGCAGTATTGCAGAATTACCAGAGAGCAGGACCAATAGAGTGTAGAATGCAAGGGGAAAATTACCAAAAGGTGAAGTCAGGAAGAAACTTTGGACAAGGAGTCTCCAGATCACGAAGGGTCTTGTTTGATTACCGAGGGAAGTCATACTTTATTTAGTCAAACAAGGGTCTTGTTTGATTACCGAGGGAAGTCATACTTCATTATGCAGACAATGGGGAGCTAGAAGAAGTTTCACAGCAAGAAGGAGATCGTTCCATTCAGGCTTTCGGACTATCGATCCCGATGGCTATGGTACTGGACAGCTCAGGGAAGGTAGCCAACTGGAGGCAGAGACTAGCAGGGAGGCTGCTTGAAACAGTCCTGGGGATACAGCAGGGTCTGACAGGCGATGGGAGAGGAGAGGGAGAGGAGAAGCACTACGTGGAGATATTCTGGGGCCAGAGTCACATTTCTTGGTGACTGACTGAAATTGAGGGACAGGGGCGAGTCCAGGACGAGCCGAAGGGTCTGGCTTTGTTTGATGCCTCACTGGGTGGCAATGGGAAAGCTACTCACTAAGGCAGAGGAAAAGCAGGTGACACAGGGTGAGGAAAAGAAGGGAGACAATTATGTTTGCATATATAGAGTTGGTGACATCCTAGAACCACACAGAGATGTCTAATAAGCAACCGGAAACTCAAAACACAGGGAGGAGCTCAAGAGAATTATCTGGAAGTAATCATCATATGGGGGTATAAGAGCTCAAGTCAAAAAAGCAGACGTGATCACTTCAGATAAATAACAGAATCCTGGAGAATCCTGACAATGAAAGAGTGAGCAAAACTTGCAGTCGAAGAGATATTTTTTATAACACACAAGCAAAACAAAAAATATCTTTAAAGATGTCTTAAGCAATATACAAGTAAAATTGAGTTTGAAAAGCTTTTAAATTTCCCTGAATATTTAATTAGGTTGAGATTCTCGTGATCCTTTATGTTTTATACTACAAACAACAGCAATTCTAATTTATTTGGCTGGCTGAAAATCCTCAGGCATAAGATCTTTCATTCTGACGAGTAAAGGGGCACTGACTAGTATAATCTGAATTACAAAGAAGGTACACAGAGGTTGCTTTGCTAACGTGGCTTCTCTGTTAGTGCACAGGCACCAGATGAAGCATCTTACCATCTTACGTTTGCAACAATCTGAGAGAATGCGATTATTGTCCACATTTATCACATGAGGCTACGAGGTGAGAAATCAAGTAAGTGGTGGCGAGCACGTTGAGCCACATGCTGCACATTTCCCTCCGGGATGAAGGTTCTAGAAATGCTGTTAAAGCTCTCAGATATCAATTTAAAAAACAAACAAACAAAAACCCACATACAGTGTCAGGACTTTAGGCTCAAGCACTACCACCGCTAAAAAAGAAAAAAAGAAGAAAAAAAAAAACTACCATTAAGCAAATCCTTCCACAATATAACATGAATCTTCCAAAAGAACAATTTGTAAAACTTCTGTTTTTATACATTCAAGCACACACTGATGCTATTTTAAGATCTCATTTTCTTCACAAAGCAAAAATCCCTTCCTTCAAATCAAACCAATTTAAAGGTATGTTACCCTGAGGAGTTATAATCTAAAATCAGAAAACTAGCTTTTAATTTACTTAAAAATGTTTTAAATAAAAATTCATCTCATAGATTGTTTTATGTTAATCAAAATTAAGGTCGTGAACTGTCAAGTTAGTAAAAATTAACAATTATTTTTATCCTTAAAAAAAACCCACCCTTTTCCCTCAGGATCAGCAGACTGATAAGCATGAAGCACATTTCTGAAGTTCTCTGCTATCCATTTTCTAACATTTAAGAAAATTATGCTTGGCATAGCCTGGACAGAGACAAACGAAACATCCTAGATTTCTACTTCTACATAAGGCATAGAGGAAAATGTTCCAACAAACATAAAAAAAAAAAACAACGGGCAGAGGTTTTAAAATATCAGGATCCTGGGCTCTGTACTAGCATCACATGATCTTGGAAAAGTCAATTAACTTCTCTGGCTGGATGTTAGTCGCCTTAGCAGTAAACTGGGCGATGGAATTAGGTGATTTCTGAAGTTCTCTGTGCAAATTTGTAGACAACTTGCCAGGTCTCCTTTTCTTCCCTTTCGGTTTTCAGTTAACCAATGAACCTACACATTGAACCTCAGGATGTCAGAGTTTCTAGAACACAAGTTTGAAAACAAATGTACAGTAGAATGGACCTAAGCTGTTCTCTCAAAATACATTCCAAGAGATTTGACCCAGTCCCTCGGGTCCAAAATGGAGACCAGACACACACATCGCAGAAAAGGTGATTCTGAGCAGTATCTCCAGTCCTAAAACTAAGAGGTTCTTGGGAAAATGGATATGAGATGCGTCTTGGCCCATTCTAGGCCCCTTTAGTGGACCTGCACCATTCTTGGGGAAATGAAGAAGCAAGGAAAAGGGAGAAGCGTCTAGTCTGAGCAGTCTTCAAACCATAGCGTCTGCTGAAAACTGTCAGTCAGGCTCGCCTAAAATCCACTAAAGTCACCACAGTATTCAGCAACTTTGCAGCTGCTACAAAGTGGCCACTTTGCACAAAACCCCCTGTGGTTAAAACAAATTGAATTCGAAGTCCTTGATCATTTCAAAAGATTCCCTCACCTTTTATTTCTATTTTTACAGCCTGAATATTTTAATTAATAAAATGCTAATTATTTTACAAATTCTATTATAAAAATTCATTTTATCCTTAAACCATTTTTCCTCAACGTCTTTTTAAATTCTACATGAAAACATGAAAAACGTGTTAAAAAACCATACCGTATTATGAGATAAAAGATGTGATAAAGAATTTTTCATAAGAGTCAAAATTGTTCACAATACAGTACACTTTTAAATAATAAAAAGGTCACAAAACTATACACAGTACAGTTTCAATTTTAAAACATACATAGGAAAATATAACACAATAAGTATCAAAATGTTAACAATGGTTCTTCAGCAGTGACTGTTAATTTCTTCTGTTGCTTAACTGTAGTATTGCCAACACTGTATTTATCAAATCGAACATATACTACTTTTATTTTGAGGAATTTAAAATACATTACCTTTAAACTTGAGGAATTTAAAAATACATAAAAGTACAAAGTACATATGTGTTGCTTTTATAATAAGCCAATCAAGTTTACTTTAAAAGTTAGCATTTTAGCTTCTAACTAACAAATAGTTCACTATCATGCTAAAATTGAACCAATTGTCTATCTTTTCTTAATTTAAATGTATCTGAAAGACACAAGGGAGATGGAAGGTGAGAAATGACAAAGGAATTCAAATAAACAAAATAACAAAGCATTATCTTAATGGTTAATGTTATAACTACTGCCGTTTTCCTTTTTGAAATGTGGTTTTAACCGTATTTTTTGTAAACAGAGGATAGTGCTTATTAATATAGCATTCTAAATAAAGCAAGCTGGATTAAGGTTCTGTATCTACCTGTTTTAAAAGCATTAGAGGAAAACCAAAAGGAATGATTCTAAAACACAGGTCTTCATTATATATATATATTTTTTAATCCTCCTGTATTCCTACAAATATTGATTTCAATTGTGGGTTAATCCTCTTATTGCTACTTTAACATAGATATACCTTTTAATATATATTTGCGTTCCACTATCTCATAACATTATTTTTAAAGTGTTGATTAGTTTAACATTTAATGTTTTAAAAACCTGACTAGTTTCGGAAGGTAGCAGTGAGAACATATGTGACATGCGAGATTACTGTACAAGGCTTTTTCTTACTAAAAGGATTCACCAGGTGGCCGGCCAAGTATCATCCCTCAAAGGAGAGAAGTGCAGAGCCCTTCAGTTATGACTGAATGTAAAGGTCAGTAATAATACTACCAGAAGCTCAGCCAAAATACTGCAAAGAATGTTGTGTGTGGATATGTAGGCTCCATTTACATTCTGGAGGAGGTAGGTTTTAAAAGCAAAAATGAGTGATATAATTAGAATATAAACAACACTTGAATTTTTACAATCCTTATATAAACAAATGGTCTTAAAACTCCACGTTGAGGGGCCAGCCCGGTGGCTCAGGCGGTTAGAGCTCTATGCTCCTAACTCTGAAGGCTGCCAGTTCGATTCCCACATGGGCCAGTGGGCTCTCAACCACAAGGTTGCCAGTTCAAGTCCTCCAGTCCCGCAAGGGATGGTGGGCAGCGCCCCCTGCAACTAAGATTGAACACGGCACCTTGAGGTGAGCTGAGCTGAGCTCCCGGATGGCTCAGTTGGTTGGAACGCATCCTCTCAACCACAAGGTTGCCGGTTCGACTCCCGCAAGGGATGGTGGGCTGCACTCCTTGCAACTAGCAACGGCAACGGGACCTGGAGCTGAGCTGCGCCCTCCGCAACTAAGACTGAAAGGACAACTTGAAGCTGAATGGCACCTTCCACAACTAAGATTGAAAGGACAACTTGACTTGGGAAAAAAAAAAGTCCTAGAAGTACACACTGTTCCCCAATAAAGTCCTGTTCCCCTCCCCCAATAAAAAAAAATCTTTAAAAAAACCCAAAAACTCCAGGTTGGGGGAGAGGGTAGAAAAGCAAGGAAGGGAGGGAGGGAGGAATACAGGGAGGGAGATTGGAAGGGAGGGAAGAAATCTTTAAACCATGGCTATTTACTCCATTGAGAATATTCACAGAAATAATACTAGCAGAAAATGTGAATATCCTAATAGAAACAAGGAAGTGTCTTCAGTTGCATGGAATTTTAAAATACTTATATTAGTCCCTTCAGTGACTGAACCAAGAACACAGATGATGCAAAAATGTGCCTTTCCAATCATCATTTTCTCTCCTTTCCTTTTTGAACTTCTATTATATATATGTTAAACATTCTCATTTATCCAGTATGTCTCTTGATTCCAGAGTTGCCAATTCATTATCCTTCTGTGCTACATTTTGGATAATTTCCCTGTATCTTATATTCGGAAAACGAATTATCTTCTTCAACTATGTCTTATTTGCACAGGTAACCAAATTTTTAATTTTAATAACCACATTTTTTCTAGAAGTTCTACTTCTAGAACTTTTGTTTCCTTTTCCCTAGTAACTTCTGAGAGTTCTAATTTTTTTATGAGTTTGATCAATTAAGACATTATGTTATTTTTTAGACTTCGGTTATTTCAAATTCAAACAGCTGTATATTCTTCTATTATTTCTTCTATGGGGTCCATGGAGGCCTGGGGTACGAGTGTCTTCTCAGAGCACTTTAAGTCGGCATGTCCCAGGTACGTCAATGGTAAAACCAGTCAGGACTGATTTTTATGGTACTTTCTTAGTTTGGGAGTTCTCTAACCAGAACTGGTTTAAATTTTGTACTCCAAGTTGACTGTTCAACCTAAGCCTGAGTTTTCAACTTAAAAAAAAAAAAAAAACCGAATCAAAACAAAACAGAAAAACTCCAAAGCCCAAGCAGTTTCAGTGCTGTTTCCTTGTCTCTGTCTCTGTGGATGAATTTTTTCCTTGTTCATCCTTTCCTGAAGGTGTACAGGGGTCTCTTTTTGAATTCCTCGCTTCATTTTGGCTTAATGCACAGGCGCCTGTCCCTCTAAAGCAGGGATGTCCAAACTTTTTTCAACGTTTTTCACCAAGGGCCGTATGCGGTAAAATACACCAACAGCCGGGCCACTCACTCGAGGTGAAGTACGTATTGCCTCACCTGGTTTATTTAAGTAAACTAACTATACTTTTGGAATTTGCTGCGGGCCAATTAAAAATGGACTGTGGGCCGCAGTTGGCCCGCGGGCCACAGTTTGGACACCCCTGCTCTAAAGGTACTAAAACCTATGCTCCTTATCAGTTTAGACACCACCCCAAAAAACTTATTAACCTAACCCTCTGGTTCTCAACCAAGAAACAGAAAGCCGTTTCTTGTACCTGGGATTGCCTTTTATTTCTTGTGAATTAAGCCGTACATTTCAATTTTTATATTCTATTTTATATTTTACCCAGCATTTCAAGATGTTTGTAACAGAAGATTTTTCAAGTTATCTTAGTCTGCCATTTAGTTAAAACCAGAAATTAATGGTCAGTTTCTTATGTAATTACAAAGAACATTTGAATTTCTTTTTTTTTTCTTTAAAGTTTATTGGGGCAACAATTGTTAGTAAACTTACATACATTTTAGGTGTACAATTCTGTAATACATTATCTGTATCTCACAATGTGTGTTCACCACCCAGAGTCAGTTCTCTTTCCATCACCATATAATAGACCCCGTTTACCCTCTTCTAGAGCCCCGCTCCCCCCCCCTTACCCTCTGGTAACCCTTAAACTCTTGTTTATATCTATGAGTTTTTGTTCTTTCAGTTGTTTGTCTTGTTCTTTTGTTGTTTTCGGTTTATATACCACATATCAGTGAAATCATATGGTTCTATTTTGAATTTCATGTGAAGATTCTTGCCAACCTGAACAGCAACAATTACCACTTAATAGCCATCTTCATGTGCACTTGGAAGCATATTTTAAAAAATAAATCCACTTCTAAAATGTTTTCCTGGTTTAGTAAGCATTTTATACTAACTTTGGAAGACTTCTTTGAAATTTTGAACAAGGTAGCAACAGGTCATATTAACTCAAAGTTAATGATTTACAATCTAGGTCGAAAGGAGGTTCCTAAGTTGCATTATAAACTCATAATTCTAGCAGAATAATTACAGTCCTCTAGCCAGCCATTAAAACTCCAAAATATACACAAATCTTATTAAATAATGAATGCTACATAAACCACAATGTAAAGATACAATAAAAGATTTTTCTACTATTGGGGAAAAAAACAGGTCTACTCTGATGAAAGCTACTATAAAATTGTGCTGTATATTTTTAATCTATTTTGAAATTATTATAGCCAGGAATTTTGGAAAGCAATGTTCTAGATCCAAAGTTTAAAAAAAAAAGAGCAAACGAATGAACGAACAATAGAAAAAAGGAAAGGAAAGGAAAGGAAAGGAGAGGAAAGGAAAAAATCTTAGCCAAAATCTCCATGAGCTGTGCTTAGGTAGCAGTGATGACTGAAAGGAGTGTCACCATTTTTTGTCTTTCTTTCTCCCCAAGTTACTTCCCAAATCATTACTTCAACTTAAACACGGTTGTGTTTTCTGCCAGCCAAATGGGTCTTACTAAAATTAGGCGTATTCATTATGCCCTAAACATGTCTTGAGATTGACATCCTTTTTTCCTGTGAACTTCCTGTGATCAACCCCCAGTTTTATCATGCCGTTCCAAATATTTCACCCACTGAAAGAGAACAAATGTTAATACATTTAATGACAATGATGCACGTGTATGGAATTAGGGGAGCATGGACAATCAGAAAAACATGGATGACGCGTATAGAAGATAAGATAAGGTAGAATGTGTCCTGTGCTGTTAGAAGGAAAGAAGAATGAGAAAGGATCCATGGAAATGCACTGTGATGAGCTGTGCTACAATTAAGAAACATACTGTGCAAGGAAAAGCTGGATGGAGGTTGAAACAGGAGAAGACTCTAGAGACGGACACTTCAGTTGAAGATGAGTCCTGTCTGCGGTGGGTAAGATGTGGGATCCGAGCACTGGTAGCATGGGTTTACAGTATCACCTACTCAGATTCTGGGAGTTCTGTCTCTGCTTTGGGCCAGTCAGTGTGGCAGGAGTGGGAGGACAAGAATCACAGTATTAGTATATTTTGAGAATAACATCTAGATGAATTTACTCTTGACAACCTAGGAATTACCTAAATCCATTAACTAAGATAACAATTTTGTCATTTGTATGAGTAATGAGAAAACCTCACCATTAAAGGTTATAGAGTGGCAGAAAACAAAATCATGAACACTTCAAAGTGGCATACCACCCTAGATATTTACTAGGGCACAGTACTCACTGATAAGCTTTTCTAAAATGTTGGAAGGTTACAACATTATACCTCGTAAATCACTCCTGAATGTAAGAAAAAAATTTAAATCATGGACAGAAAATAAAGAAAAAATACAGAGCCAGGGGGAAATGTAGCATCAGAGTTCTGGTGTTGTAACTTTTATTGCACATCAGGAACCGAAATAAGAGTTCTGGTACACAGATTCCATTTCTTTAGATTTCACCAGTGGCAGAGAAGAAAAGGAAAAAGTAAAATGATAATGAGTTAAGAGTGATTAGAGAGACAACCAAGATGGCGCAGTAAACGCTGTGTCTACCTTCTCTCACAACCACATCAAAATTACAACTACTCTACAAACAACCACTATTGAGAATCGCCTAAAATCCAGCTGAACTGAAGACTTTCAACTAAGGACGTGCAGAAGAAGCCACCTCCAGCCTGGTAGGAAGGAGACTGGTAGATGCAGAACGGGCTGGTGACACGCCCGTGTGCGATCGTTAAAGATCAGGAGGGACATTTCACCTGTGGGGTAACCCTCTACCCCTAAAGGAGGGAGAGATTCCTGCCCTACCTCAGCCCAGGGTTCCAGTGCCGGGGAGAGAAGCCCCGTAAGTTCTGGTTGTGAAAAACCAGTGCAGACTGTGCCTGAGTGAGACAGTGCGGTTACACTCACAGGCGTCCCTCTGAAAGGGACCGCGCACGGACTTTTCCACCAATGGAATCACTCACTCTGAGCTCCAGCGCTGGGGCAGCAGCTGGAAAGGCAGCAGGGACAAATGGTGGGCAGTTGGGTTGTCTGCCTTAGGACAGGGGCTGGAGAGGTGGCTTTCTCCTGGATGGGGGAGCTGGGGGAGACCACTGTTTCTTTGTTGAGCCCTCTCCCTTCCTGGCACGAAGACAGATGGCCGCCATTTCTGAATCTTCACAGTTTGTTCACCATGGTCCTGGCGATTCCAGAGCCAGCCCCGCCCAACTTTCGGGCACACCCAGGCTGTTTTCAGTGGCTTTTTCGTGCAGACCACCTGCCTTGGCTCAAGCTGCAGACTTTCCTAGGGTCTCTGCAAAACCCAGAAAAGCAGCATCTGGCTTGAGCATGTCCTGTACCTCTCAGTGAGCAGCCCTAAGCCAGCACTAGTGGCAGCCGGCCTTGGTTCGCGGCTTGGTCTCTCAAGGCGCTTCTAAGCACAGCATGGGCAGCAGACATCTATGGATTTCTTTCTGGCACCCACTGGGGGTCCCGGGTAGGGTACGGGCTGTGGCTGAACTTGACCTACAGCGGATCCCCTCCTAGGTGGTCCTAGGGCTGGCACCCCCAAGCGGCCAGCTTCAAAATGAGCTGCAGCATCACCCAGCTGCTTCCAAGGACAACACACCCAAAGTGCAGATTGGGCAGCCACCAGAGTCCTGCTGAGGCAGATCCTGCTCCGTAGGATCAGCCCCTGCACAACTCTTCCACTGCAGTCTAAGGCCAGTCCTCACAACCAGTGAGCCCAAGGGTCAGTACCTCCCACTGATGTACAATTATCAACCAAGGCTCAACTACAAGAGGAGGGCACACACAGCCCACTAAGGGACACCCCTGGAGCACGTGGCTCAGGTGACCAGAAAGACTGTGCCACTGAACCCCACAGCACACCGACTACATAAGGCTTCTCTACTAAGACCAGAAGACATAGCAGCCCTACCTAATGCATAGAAACAATACATAGAAAGAAACACAGGGAAGCAGCCAAAATAGGGAGACAAAGAAACATGTTCCAAATAAAAGAACAGAACAAAGCTCCAGAAAAAGCAAAACGGAGATAAGCACTCTATCAGACGCAGCGTGCCCAACTGGTTATAAAGATGCTCAGTGATCTCATAAAAATGGAGATGGAAACCATGAAAAAAACCACTCAGGAAAAAAGGATACAATAATGGAAACAAACAAAATATTACAGGGAATCAACAGTAGATTAGACGAAGCAGAGATCCAACCAGTGATGTAGAAGGTAGCAGAAAACACCCAACCACAACAGCAAAAAGAAAAAAGAATCCAAAAAATTGAGGAGAGTTTAGGGAGCCTCTGGGACAAATCAAGCGTACCAACATTCACATTATCGGGGAACCAGAAGGAGAAGAGAGAGAGCAAGGAATTGAAAATCTACTTGAAGAAATCACAGAAAACTCGTCTAACCTGGTGAAGGAAATAGACATACAAGCCCGGGAAGTGCAGCGAGTCCCAAACAAGATAAACCCAAAGAGGCCCACACCAAGACATATCATAATAAAAATGTCAAAGGTTAAAGACAAAAAGAGAATCTTAAAAGCAGCAAGAGAAAAGCAGTTCGTTACCTACAAGGGAACCCCCATAAAACTATCATCTGATTTCTCAACAGAAACTTTGTAGGCAAGAAGGGAGTGGCAGAAAATATTTCAAGTGATGAAAAGCAAAGACATACAACCAAGATTACCCAGCAAGGCTGTCATTTAGAAATGAAGGACAGATAAGGAGCTTCCCAGACAAGAAATAGCTGAAGTAGTTCATCACCATCAAACAATTATTACAAAGAATCTTAGAGGGACCTTTTTAAGGTGGGAGGGGGGTTAAGGATGGGTGAAAGGCGAAGAGATTAAAAAGTACAGATTGGTTGTTACACAGTAGTCACAGGGATGTAGGGTATAGCATAAGGAATATAGTCAGTAATATTGTAATAACTAGGTATAGTGCCAGATAGGTACTAGATCTATCAGGGTGATAGATGGGAATGAGGTCGGGAGCAGGGTGAAAAAGCTAAAAGTATTAAGAAATACAAATTGGTAATTAATACAGTATAGGGAATATAATCAACAATGTTGTACAGATCATGTAAGGTGCCAGATAGGCACTGGACTTATCAGGGGGATCACTTCACAGACTGTGTCCAGAGCTGTAATAGAATAATATTGAATGTCAAATGTAACTAAATATATAGGTATATATAGTCACGGCATGTGGAGTGCAACATAGGGAAGATAGTCGATGGTATTGTAACACCTATAGAAGATGTCAGAGGGGTAAGGTAGTAGCTTGGCAGGGTGGGTTATCCCTTTATGAGGGGTTTAAATGTCTAACTATTATGTTGCTTTGTACACCTGAAACTAATAAAAACAATAAAAACAAAATAATAAAAAATAAAATTTTAAAAAAGAGTGATTAGGTGTGTTCATTCTAATTTTTATAGACGTTTTCTTCAAAAAGATAAAATCTGTTATCTTAAATTAAAACAACTTAATGCAGAAAAATTGTCTAAATAAATAGTCCTTAAAAATCACAAGGTAAAGGTTCTGTGAGGTCCAACTTACACACAGAATTTTACTCATGAAACTGTATGCTGCTGAATTTTAGGATTAATAACTAGTTTTGTGATAATCTTGAGAAAAAAATGTACAAAAATTATGTTGAACATAACTGAGTTTAAATTACTAAGACAAGTGAAATTTCCTGACTTCTAGTCAAACCTATCTCGTTAGTTACGAGTCCCTCAGAGAAATAATTAACATGTTAATTTTTCACTCACTTAGCCCTTTCTTCTAAGTGCTAAGTGAACACCAGATCTTTCTTTTACCAAAGTGACAATCAGTAAAATAATTAATGAAAGAAGTCTTGTGACTCAATAAGTCTAACCACACAGAATGTTTGTATCTAGGCAAATAATTCACTCAGCAAGTATAATGCTCACAGATTATGTTAAATATGTCTTATTTCGACTTCCATTTTTGAAAGCTTCTTGTGTACAGTAACCATTTGAGGGACAAGAATACTTACCATTCTATCACAACGGAGGCAGGTAGTATGGTGGCCTACCCTCTTGCTATTCCCAAACTTCATCCTTGCTAACAGAATTGTGACTGTTCTTATCAGGAAGGCTTGTGTTCTGACATGCCCTCCAGAGTCCCAGGGATGCCCGTGTTAACTAACCTAAGTAGTCCTCAAGGTGAGGGCCTGGCCCAGCAGAAGCAGGATGACCTGCAGACATGCTGGAAATTACATTCTTGGGCCCCACTCCCAGCCCACTGAGTCAGAAACTCAGGGATGGGACCAGCAATCTGAGTTTTATCAAACTCCCCAGATGACTCTGATGTGTGCTAAAGTTTGAGAGTCCCTGGTCTAAACCAATCACGGCATTTCTGTTCCCTCTGCCAACTCCTGGATGAGGCTAAGTAACTATCTATGTGACCAATGAGCCTGACAGAGAGTCTCCTGGGAAGCTTCCAGAATGCTTTACTTGCTCACATACAGAGAAGAATGAGAGGAAATATACCCACCTCTCCTATTTTTAATTCAGACATTGTCATATCTCCATGCGATACCTGGAACTGTAGCAGCAATCTTATAAACAGTAGGATAAACCCAAACGCCAAGCCAGTAGCCAAGGATCACGGCAGGGAAAGACTGAAAGAACCTGGGTCCCGGTGACCGAGACAAGCTGCTGAATTAACCCTAGAAACACCCTATCTCCAGATTCCTTGTTAAATACTGTTTTTTAAACCCTATTATGTGTAAGCTATTTTTAGTTGGCCTTCTATTGCAATCCTGACTATAACATCTGTTTCTTTTCAAGGCATGCCCCAAATAGCATAAACAACATTATCTCACTTTCATAATATTACATCATTATATATACATTACATGTAATTATCTATTATAATATTCCACATTTTACTCTATTCTGTATTTTAATTTGAAGCATTGTGAAAAGGAGGAATTTATAACTTTATTCACTGAAAATACAGAGAACATTTAGAATGATGCTATTGAAATTATATTCTAGTTTTGTTTCTACTAACTAGCTTGTGGGAACAAATTACTGAACAGATTTAGGCCTCAATTTTCTAACCGACAGAAGGAAAGAGTCAGGCTAGGTCGTTAATATAATCCTGTCCAATGTAAAGATTTATACTCTTAATTTAATCTTTAAGGGGTCCTGAAAGGCCTCTGTGACAAAAGTCCACCTTCCATGAAAGGTCCTAGGAATAAGGATTTTTATGTAGCAATAAGACTTGTTAACTGTTATGCAACTGAATACTGACAAACATTTCCATAAAAGGGTGGCATAATAGTGCTGCCCGGCTAAAAACTCAGTGCTTGGCATCAGCTCCTGCCAATTCCCAATTATTTATATGAGAAGGATAGTACTCTGTGGGTAAACAATCCTAATCCAAGGCCTGAAATCCACTTGCTGATTTAACTGCATGCAAAAGTCAAAAATTACAAGATGCAAAAAAAACTACCTTCCACTGGAACTGTGGTTAAACTCATGTACGACAAAAGCAGAGATGGGCTAAGAGAGACAGCAGATCACTAAATTGCAAAGACAATTTAGAAAACCATCAGCCACAAAGAATCAAAAGTGATTTATAATTATTTTTGGGGAAAAAAGATGGCCTCATATTCATTGCAACTAACATTAAAGGTACATAAAAATCCGTATCAGATGAATTAACAGGTAAAGAGTATTTTGTATGTAATATAGTTCAAGGCCTCTTCACTCTTTAAAGCATTAGATGTCAGGCGGCTTTATAATGGAAGAAAAGATAGTCACAACTTCCTCTAATCAGAGGGTATCTCCTGCAATGAAAATGTCACTGTATTACTAAAACAAGGGCTACCAAACACCTAATAACACCTGCGTCAATACAACCTTAAAAGGTTGACAACTAAATGTCAGAACAATATGGAGTTTTTTTCTGTAAATGAACAAGAAATGCCAATACAGGTAAAATCCTTTTATAATAAACTTGCAATACAGCCACACTCTTTTATTATTACTTAATTTCATTTTCTTTAATCAGTATAATAGTAAAACCATATGCCCAAGCTGTAGAACTCAGATGCAAGAGTTGATGCACAACCCACATGGAGTGAATTTATTTTCTTCTGCCAGGCCCCTCTTCAAAAAAAGATCTGAGGCTGAAATGGGTGAATGGGCAGGGCAAATTCAACTGGATGGATGGGGAAGAAGTGGCATAAATACACAGTATTTTCATCCCTGTTCACCTGCTTAGTTTCTAGGTTTTGTGAGATGCTTTATTTTAGAGGTCAGTTTAAAGATTGGTTTAACTGTGATACTGGTTTGTTTAAGATGGGGAAGGACGAGAAATCTGTAAGAACAACTGCTATTTGATGACAGAAGGAAAGAGGCATAAAGACATTCCCACAGCTCACCAATGCAGGTGTGCTCTCTGCCCGCAACGAGGACAACAGAGTTGGGGCCTTTAGCGGTAGAGTAACTGGCTAAGGAAGAAAACAGCAATTCCCCTTTTAGAAGGGGAATTTGTCCTAAGGAAAAATTAGGAAAGTGCACAGAGATTTAGCTCAAGGATATCCACTGCAGAACTGTACATAAGAATAGAGGGCCATATATAAGACCTGAAACAATAAACTGCATAGAAGAGAGCATAGGTATTAAACTTATGGACCTGGGTCTTCAAGAAGATTTTATGAATTTGACCTTAAAGGCAAGGCAAGTAAAAGCAAAAATAAATGAATGGCACTATATCAAACTCAAAAGCTTCTGCACAGCAAAAGAAACCAACCTAATAAGAGAAATATTTTCAATGCCTCCAATAAGGGGCTAATATCCAAAATATATAAGGAATTCATACAACTCAACAACCAAAAACCAAACCAATGAAAAATGGGCAAGGGACCTGAACAGACATTACAAATAACCAACAGATATATGAAAAAAATGTTCAACTTCACTAGCTATTCGGGAAATGCAAATGAAAACCTTAATGAGATACTACCTCACACCTAATAGAATGGCTATCATCAAGAAAACAAGTAATAACAAGTGTTGGAGAGGCTGTGGAGAAAAAGGAACCCTCATACACTGCTGGTGGGAATGTAAATTGGTACAGCCACTCTGGAAAACAGTATGGCGGTTCTTCAAAAACTAAGAATAGAATTACTATATGACCCAGCAATCCCTCTCCTGGGTATCTACCCAAAAATCTGAAAACATTTATCCGTAAAGACATATGTACTCCTTTGTTCATTGCAGCTTTATTCACAGTGGCCAAGATATAAAAGCAATCGAAGTGTGTTTCCATAGATGATTGGACAAAGAAGATGTGGTAGATACATACAACGGAGTATTACTTGGTCTTAAGAAAAGATGAAATAGTGCCATTTGCGACAACATGGATGGATCTTGAGATTATGATGCTAATTGAAATAAGTCAGACAGAAAAAGTTGAGAACCATGTGATTTCACTCATACGTAGGACATAAAACTGAAAGAAACAAATAAACAAAAACTCAGACACAGACAACAGTTCAGTGGTTACTAGAGGGTAAGGAGGAAGGGGAGAGGTAGAAGAGGGTAAAGAGGATTAAATATACAGTGACAGAAGGAGATCTGACTTTGAGTTGTGAACACACAATGCAATATAGACGATGTATTATAGAATTGTACACTTGAAATCTATATAAATTTATTAACCATTGTCACCCCAGTAAATGTAATTTTAAAAAAAGAATAGAGGACTAGTCAAACAAATTATGCTATAACTATCCAATGGTATATTATTAAGGTGATTTAAAATAATGATACATTTAAGTATTTAATAACACATAAAGACGTTTGCTATATATTGGTAAGGGCAGAAATAGCCTACTAGGCAATATGAACTATATGATCCTGCTTTTGTTTTAAAAAAATTGGAATATCGTCAGAGGCATATTTTATGCATAGACAAAATTCTCCAAGTACATAAAATCAACTCTGGTGAGATCATGGGTGCTTTAACATTTCCTGTTTTTATTTAGCTATAGTTCCTAATTTTGTTTTTCTTTGATAAGCATATACTGGTTTTATAATAAGAAGAAAATTACCAAAATATTTAACGGGCAGATATATAGAAAGAAATTGATATTTAGAGATACTCATTGTGTATCATTTACTGTAAAAAGAAAAGGTTTGCTTTAATATTTAATAGGTCATTTGAGAATATGAAATAGACTTGTTACAGGGAACAGTTGTTTACAATAGTTCTAGAACTAATGGAATTTCATCTGTAGAAAAACTCTCAGAAGTACAGAAACTATTGATGTGGGAGAACAAGAGACACACTTACGGCTGGGTGAAGTCACGGGTGATGAAATCAGAACTCTTGAAAAGTAGAAAGATGTCGCTGAGGGTTTTACATTTCAGAGAACTATTCATTGCTATCCAGTATGCATCCTAAATGATAAAACACATACTACTTAGTATATAGTCCAAGTTGGTTGCCATGAATGATGCTCAGGCCTGTACACAAAATCGATAATGCATATTACTTCAAGGGTTTAAAGAAACAAATCAGGTAAGAATTTCAGCTATACTGTCAAATGTCAATTTACACTTGGAAACAATGACTAGCATCACCATTACATGCTGACACTCAGTTACGAACACTGACGTGTTAAGGTCTTCATCTTTCAGCTCAGGCCCAAGAACTGCTCTATGTTTTGCTTACTGATGATGAAAGCAGGGGATCCAGAGGTATCAGAAACGCTGATGCTTCAGCCAGAAGATGAAGGTATAAAGAAATCGCCTGACCAGCTACTCTCTAAGAAAAAGGAGGTCCTTGCCCTTCTTCCTGTTTCTGAGGAGTGATGGCTGGGACACCTGACTGTTGTGACCGGAGCAGTAAGGACTCATGTCTAATCAAATCTGGGACAGGAGCTGAAATATTCTGAACTACCACAATTTTAAATGGTAAGTGTTTCATACATATGAACCAAAAAAATAAAAAATAAGAATGGCAGGCACAGCAGGCACAAAGCTCAGTGGAACATGCCTAAAAGTGATAAAATAGATACTCCTCCCATAGATAGATCAGACACAGAACAGTAACACAATTTTGAAAAAAATTATGATTATAAAAAAAAATATCCAACTATCCACGCTAT
This sequence comes from Rhinolophus ferrumequinum, assembly GCF_004115265.2. NCBI lineage: Eukaryota > Metazoa > Chordata > Mammalia > Chiroptera > Rhinolophidae > Rhinolophus > Rhinolophus ferrumequinum. The sequence continues at coordinate 16,983,741 of NW_022680355.1, read as the reverse complement.
GTGAAAGAAAGCACTGGCACATAGTGGGCACTCAATAAATAAAAAATGAATGAATAACTTAAAACCACAAATAACCTCCCCATCTTAAGTGGAAAGCCTCAACCCAATTCAGTAGTAAGGACCAATTCAAATTACTTCTCACATATAAACTAAAAACGAGCTTCGACAGCTTCTTTAGAGTAACTCCTTTACATTTTCTCCCATGACAAAGATGATGAACTTCTGGTTAAAGATGGCACATTGATCACACAGATTTAACTCTAGTGAAACAACAGTATACACACAGAAAACCATGCAACTGAATAAACGAGACAATTACTAACTTCAGGGAAAACAAAATGTTGAACAGGAAAATGTAAGTAACCATAGTATCGTAGCACATACCAGATGTGTACACAACGTTTGCATAATCCTAAGTATTAGAAACACTGACTACTAATAGAATCAAAAGTCTGAGATTACTATAATGAGGATAGAATAAACAGTAGAGAGGACAGGAGATGAAAGAGAGCTGAATCTTTCTGTTCTAGAGTAAGAAGTCAATAATAAATACCTCAAACTGAAGAATAACAAGAGAATGTACTAAAATACTTGAACACCTCTGAAGAGTGGGAAATGATGAAGCAAAACATGTCAGGACCCACTGATTTTTGTAGCAAGCTTCCAGATCTTTTGAAAATTTAAACTATGTATACGTGTAACTAATTTCAATACGTAAAAATAAAAATTAGATTAAGTACAATTTGTCATTCATTTTAGAACAAGAGAGAAGCACATGAGATGATTTTTGAAAATGCAATTAAGTCTTTGATTCTTTCAATGAGCTTTGCTGACATAAAATGTGTTTTCCATTGGATTAAAAAAAAAATAGGGAATTTTTTCAGACCTTAACTTTAAAAAAAATCTTGCCAATGCAATGTTAAAATAATAAAACACAATTTGAAAAAGTATCAGTTGATTTCTCAAACTGCTCTATTTCTAGATCCTACAATATTTTAAGTTTTATTACTTTACAAAAGAGAAAAATTTCTCTGTTAAACACCTGAAGTATAGAAGAGGACAAAGTATGGATTTCCTTAGCTTTCTAGCACGATCAGCACCACAAGAGGTTGAAACTGACTTTTGGCAAAATTGATGGTACTTTACAGAGCCAGGAAAATGTACTGCAAAATCAGAAAATAAAATAACAGGGAGAAAATAAAAATAAATGTCCCTGTATTTTCCCTAGAATGAGGAATATAATTAGACCCTCTATGGGAATATAAAATGTAATGAATAGCAAAGCAACGAATATGCAAACAATGAGATTAACTCATGTGTCCTACCCGTGGGGCACTCCAGTTAAGCTTAGGAAACACACTGCCCCCCAGGGAATTGATAGCTTCTTGGACTTTAGTGGTGAACTCAGGAAATTCCGGTGCCTACAGAGAGAAAGAAGAAAATATTTGGGCAAATCAATATCACAATAAATATAGAAACCAAAATCAAAATCTCAAGGTTAAACTACTTAGGGTATTAAAGGGGAAAAAGTGCCCAAATGTCCCTTTCCAAAACAATTAAAACCCACAAAGCTAAAGAGACAGATGTCACGAGGCATCTGGGGACGTGAGGAAGGAATGAGTATTTATTTATTAATTGAAAACAGACAGATGGAATGTCACCAACTCTCAGAAATAACATCTCACGTTGAAAGGCCCAGAAGCCTTTGCATTTGCAGGAAAAGATTCTTGGACATATCCCCACAAGTCTTCATGAGAATGAGAAATAAATTATGTAGTTAACTGTATTTAAACACTGCTATTTCCAGACAAGTTTTAATATAAACAAAACTCAAAAATAGGACCTTGGTGAAGTTAAACTGTTCGTTCCTTTTTGGTTGATTTTAAAATGCATATTTTATATAAGCAAGGAACCAAAACATTCTAAGTATCGTTTCAATCAGAAGGAAATAGAAATACAGCTGTGAAGGAACTTAAAAGTGTTCAGTATTATGCTCTGCCTCGAGCCTGTCACTATGACTGTAGCAAACAGACGTAAAGTAGAGAAAAGGGAGTAAGAGGCGTGAAGAGGAGAGACAACACACAAGTATTAAGTCTCTACTGGCACATTATCCCTTTGTATTTGCTGCCCCCTGCTGAGCAGCTGCAAATTCTGAAAAAGTCCTGTAATGACAAGTTCTTCCACGGTGTGCGGGGACGGGGGAGTCAGAATAGGTCTGGAATTCGCTACACTATACACTGCAAAGATAAATAAATCAAATGGCGCATGCTAATCCCCAACATCTAAACCAATTATGACAGCGGCAAAACTGTGACAAGAATCTGAAAAACAGACCAAAAACCATTACGTTTAAAAAAATGGTAATATATCCCCCAAACTAGACAGCAGTTTTAAGCAACAAGGCTAGTGAGTAATGATGGGAGATGAGGGCAGGCCAGACGCCCTTTCCTTTTGCTATGGATGTGCAAAATCTCCAGACAGCTTAGCAGCATCTTCCAGTTGTTTGACAGCCTGCGGCTGTTATCTATCTTCCGTCTGACTTCCTCAGCTTAAACATACAAAATTAAATGCCAGCAATTTAGAGTAACAGCCTTGAGTCCTTCATTTTCTATTCACCTCTCCAAATCAAAAGGAATTGATTTATGCTATGCCAACATTTCTTTACAATCCCCCAAAGTTGCTGATTTAGCGCCTCCAGAGCTCTATCCACAAAAACACTTATCTAAGATCTGCATTAGCAGTAATTTCGATTAAATGGCAGTTACACAAATTTTACAACATGAAGGGATTCAGTCTTCAAAGATAAAACAATTTAATTTTCCTATCCCATAAAACTTCACATATAAGGACTGCTTTAAATTTATTTTTTAAATTTATTTTATTTACGTTTTAAAAGAGGTGACTGGTTCCCTAAACCCTCAAATTATTGAACTTGAAGAAATCCTCCTATAAGAACTCTAATTTAAATTACAAAAAGTTGACGCATTCTAAAGAAAAATCTGTGCTTCAGTGGAAGACTATTGTCTACATACAGCCCTCCCTCCTGGGTTATCTGATTCTAGCTGGGTCTGTAGCTATTCTACAACTTGGTAAACTGCAGGTAAGCATAACAACGAAAAGTTATTTCTATGGCCTTGAAAATTCTATCCTGGTAGAAATCCAGCTGTCTTCCCTCCCACCGTTGAGGGAGGAAAAACCAGTTTTGTCTCATTTGCATATACATTCCAATATTCCTAATCTATAAATGTCTTTCTTTGTTCTTTGATTCTCTTTGAACCAGGTATAACATTTGCCTGGTTCCCTCATGAATTAAATAAAACCTTCAAAATGTGTTAGTTTTATTATCTATACGGGAGTCACGATTCTACCTCCTCTATCTGAAAATTATCTTTTAACAGATTTAACTAATAGGCATCTTTTTAAGCTCCTGGCTCAACTAGTGGATTTTAAATTTACATAACACCTCAGTTGTTTGGGAAAAGGTTCCATTCTAAGTGGGATAAAATCCACACTTTAATCATATATACAGACTTCCTATGATCCAGACTCACCTGTCTTTTGAAATTACCCACCGCTGCATCCCTGCACCACACCCATTCAGAAAAGGTGTCTTTTTAACATTTTTTAAAATCATAATCCAAACATTCAACAATTTGGCATATTTGACCCAGATCTTTAAATTTCTTAAGGGAAGAAACTGTACGAAGCTCTTTGCCTCCTTGTCCCTAATCCTTCTCCCCAACCACAGGCAACACCAGTACAAAATGGGGTGACCCTTCTGTAGTCACGAGTTCATACTTATGATACGTGTGCCTGTCATTAAATACATTTCAAAATGTTAGCGTAACTGCTGCTTCTGTTGTTATGTACCTTTCATGACCCTGACAGTTCTGAAGTGTACAGGGCAGTTATTCTGCGCAACTTCCCAAGCAGAGTTTGCTGGGTGATTCCTCCTTCAGGGTCGTCGTGCTGGGGATGTGTCCGTGGGGCGTCCCACCAGGAAACAAACAATGTAGGTCTACCACCCTGACAAGGTTAGCTTTGATCCCTTGGCTGCCAGGTCTTTCCACTAGGAAGTTACTATTCTTCTCTTTGTAATTAATAAGTAACTTTGGCGGAGATACTTTGAGAATACGCAAGTGTCCTCTTTTTTATCAAATGTGAATATTCACCCATGAGTTTTAACATCTATTCCATCGATTACTACTGTGATAGCTGCCAAATGGTGATTTCTAATTCTATCATGTCTTCTGCATTTATTAGTTGGTCCCTTTTTTACTATAAAGAAGGGCTTTCACCTCTGCTCCATTGATTTAATTGAATCATTTACTGCCGTCAGTATGGCTTCATGGATTCTAATTTTAGCCAATGATCAGACTCCATTACTTTCCCTCTTTGTTGTGAACTCCAATCACGTGGCAAGCCGAGTCAAGCTGGCTCCAGCCACCTTTCCGTCATGTGCCCATCATTCTTAAATGACTTTCTCACTTCTGAAACAAGTTGTTTCAGGCTCATCTTTGCTTTCCTGCCCCCAGTCTTGAGTATCTCCAAGGGGCTTTGATTCCTTTTCATGGAGAATGGCGTTTAGAAACCGAGATCAGGCCACTAGGGATCTCACTGCTACCATGACATCCTCTGTCACCGCATCTAGACCTTAGCAGACTTTGGTAAACAGACATACACACACATACGCATATATATATATTCACTTCGGTATCTACCTACCTATGTTTAAAAACATGAGTTGATATTGATGATCCTTACCACTTTGAAGGTCCAGGTCAAATGTCCCTTTCTCCCTTTCAGTATGTCGAGAGCCCCTCAGTTGTAACTGTTCTCTGTTCTGACACACTCTGTCATCTCCCCCCAAAATGGGGCATCTTTCCCTGCTGCTTTATAAACTCCCTGATGGCAGCAATCAATCAGTCACCCTTGTCTACTTCACAGAAGCCACCGCAGTACCTGGGCCCAGGGGTCTACGGGCACGCTGGACAGAACGGAGTGCTCATAAAAGGCTACTGACTGACCTGCATGACCTCCAGAGTGAAATACAATATGCAAACTTCGCCTTTCTGAGTATGTCGGCATGTTCTTTATACCTAAGGGAATGTATCAGCTTCGGCATCTCCACTTTTTCTTCGTGTACCCTGGAAACCACCTCTCTTTCATTAAAATAAACAGAAGTATCTTCTTATTAGGAATTGTATTAGAATATACCTTCCCCTAAAACTAGTTTCCTTTATCGTGCCTTTATATTTTATAAAAACCTTTCTCTATTATCTCAAGCAAGGTATGACGAGTTTCACTTACCTACTCTATTTCTAGAAATACATTTGTACTTCATTCATTCCTTTAAGAATGCTTTTATAAGTTAAATTTTACAACAGCACTCTTATCCTGAAAGACTATAATATGCTCGATCAACTTTTACATTTTTATACAAGCTACTGATTAATGTCATCAACTCTATTCTCACTTGAAAGAAACTAATTTTTATGCGATTTAAATATACTTGACTAAGTAAATACAGATTTTCCCTTTAATTTAGGTTCCACAGATCTGGGAACCTCAGAGTTTAATATTAGACTTGATCCCTTCTTTCAGGGCTTAAGAGAAACAAGTCAAAGCATCAATTATGCAATTATTTCCTTTGTAATCCCACGGGGAAAAAGGGCAGGTATGTTTGCCTGTATAATTCAAGTTATTTTTCCAAATAATACATACATAACAGCCAACACAGAAAACAATATTTGAAATGGTGAGTAAGTGAGAATTTAGAGACACACGCACTACAACCCTAAGGCACCCTGTGTGACAGAGTGAGGCTGTCCCCACGTGGGCACTCCGCTCTTACCGTAAGTGTGGCCGTGTTCTCGTCATCCGACCACTGCATGGAGAAAAGGATAGAAACAAAACGTTAAATGTGGACAGTGCACTGGACCTCCAGAAGGTAGCACTACAATCTAGAAATGATGCAAAGTATCTTTTCCTAAACACAAAGTATATATAAATAAAAGTGTAAGTCAAAGTGAGATTTTCGTGTAATTTCTCACTTTATTGAATATATGCTAAATGTCAGAACCATGTCTGAGATCATTTAAATTAGAACAGTCTATAGAACAGAGTACTTCATTCTGAACCAACCTGTATTTCTTCTGCCTCATCATCACTGTCTGGCTGAGAACGTGTTGGTGGATCCTCTCTAGAAGACCATAAAGCAAAAATTAACCAAGAAAAGGGCTTTCGTACCATGCAGTCATAATTTCAGGGGTGCTGAGATATAAAAAAACAGCCTTAAATTGGAGGGTGATATTAGGAAAAATTTACTTTTTGAGACACAAACTATTAAAAACCAACATGAAATTAATCTTGGCAGAGAGTACACTGCCAAGAAGAGATGACAGAATAAAAACTTCTTCTGAAACCACTAGAAACAAGGAAAGGAAAACTCAGACTCCTCCTGTGATGACACGAAGAGTCACTCACCAGTCTGAATGCAGTGAATGAGAAAGTGCCGCCAAAGACAGGAGGACCAGTGGGAAGACACCACCACCCCAGGAAACCTGACGAGCTGTTGTGCACTGCTAGTGGGACAGCCCTGAGGGGCAAAGCCGAGAATCGTTGTTTATACAGTGAAAAGAGCGTGTGGGCTGGCATCTGGACCGGAACCACAGAGAGCTGTGGGGGACGGAGGGCAAGAGAAATACTCAGACACACTCTCTTCGCAGAAGCCACTGCCTGAAGCAGGTGTTGGAAGGGGCCTTGGAGCAGCCAATCTGCATTGCCTGAAGGAAGCAAAAGCTGAAAGAACTCCAGGGAACAATCAGTCCTGGCCCCTCCTTAACAGTCAACTACAAACTACCGGCCTAAGAAGAACTCACTCACTAACTGAAACAAATAATAATCAGAATAAGAGCCAGCACAGGATCTATACAAAGAAACTACAAGAAAAAGGAAAATGGAGCCTCTGGTTGACCATGGGTATTTGAAACTCCACTAAAATGACAGGAAAGATCCTAAGGGAAAAAACACCCAAAAGGAGATAACTGTAGAAGAAAGATGACAACAAAAGTTTGGAAACCATAAAGCCAGTGTGGGGGGTAACTCATGAAGCAACACCCAGGACGTGGATTCCAGGTGGATGATGGGACCGCAGCCCTGGGCTATGAACAGGGTGACTGGTGTCCAGTCCGTAAAGGGGCAGGACGACTCACTCGGCCTTCCTCAACTTGTACACCCAAGCAGCTAACCTCCGTCACCCCCGGGAGTAAGCAAGTTTATTCTCGGAAAAAATGAAGTACAGAGGCTCAGACCTCAGGCCCATAATGCGCAAGTCCTGCAAACAGTGAGACCTCCGGTCCCCTTGCGCCCACCCTGCTGCCCGAATGCGGACAGATTCGACGGTTCCTCTCTGTGGAGCCTGAACCCCGGAGGAAACACCTACACATACTTCAGCTGGAATCTTCCATCAATCTTAGTCAAGGAGTCCCCTCCCCCCCCGTCCCCCCCCCCCCCCCCCCCCCCCCCCCGCCCCGTGTAAGGGCTACACTGTAGTTTTTATTTTCAAGATTTAACACTCTAGTTTGGTTCGGTTTGCCAATGTAATCTAGTTAAAGCTTTTTAAAACTTTCTTTTCTTTGCTTCCTTCCCCTCCTATGACTATAATGGCTGTTTACTCAAGGCCATATTCATACTAATTTGCAGAACAACTGGATTTAGTGTTTTCTCCAGGCTGCAGGCTTCCCTGTTGTTAATCTCCTAAATCCCCGGGACACTGACTTGAAAGAAGCTGTGACAGCCTTGTGCTGGGAGCCACCCTACAACCTGTATCTGTGAAACAAACCAGATCCCTGCTAACACTTTTCCTTCTTCAAACTCAACACCCTGAAAACTCCCTTCTTCCTTTGTTCTGCCTCATCTTAAGTGCCTATAAAACCTTTTGGGCATGCTGGGAACAGAAGCATCTGCCATCCTCCTGGAATGCTGGCATTTTGAACAAACCTGCTTTTCTTTCCACCAACCTTTTCTCTCAGTTATTGGCTCACAGGCGACAAGCAACCACACCTGAGGTCGGTAACACACCCAGGTACACAGTTTCCAAATGTGTATGTATGCGTGTCCCTCACTCTTAAATATAAATAAAGGCCTAAGATCATTAGAAAACTATAGAAAGGCTCCAAGATAAAAAAGAGTTTCTAAAAAATGAAGAAGAAAAAGGTACATGGAAGAAATAAGACAATAAAGGGAGCAAATAAAAAATACTTTAAAAATCATTAATATCCTTAAAGATAAAAGAAGATAATGAAATAACAAGAGGCCAGAAGAAAGGAACAGAGGACAGGATTGAACTTGTAGAATCTATAAACCAGATAGCGGAAGTTTAAAAATTCAACGGAATGAATGGCAAAATCAAAGAAATTACCTAGAAAGTAGAACTACGATGACAAAGAAATAGACGATAAAGAAATTATACAGTTCAGAGAATTAATCCAGCAGATCCAACATCTAAATAATAAGAGTTCTAGAAAGAAAAGCAAGGAAATCATCAATGATATAGTATTTTTAAATGTCCCCGAACTGAAAAATGTTAAGTCTCTAGAACGAAAGGGCCCACGAAGTATGTAGCACAATGAATGGGGAGAAAACCTCAGGTGATGTGCAAAGATGGTCACAGTAATTCTTGTACTGTGTTAGGCATGCCCTTTTGCAGGGTGACTCTGCCACTCTTCTCATGAAGAAACAGCATTCATTTCCATATCCCTTTAATTTAGACTGGCTAAATTCAGGACTCACTGTGGACAACAGAATGTAGCACAAGTGACCCCACAATTCTGAGCCTAGGTGTCAAGTCTTCACAGCTTCCTTACGCACATTTTGTGGAACACAGCCACCACTATGTGAAGAAGCTAAGGTTAGTCTTTCGGACGATGAGAGACCACATGGAAAGAGAGGCCCAGCTAAGAGTCAGCATCAACTGCCAAACATGTGAGTGAGAACATCTTAAAACTGTCCAGTTCGGTCAAGCCCCCGTATGATTACAGCTGCAGGCGTGACCCTAGCAAGACCAACAGAAGACCCATGCGGTGCCATAAATAACGGAAGCTCTGAGATTTTACCTAACAAAGTGAGCCTGCCTGTCCTATAAAAGTGTCTGGTTCTTTGCTTTGCGGATCTGGAAGCTCAATTCTTTAGGATTACAAAGACTTGATTAAAATTTGGGAAACTGATATACATTAACCAAAATCACAACAGACTGACTGATTGATTAACCAGTGTGTCAATTTCTTGATTTACAGAGGAGGATATGCCTTTCCAATGACTGCTACCATAACACTTACCGTAAAATATACACTCAATAAATCTGAACAGAACCACTCCTGGTAGCTTCGTATTTATTTCTTAACAAGATACTTATACTATCATTTCTTGATATTATCTCTACCGTAGGTATTATTTCTTGACAGAGTTGTGAAGATTCAAAACATGAACATATCTAACATGTGTTTTATAATTGACATCTATTATTATTCTGCCTTAAGAAAGAACTCAGGACCAGACAGGGACGGTGAGGCTCAGTACTTGGACACACCGTGAGTCATCCCATTTTGTGGGCCAAGTTCAACTTATCACCTGTACGATAAAAACCTCCTGGATCATCCCCGCTCACAGTGATTGCTTAAGCTCCAAAAATATTGCTTATCAGAATACTGGATGCTTTTATTCAAAAAAACCCCAGACATCTATTTATTTACATCTTTGACTTGACTTCTAAGCCTGGATTCCCAAGGTCGGATGTCCCCCCCAACCATCTTGTTAGTCCAGTAGGGGGCTCAGCACCCATCTCATAGTAGGCACCCAATGAAAATGAATCAGTCTCCACCAGAAATGCACGTTACCAGCCTTTCCAATACCCAGCATTTCCAATAGGCAATGATAATCAAACAATACGTTCTCTTTGCCTGAACCCTGGATGCAGCTTCAGAATTCTTCTCAACACATCACTCCAGAAAACCATTACCAATAGATCTGAGTTGGTAACAAGATAAACCTAGTTGCCCTCCTTGGTCTATACTATTCATCTGACTCAGTACAGGCCACCACGAAAAAGAGTGAAGTAACCATGTTCATTCATTCACACATTCATATTTATTGACTCCAAACTCCATGCTAAGTTATAAATAAGACACCATGAAGAACTTACAGCCTGGAGTGAAAAGAATGTATTGTACGTGGAAGTAACAGGAGATGAGGCATGAAGAATCAGGTCTACGGCAGACCCGACTAGCTATTTCCCCACTTTTCTACTAATAAAAACTCCAACTTGTTCAGATACTAAGTGCCCTGTGCATTGTGAACAAGATCCAAGACATGTCAAATTCATTCACTTCATCCCCATCTAGTGTCAGCATTTTAGTGCAAGCCACCATCCATTCTCACCTGGTCCAGTGTAATATCCTAACTGGTGTTCGGTTTTCATACAGCCACTGTTCACAGCGGAAATCTGCTGAATCACTCTCTGGCTCAGAGCCCTTCAATGCCTTCCTGCTGACCTCGGAATAAATTCTAGGCTCTTCAACATGACTCCCCCACACCCACCCCAACCTGAACCCTAACTACCTCTCCCATGTCCCCAGCTGAGTCTCACACCACTTGCCCCTACCATGCTCCAAACACACAACCCTTACTGTCATGCATGGCAAGCTCTTCCATGCCTCAGAACCCCCCTTAGTTCTACTCCCTCAGCCTGGAAGATTCTTCCTTCCACCCTTCTACTGACTACCTGACACCCTAACTTCGTATCTCAGAGGTTCCTAAATTACTTCTTCAGGCTATTCCAACCCTCCCTGCAATCCTCAGCCCCACCCCTACCCCAGTAATTTAATATGTGAGTGACCTGCCCATGTCCTTCATAGCACTTACCACAATTTTCACTTATATATTGACTGACGTGTTTAATGTTCAGACTGCGATTAATGATGATAAGAGCAGTATTTCTTAAGAACATACACTAGACTAGGCATTGGGCTAAACATTTTACACACCATCTCTTTTTATCCCTGCCCCAATCCTATGAGGTTAGTTCTATGATATCAGTCACCCGACTTACAGACAAGAAAACTGAGGCACAGAGAGCTATCAGTTTCACAGGATGAAAAAAATTCTGGAGATGAATGGTGATGAACATTATAAATGTACTTAAAACCAATGGACTGTACACTTTAAAACGGTTAACATGGTAAATTTTATGTTATGTGTATTTTATCACGATAAAACAAATTGTTCAATAATCCTAAGGGAAAATTACTTCCAACCTATAATTCTACAAAAAAGTGAGGGCCCAGCAAGGGTTTCTACTAGGCTATTGTAGAAAGGATGCTGAAGGACAAGTACTACGATAACAGGACTTCTGAGCAGAGACCTGAATGACTAAATAGGAACATCATTAAATTCTATGATTCTTAAACGGTCAAGTTTGCACTAAAAAGCCTAAAGCAAGGTAACTTCTTCTTTTACAAACAGAGGAACTACATGGACAGAGAAACTGGAGGTGGGGCCATGGTGGGTTAACTGTGGGTAACAAAATGCTAACACATTAAATGATATGCCCTAGTAAAGCTCTGTTTGCAATGGACCATGAATTTTTTATCTTAAAAACTGAAGGACCTCAAAGTGTCATAACAGGCCCTCTTACCCCACCAACCCCACCCATCTCCAGAAGGCATCGTTATCAACATATCCATTTTCTAACAGCAGAGATGAAAGGAATCATTCAATTTTATATCTAGCGATTATAAGAGGAAGTACTCCATTCTGAAAATCTTATTAATTGAGCATTAATAAGATTACAAGGAATACAGGAGAAAGATCACATAATTTTAGCTAGAAAAAAAAAGGGAAAGAATGGTGTCAAAGCTAATGTATTTATTTCACACGGCAACAGTTGAGATTTAATCAGCACAACATTTCTCTATGATAAAGTTAAAAATACTTTCTGATGTACTTTACCTTCCTGAAACCACCAGAGTTCCATCATCGAGTAAATAATCCTTCACATTCTGAGGAAGTGGAAGAATGACGCTAAAAAAAAAAAAAAAAAAAAAAAAGCAAGCATCTATCAAAAAATGGCATTTAAAAAGACCATGCATAAGCAAAGAGAAAAAACTCCAAACTCAATTAATTTTTTAATTACTTGTCCCCTTTATTTGAATAGGAAGTGGGAAATGTTAACGATGTACATTTGGTGGCAACAAACTAGAAATTAGAATAACGTGAATAAATTCTGCAGTAAACTGAATTAGGTTCATAAAATTGCCAGTTCTCTTTGTGATACAGAAACAAAAGACAACCAAATCCAAAGAACCAGGCTGAAATCACAGTGTGAAAGCGACCAACTCAAAAGAATTCTGCTTAAGTACAGTTGTTATGTAAGGCCTCTAGGAAATTAGAGACCAGCAGGTATTTGCAGCAGCACAGGAAATGTAGCAAACCAATCAGAAGCTTAACAACATCTGACCACCTTCGAAGACAGAGGGCAGAAGTAGACTAAGACTCTGGAAACCATTCTTTGGTGAGCAAGGATCACATACCCTGAAGGAGTCATGCGCTGTGTGGATGTTTCGGTGGCATTCAACTTACCTGATCAGAAGAGCAATACAGCTCCTTAACTGGCCATGATTTAGTGGAATTTGTTTTCGATCATCATAACCAAGGAACGGCAAAGCCATTTAAGAAGTCACTTAAAAAACTCATGGGACAATTTGGTTTTTACCCTGTAGTAATAAACCATTTAAAAACCCTGCCACAGATACCTAAAGGTAATGTTATTATTTTGATCGTGAGACGTGTATTTGTTTTAAGTGAAAAAGATTATGGCCTGCTTTCAAAGGGTCAACAGAACATCAACTTATAAATATGCTTCATTTATTGACTGATAAGTTCTTTTGGCACATCACAATGGTTTTTGTGCACAGAATAGATTATTCATGGGCTACCTCAATTTTTAAAATAATATCTGATTTATCAGTTATAATTTCACATTCAAAAGCCTAGTTCATGCTTTTAAAAAAGGTCAACTACCAAACCTGACTCTCTTTGTAAATCTGCTAAATTTTAACCAATTTCAAGTGAGCCTTTGAAACTTAAAAGTTGCTTTTGAAGTTTTAACTCTTTTATAAAAATAATCCATTCAATTTTCTTTTTAATTGTCAACTAATTACAAATAAGCCTTCCCTGATATTTTACTCATATGAAGCCAGCAAATTAACCTGAAAGTATAGTGAATCTAAGGTTCTTGCAAACAATCTGATACTATTTAAAAATTTGAAAGTTTTTCTTATACATTTTAATGTATCACAATTCTAAACCAATTACATAATTTAAATCGGAACCGCAAGGCTAATCTGTTTTTTATATATGCCTATTATCCTCAAAGTGGCAAATTCTTAAAGTTATTAAATAGAAAAAAAGATAAAAATCTGAAGTATGAATTATCATCACCTCTATATTTAATTCTAGTTCTTTCTGGGGTTAAATAAAGATACCCATGAAAGTAACAATATCATCCCAAGAGAATCAGAGATAACCTTTCCAAGAGAACAGCAAGTTTGTTTACCTTCTTTTCTGGGGCCTGAGACTGAGAAATGTTGATAGAATACCAGCTCCTAGGCATCTAGGGTGATTTTGCTGACCACAGTGAGAGCACACAGAGAATCTCTTATATCAACAATGTCTCTAAGTCCCCAAATCAATGACTTCAGAGTCCATGTTCACTGTTTTTGAGTTACACTAATTCTCAAGTCTGATTTGAATCTGGACTTTTCCTCCAGGTATCAACCCTTGATTGGATTCAAAACATCTACTTACTGTTTGATTCTATCCTGAATTCTTTGCACATACATTCTTCCTATTTGGAAGGTCTACACTTCTTACAGATATTACTAGCTGACACCACGTTGGATTTTGCATAGTTCTCATGAGTCACTGCACTCTTCAGTCACAGTTCTAAAGTCTCCCTCAGGAAGCTACCCTGCACTGTTACGTAAGTCAAGGAGGATACCAAGGTGATTCTAATAGAAAAATAAAAAATCACAGTACAATATGGTAAGTGCTGTACCAAGATGTACCAAGGGCTACCAAAACACGGAGGAAAAAGGAACCATGCCCGAAAGACTACAGCCATACACAAGTCATTGCCAGGCACTTTATAGAAAGCTAATACAGCTGTCAGAGAAGAGCTTAAATCCATCATTGAAATCCACTATTAGGCGAGAATCCAATAAGGTTTAACTGACAGATGTAAAAGGGTTAAATGACAAAGTACCCACACCGTCAAGCTAATACAGTTCTGCATATACAGATAAGTTACTCTAAAGGAATTTTAGAGGTAGAAAGGCACTTTCTTACAGATGAACGTAACTTTCATGTTTGAGGGAAAAAACGCTTAGAAAGGTAAAGTGGATGGCCCAAAATCTTCTAATTTTTCTTAAGTCTGAGTCAAAGTTCTAGAACTTGTCAGAACATGTCTTTCTATTCTTACCTGCGTAATCATCTCTGAACCATGATTAATAAACACTGAATAATAATGCTGAGTCAAAAACCAGAATATGGTCTCTCAGCATTAAAGCTGATGATGACAAATGACAAAGCTGGCACAACCCCACCAGATTGGCCTGGGCGCGGAGGGCTATCCTGCCACATGTTAGGTTCCAGCCACATCACCACAGAACTAACTAGACTGAAGAGTTTAAACACAGAGTAAAAGAATGTGTTTTCACAACACAGCTTGGTGGTGGACTGTTCACAAAATCCCAACTCTTCATTTATTTTTCACTCTCAGCTTTACATGAATGGTATACATTTTAAGTGAACTAAAATGATTTTGCTCCAATGGAGCTTTGATTAAATCCAAACGATAACAACAAGCACCATATGTGTATCTGTGTGTTTACTACATGACAGAGTAGCAAGCATTTTAAATGCTTTATCTCATTCAATTCCCATGACAATCCTATTATTTTCTCAATTTTCCAGATGTGGCTAAGAGAGATTAAGCAATTTGCTCAGAAGGCTGGTGGTACCCAAATTCAAAGCCAGGCGGATGGCTCTGACGGCAGAGTCCAATTCTTCACCATCACAGCATGTTGGCAGAGAAACTATGCCAGAGCTTACAAAAGCTACCCGCACCGCAAACAAATGACAGGTCGAAAGGAAGTCAGTATGAAGATGTCTGACAGGTTCACAAACATACCTTATGTCATACCAACCCAAAATAAAGAACTCTAGCATCCCCTCAGACCCAAAGCCTATTTCAATGATGCCACATAATGAAGAACTGGCATGTAAAGTAGGAAGGTAACTTCTATATTAGGAGGTCATGTCCACTGCTGCTGTTGAAGATCTTCCTTTTGTTCTGGTGTGACTCTGACCATCTTCAAATGCAAAGATTACCTTCCTTTACTGCTGCTCTAACCTCCATTACACCATGGATAACTGGAAGCAGATTCTATGCAGGCATAAGAGGATGGGAAAGAATTGTCTTTTGAATAATCTCATTATGCTATTCCAACCTTTCAAGACTTCAGAGAAGTTTCTTTCCCTCTCTGTATTCACACTCTCAGCACCTCTCAAGAGGACAGAAAGAAAAGGTAGGGACACTTAATATCTAAGTAAGTGGAAATTGAGGCTGACAGAGGGAGCGGGCTAAGTACAGCAAATCCTATCCATAGGTATGTAGTTCTTGTTCTTTGCTCTGTCCCTCATAGGGAGTGAAAGCCTACTGGTGCACCTTGCTCCAGGTGTTATGATTCCATTTGGGGATCTTCTCCCTGCTGCCTTGCCATTGTACCTTGAATGACTGGGTGAAGGATGAAACAATTAGTCCTCTGCTTGCCCTGCAAACTGTGGGCCAGAGAACTAGAAAACAAATACTGTTCCGCAGCTTTTCCAGACGACTCCCTCTCACAGTACATTACCATCCCTAGCAATATATAACTATACTTAACCAATGCTTACTATGTACACTGTAATGTTGGAGCTTCACAAAATCTGAGGTGGGGGTCTGTATCATTGTTCTTGTTTCACTGTGACTGAAAGCAATTAAGTCCCGCGGCGGGTTGCCCAGTGGCAAGCCCAGACTGCCCAGTTCTCCTGATCACCTCCCATCCCTGGCAATTCTAAAAGCAGTGATGATGAACTCCCGAGCCGAAGCCACCTTACCCCACTACCTTCTGACCTTCTCCGAACCACGACCTATACACTTCTACTTCCCCTAGCACACTTCCTGACAGGCAACAGGACGCACGGCAGATATGGATGGACTTCGTTAATCTCCCCACCTGAAATACCACTTGGAAGTGGAAATCCCGGTCCTGGAGCTCCTGGCGCTCCCATCCAGTCCTTACAAGGCCTGCATGTTTTGACGGAGATAGGGTTCGCCCCAAATGTCGCAGTTCCCTTTTGCCTATCGCACCGACGTAGCCCCTCCCGTCTCACCTCTTGATGGTAAGGCTTCGGAACAGCGGGTACCACGCAGAGAACTGACAGTGCAGCACATGCTCCTTCTTCATCCTCCAGCTGCCGCCGCTGTCCCGTGCTCTCCTTCCAGCAGCTTCCCGGAACCCTCTTCTCCCGTCCCGGAAGTGCCCGACGAGCTATTTTGGCTCTAGGACGCTTCCGGTCCATAAAGCAAGGAGGAAGTGCCAGAAAGGGGAGCAGAGGAGGAGACTCGCGGGGCGTACTTTTAGTGCACACTCATACACGCACGAACACACATAAACACAGAGTTCTGGTCCCGGAAAAAGAATCACGGAAGTGTTAAGAAGGGGACCGTAAGAAGTGCAGGGCTCCGCCCTCCCTCCTAGACGCGCACTGCCCCGGAAGGTAATCATCTCAGGCCGGGTCAGCCGCAGGCGGGGGTTCTACGGGTGCCGGGAGGTAGCAAGTGCACGTCTACTTATAACCGCTAGGCGCGGCTCTCAAGCAGTAGCACCGGCTTCTCTGGAGACTGCTCCTTCGGATTCGTGCTTTCTTCTTTCGTCCCCCTTCCCAAAGGAGTACCCTTCCCTTCACCCCACAGCTTGGAGTAGGTAATTGGGCGCGGGCCAATCACGTGCAAGGTCTCTGGGGAAGAGGGAGGGAGCACATCTGGAGCGTGCGGGCAGTCACACGCGCGTGTCTCCGGGTGTGCGGACTGGGCTCGCGTCCCGGGCAGCGAGGGGGCGACCGCTGCGATGGCGCGGAAAGGAGAGCTAGTTCAGAGGAAAACCAGGGACTGGGGTAGAAGAGCCTGGGCTACTCGGAGTAGAGAAAGCAGGAAGCTCCACAGTTACATCTTAATTTGAGTGCAGTGGTTGAGGCATCTGCGAAGAGGGGGGGAATGGTCCCTCTTCTTTCTTGGGGGAGGGTTATGAGAGGGAAGGAGTCTCATCTGTATGAGTTCGACTTTGGAGGTACAAGAGGAGAGGTAAATGTAGGAGAATAGAGGGAAGGGGAGAGGTCTCTCCTTTGAGCATCAAGTTAATGTATTCTAGCCCCGCAAAAGGAGCAGCCTGGAAAAGCCAGGTTTTACAAGTATCCATGCCATGCTGGAATCAAAACGGAAAGAATCCTAGTTGACCTTTTAATATTCATTTTTCCTCCTCCTCTTTCCTCCCCATTACACTATCATCTATTTTCTGTACTCCTTCCCAAATGATGTATTTGATGGCGACTAGAAAAGAGAATATTGGGGAAGTACACGTTTGCTTTTTTCTTTGAGAGAGAAATGACTAGCTGCTGAGAAACACCTTTTAAATCTAGCCGTTGCAGTCTCATGCCTTGGGCTTGTCCCAGGCACATTTTAGATGTCTCCTTAAAATTGCACACTTACTGGTCCATCTAAGCAGTTTTAAATTGTAAAGGTAAGAACCTCTTACCTTTACAGGCCTCTTTGGAGAGAGATTAATTCGAATGATTACTAGATCCTCTGCCTATTTGGAGTTAGAAATTCTTTCCTCCCGGAATACGCATTGTTTCGTGTTTTGTTTTTCTCCAAAATGTTAACCGGCTAAGTGGTTTAGTTGGGAGCATTGCTTTTAAAGATACATTTTCAAAGCAGAGGTAAAGAGAACATAATGTTGCAGTGTGTGTTGGGGGTGAGGTGGGGTTCATAAGTACCTCTGAGATCCACGATTATGCAATCCTTTCTGGTGAGGGAGAGGAAGAAGCAATATTCTCTATATGTTGGGAGAAATGGTGCCAGGCTGCCAGATTTAAGAGTGACCTAATGCCAAATGGAGCGGTCACTCAATCGACCTAGAAATAAAGAAGTGACAGCGAAGGAGATGTTAGCACAGATGGGGTGAATTTGGGTAAGGTGTTTTCTCTTGAAGACAGGAATCAATAGATGTAGGAGAAAGTAGAAACTGGAAATGTAGTCATTGTGGGAGGACTAACACGTTAAGGACCCAGGAAACTTGAGTGTGTGTGGAACATAGGTTGTTCAGTGACTTTTTAGCATTAATTCACAGTGGATTTTACATACCTTGTTACCTATTTAACCAGCATCAAATCTACATTACAAACATGCCCCAGTATTGTGAATGGATACAGCGAAGTTCACTTTCACTATTTTTTTAGCCACCATGTTTGTCTTTTCTTCACTTAGCCATGAAGTGTTTATATTCCTCAAGTTTCTTCAATAAAACCTTTACAACAATGGAAATACTTGCTTTTTCTCGTGCATGCCAAAAAAATATTGGTAGCCAAATGAGTGGGGGGAGGGTTATTGTGCAATTCCAAATTAAATACTGAAAAACATTTCCTTCTCTGAATTAATTAATGTGACTAATCCTTGTAGGTTAGTATTTCCAACTACGTACTGCTTTTCTCCATTTGGAAATCTTGCCAACATCTCAAACTCGAGATGAACAACAGTGCACCACCCCTTTCTCCTTCTGATGTCCCAATGTCCTAAAAGATCATATCCTTGGAATTAGCTATGGAAACCCGTTCCCTAGATGCTGTTTTAGGAAAAGTAGTAAGTCTCACCTGCAAGGAATTAAATATTTTCTTGCCTCTGCTACGACCCTAGGCCAAACCTACCATGTCTCTTGCCTGGGCTATTACAAGTGTTACCAGAACCCCACTGTTTTTCCTTGAGTCCATCTGCCAGTGTGCACTGGCCCAAAGAAATGCACGAGCAGGAGTTTGCAGTATAGAAAGGAAAAATAGTTGAATACTGAATTGGCCAATTCA
This sequence comes from Rhinolophus ferrumequinum, assembly GCF_004115265.2. Lineage (NCBI taxonomy): Eukaryota > Metazoa > Chordata > Mammalia > Chiroptera > Rhinolophidae > Rhinolophus > Rhinolophus ferrumequinum. The sequence goes on along the minus strand of NW_022680355.1, from coordinate 16,964,508 downwards.
GAAGAGAGCTTATATTCTAAATAAACTGACTCCCCTCAAGGCATATTTTATAGGGCAAAATCATAAGACATCGTGGGTTAGCGGTTCCGGGTCATACTGGGAACTGATCGGTCGGAGGTGAGGTGAGGGTCCAGTGTCCCTCTGTCTGGTCTCATGGGAAAGTAGCCAGGGGTTTGTTCCACGTTCGGTTGGAGGCGCTGAAACATAACTTAGGCCGAGATTTTACATTTAGCCGGCCAGCAATCCCAACTTGTGACCCTGAGTCAGGTTTGGGCTACTGTCTTCTGCTTCTTGGGGGGGCTGGGGGGGGCGGCGGGGAGGGGATAGGAATTGGTGATTGTCAGGGGAAAGGCTAGGTGTCTGAGGGATAGAGAGATGATTGCTAGAGCTAGAATTTAAAACTAGATTTAATCAAAGTCATAAGGACCCTTGGTTTCACAAGAGGTTCTTTACTGGTCTCATTACTATGTTGCTGTAACCCATTAAATTTAAGGATAATTACAGTCAGTTCACTCTTGCTCAACCAGAACTAAATGTGATTATAAATCACCAAGTAGCATCATTTCCATAAAATGTTAGTTCCCTTCCTGCCTACCCAACCCCCACACCTGCCAGAAAAGAAGAAAAACTTTCAGTGTCTTCCCATCATTAACAAATCAAGTACAGGAAGTCTTCATTATCTGAGGATAATTGTCAGCAAAGAAAAGCTCACTTCGACTGAACCCCCTTGTGATGTGGATAACAATTTTACCATAAATGGTACAAAAGGGCCGATAAAAATACCATCTTTAAAAAAAACTAAATTTAAATCTTATGATTATAATCAAGATTATTAAATAGAACTATAGTAATTTGATTCTTTGTTCATTATAAGTCCAGTGGCTTTCCTGTGGAATTCTGAAAGAATTGTAGAATGGAATCTTAAATATGCCTAAGCATTTGATGTTTGACTTTAACAACATACTCATAAAGTTATTTTTGCAAACAGATCCTCTCCCACTTAATTTCTTTTGGAGTGCTTTGTTGATTTCTCTATCCAATTATTAAACTCGTCCAACTGCCTGATCTTCATTTGTCAATCACAAGCCTTGCTTATAATTTGAGCTCCAGACATCTTTTATTTGGTTGAGAATAGATGGTGTTTATACAGTATTCTACTTTGATCTGGGAGCGACTAGCCAACGTAAAATTTCTTGTGATTTTTGCTTCACTTTGCAACCTCAGGAAACCAGCGATTCAAGTATCCTAATTTGAATAATGAGTGCTTTTGAGATTCTCAGTTTAATTTGAATCTTAACTCCCACTTCCCGCTAATCCAGCTGTTATTACTAATATTGAAATATCCAAGTTTGTGAAAAAGTAATCACTTATCTTCCTCCCTTCAGTGGAGAATTGTAAGTGCTAACTCCAAAGAGCTTACAGAGCAACAGGAGTTTGTGGCATGCCAGTTAGGGTTTGACAAGAAAAAAATTCTGAGATGTCGTAAATTAAAATTACAGCAGTTGGAGAGTAAACGCGACAACAGGCTGTTAATAGCTGTGGACCAGCTCTGACAGAGTGCTCCCATTCCTGTACATCTGTTGAAATTCAGGATTGATTTCCAGGTGGCCATTGCTGGGATTATCCAAAAGAGAGAACAGCCAGGTGCCATAGAACCCCCCAGAGCTTCCGCTTATTTACATGTGCACTTCCCGATCTGCTGCCCACAGCTAATCCACAGGAGCCACAGGACACTTCCTTGCAGGCTCTGCTGCCTGTTCCAGAACTAGCCCCTTTTCACCTTCTCCCATCCCCTTTGTCTACAGCTAATGTAAAGCCTTTCTGAACAGCTTACATCATTCTCTGCCCCCCCCCATTTGTAGAAAACACTTGTGGGATTTTGGGGGACGACCAACCTGTTATCTTTCCTAACTAGCCATGCTGCAGATGAGTTAGATTCCATACCCCAAGACCAGTCTTTTTCTGCTAGCAATGGCTGAATAAACCCTTTCTTTTAAAAAGACTGGGCTATGGAAGTTCATTTTTTTTTGTTGTTTGACAGGTTGTTGGGTGCTTCGTTTGCCTGCAGATTTGGGGGAAGGAGGCAGGCATCCAGTGGAACCTAGCCCTTGGAGATGTGTTTGCAAATGTTAATATCCATTGTAAGGGGTTTTTTGGAGAGGGTGGGGAGGAAAAGCTTGAGAACCACAGGGCTTGCAAACTGCCCTGTAATCCCTCAACCCTTCCCCCAGATAATGTCTATGCTTTTGTTCCTGTGATTCCTTCTATTTGCAATGCTTTCCTCACCTTCTTGGTCTGTAAATCTGATGTTAATATCAAACTGCAGTTTAAAAATCTTCACAGTTTTCCCTGCCTCCCACGTGGATGTGATTTGCCCCTCCTTTAAAGCACCCTGCTATTACATTATCTCTGCAGCAGGCATTTGCCCCTCTGGTTAATTGCTAAAGTGTAAGGTCCCCAAGGGGGGGAATAGTTGTCAGTTTGCACGTAGTATATGCTCAAACATTTCAACTGTTTGTGCTTACAAAGCTAGTTAGAGACTCCTGCCTGCCACTGTACAGGAATTCTAAATCCCTCACACGTTCCCTCACTGGGCTCTTCTGTGCCCTGGAAAAATCATACATCTGACACACCATAGACCATGAGTGTTCAATCCAAACAGTTAAAATGGCTTATGAGATTGAAACAGTAGAGCACTAAACACTATGTACATGGGTTGTTTTTTCAAAAAAACAAAACAAAGCATTAATACGTCCTTAGCAGCCAAATGTAGATAACCTTAGATAACCTTAAATTCTGACTAATGAAGTGGAAAACATTCAAATTAAACTTTGTAAATCTGAAAACAGCACTGAGGCAGTTTAGGAAAGCTCTGGCACAGTAACGGAGACGGCTGTGCGGCATTACTCCTTTGCTCATTCTTCAGCGCGTCACTTATAGTGACTGGCCCCAAACTGCACCATTTCGCTTGCTTCTGAAATGGTGCTGAAAATGATATTCTAATGTTTCAGGAGTATTTTGGAGGTGCTTTTATAGTCCTGAGCATTTGGGGACTACACAGTACAGAACATACTTTTGAAATCACTCTTGAATCACATTTTCTTTATTCGCACTGTCAGTAGATTGCTCCAGTGTTCCCCCTTGGGACTGACTGCATTACAAGGAACCCTAGAGAGGCCCAGCCCTGTCTGCCACTTTCCCTTTTGTCATTTATGCCTTTTGGCTCTCTAACATTCTAATCCGTATGACACTGTTTATACCTTCACATTTGCCTACCCAGGGTCCCGGACATCTTTTGATTAAAGACTGTTTTGTAATTTCAGTTTAACTAACTTGGTTAAATGAAGAGCAGATGAAGAACAATACTTTTCATCTTTTTGGTCATCAACAATCCCTTTGAAAAGCTGAGGGACGATATAAAGATAGAAACCTGGGGGGCCGGGGGTGGGCAGGTGTCTAGCAGATAACTTAAATGCTTTAACGTTTCTGTAAATCTGAAGAAACTAGTTTGCTCTTAGCCCCTGAAGATGCCCCCACGGTGGTGGGGCAAGGACTTGTGTGCCCTAACACGTGTGACTGACCCTTTGGAGGCTCTCTGGGAATCCAGACCAAGAACCCTTGTCGTGGAGAATATTAGTGACTGCCTAGCTCTGCCTTCAGTGTTTCCTGGTGGGTCTTAACATCTCTGAGGACTGCAGGTCTTTTCTTTTCAGCAGTTTGGGTATGTACAGAAAGTACTTGGGGTCAGAGTGTTACTTTTTAAAAGGAGAGGTGAAAATCCACTTAATCTAAGCATCCTGTACCATTCTGGACACAGTATGTTGTGACATAGATGGGGTTGCTTGGTTGCCGATGTTATTTTCTCATAAGTTAGAATTAAAAGGGGAGGAAATTTTCCTTCTCTGATGTTATTAATAGAAAGGAATGGACATCAAGAAGGTAGAAGTCTAGATAAAAGTTCTTTTATGAGGGTATAGAACACACAGGTAGAGACAAATAGCCAGCCTCTGGTTAGTTTTCATCTGGCTCAGCATTCTGCTTTGATGATGGTAATGTAAACTATTTGTCTGATGGAAACCAATGCCAGTTAATAGTTTACTTAGTAAATTAGTATCTGGGATACTTTCAAAGGACTCTCTGCCTGCTTTCTTATGCTGTACGCATGTATTCGTCGTCAATATGCTAAATGTCTGTCTCCACATATCGAAATATCCACGTAGCTTCTTTATTACTTTCAAGCCTCTGTTCAAATATCACTCAATTAAAGGGGGCCATTTCTGATCACTAAAGATTAGCAAGCCTCCCCACCCCCCATCGTCTTCACTCTTCTTTTCCTTCTGAATCCTTCTCCATAAAACTTAGTAACTTGGCATAAACTGTCTGTCGTTCCTTACTTTTTCTCCCTTTGTCCCCACCAGAAAGTCAGCTCCGGGAAGGCAGGGCTTTTCTTGCGCCAACTGCTGTCTTTCTAATACGTAGGACGTTGTGTCATGTTCGGTGGCTCTGCCACCGGCTGCTTTAGCCTGATTACCTAAGATACTTGATTGGTATTTGGTTTTTACAACTATTAATATACTTTGTGCATACTTCATGGTTTAAATGAGTGTGAAGATGTACAGCCATCTCTTTCTTCCTCATTAAGTGGTTTTTCTTTCTTTAGCATATAGTTGTCTTTTCTTACTAAGGCCTCAAATTTTGCTTCTTTGCCAAAGTCCTTATTGGAAATTGACTTCCTAGGTTTTCCCATAATCTGCAAGCAACAATGTTGGTAACATTTGAGTAAAACATAAATACATTTAACTTTACAACAGAAATACATGTTGAGCATCAGGCAGAATATATGTGGTGTGACAATTAAGTTCGGGAACTTGTTGTAACTATGTTGCTAACCTTTTTTAATATCAGAGTGATTATTCCTTACGAATTTGTACCAACTGGACAAACAGTTAACAAAGTTTACTATTTGGAAGTGCTGAAAAGGCTGCATGAAAAAGTTAGACGACCTGAACTTTTCGCCAGCAATTTATGGCTCTTGCATCACGACAATGCACCAGCTCACACCGCAGCTCACACCAGCTCATTCCAGGCAGGAATTCCCACCCATTCTCAGGAATTTTTTTCCTTTTCCCATTCCTGAATCCTGAGATGTAAACTGTTTTTCGTTCTCCATGATGAATCGCTTCCACAAAGTGACGGCTGATACTACCAACCACCTGGATTCAAGGAGCTGATTTTCCCAATTTCCCCACCAACTTTTCTCGGGATTCAGGAACGGGAAAGCGAAAAAAATTCCTGAGAATGGGCAGGGATTCCTGCCTGGAAACCCTACACAGCACTCTCAGTGAGGGAGTTTTTAGCCAGTACACAAATATCTATTGGAACACCCTCCCTACTCACCTGATCTGGCCCCCAATGACTTCTTTCTTTACCCGAAGATAAAGGAAATATTGAAAGGAAGACATTTTGATGACATTCAGGACATCAAGGGCAATACAACGACAGCTCTGATGGCCATTCCAGAAAAAGAGTTTCAAAATGGCTTTGAAGGGTGGACTAGGTGCTGGCGTTAGTGCATAGCTTCCCAAGGCGGGTACTTTGAAGGTGACCGTAGTGATATTCAGCAGTGAGGTATGTAGCACTTTTTCTAGGATGAGCTCTTGGACCTAATCGTCCAACCTCGTGCCCCCAGAGGACAGCAGAGAGGTCACGTGGCTCAGCAGTGCTGGGCACCCCTAGCCCACCGCGGCCAGTACAGAACTCCTTGCCTGGTCTCCTGCCTTTGTCAGTCTTTTCAAACCAAAGTGACCGTTAGCTACCCACTATCCTGAACATTTGCCTGTTGGGGATTTTAAAACTGCAAATGTGGTGGTTGTTGAGATGTAATTCACATACCATAACTCACCTTAAACTGTAAAATTCAGTGGTATTTAGTATTTTCATAAGATTGTGCCACAGTCACCACTACTTAATTCCAGAACATTTTCATCAAAAAGAAACCCCATACATACCCTTAAGCCGTCTTCCCCACAGCCCCTTGGCAACCACTAGTCTGCTTTCTTCATCTGGATTTGCCTACTCTGGACATTTCATGTAAATGCAACTTTGTAACGTTTGGCCTTTTGTGTCCGACTTCTTTCGAGGTTCATTCATGTTGTGGCATGAATCAAAACTTGATTTCTGCTTATGGCTGAATAATATTGCATTGTATGGAATACCACATTTTATTTATCCATTCATTAATTGATAGACATTTAGATTATTTCCACTTTGGGATTATTAGGAATAATACTTCCATTAACATTTCTGTACAAGTTTTCGTGTGAGCGTATGTTTCATTTCTCTTGGTTATACACCTAGGAGTGAAGTTACTGGGACCTGTGGGAAGTCTCTGGTTAACCTTTTGAGGAGCTACCAGACTGTTTTCAAAGTGGCTGCACCCTTTCACATTCCCACCAGCCGTGTATGAGAGTCCCAGCTTCTCCGCATCCTCACAAATACTTATGTCTTTTATTATTATAAGCATTTTAGTGGGGGTGAAGTGGTGTCTCACTGTGCTTTTGATTTGCCTTTCTCTGATGGCCAGTGACGTTGAGCATATTTTCATGTGCTTATTGGCCACTTGTAGACTTTTGGAGAAACGTTTATTCAGATCCTCTGGCTATTTTCATTTAGGTTATTTGTCTTTTATTATTGTGTTACAAATTTTTACATATTTCAGATACAAGTCTATCAGATTTGCAAACTTTTTTTGGTTCTGTGGATTGTCTTTTGACTATCTTGATGGTATCTTTTGAAGAACAAAAGATTTTAATTTTGATGATGTCTTAATTTACCTTTTTTTTGGTTGCTTGTGCTTTAGCTGTCACATCTAAGAAACCACTGCCTAATCCAAGATCATGAAGATTTACACTTACGTTTTCTTTTGAGAGTTTTATAGGTTTAGCTCTTATATTTAGATCTTGGATCCATTTTGAGTTTTTATATATGGTATAGGTAGAGGTTTGTTTTCATTATTATGTGTATATCTAGTCCCAGAACAATTTGTTGAAAAGACTGTTCTTTCCCCCACTGAATTGTCTTGGCACTCTTATTGAAAATCAATTGACCATGATCTATGGGTCTAATTCTGGACTCTGAATTCTCTTCCATCAACATAGATGTCTATCCTTATGCCAGTCCCACACCATCTGATTACTGTGGCTTTTACAGTAAGTTTTGAAATCAGGTGGTGTGATTCTTTTAACTTTGTGCCAAGATCATTTAGAAATTGAATGTAACTAACTTAGTCGAACGCAGACAAGTAGATGAGGAGCTAGTCCTCTTCAGAACAAGAATGAGCAGGCCCCACACTAACTTAATTCTTAGGAACCGAATGACTATCTAGACTTAGCCACCCAGAATCACTGTATTCCTTCCTTCATTTCTTCAGCAGTGATTTTAGGGAATTTTTATAGCAACATAACTGTGAGTAAGTAGTGTTGAAAGTTGGACAATGTAAAGAAAGATCTAGTGTCTAGGCGATAGTTTTGGAAATCATTTCATCCCAAATGGGAGCAGGGATGGTAGGGATAGGACTCTTTTAAGAAATGTTTGAAGTAGCTTTTTAGGACTTGTAATGTCAAGGTTATGGTTGGTAAAGAATGAGGGATTGGAGATACTTATATTTCTAGCTTGGGCATGATGGGTAGATGTAGTTAGGGGAGTAGAATGCAAGGGGCCGAGGAAAGATACACAGTAGTTATCGTCTGTTTCAAGAAGTCCAGCAACGTTGGAGGAGAGAACAGGGTTATGAGACGGTTGTTTGTTTTGTTGGTTGTGTTTTAGGATGGGGGAAACTTGATGTTTGAGGTGAAAATTGGAGATGTGATGGGTAGTTTACTTGTCACTGTAGGTGCCGGAAGAACAGAGCAAAGCTTCTAAGACAGTTGTTGGTGAGAGAGGTGATGATGCTCGATGCTGTATTTTCCCAGGAGTTGGGAGTTAGGGTGGGTTAGGCAACGGTGGACCTTAAGAGGAGTGAATAAGGAACTTAAGAGTTGGAATAGCCGCTGAGAGAGGTAGGTAAAATAACAAGGAAATGGAAAATAGGAATGAAAAAGATAAGACAGAGGATCAGTCTAGGAAATCCCACAGCTAAATATCAGTCCCTGAAAGAGAGAACAGAGAAAATGGAGGGGAGGGAATTATCAGTGACATAATTTCCCCATGAAGAAGCATAGTCTGAATTTTCCAGAAGGAAAGGCCCCACTTGACGACCCACTGCAGTAAAATCAACATGAAGATGTGAATAACTGTTAGAGCCCAGAGAAAGAAAACAAGGCACAGAGAAAAAGGGTCAAGAATCAGGGTGGCTTCAGATTTCTCCACAGCAACACCGGAGGCAAGACAACCGAGCATCGTCCCCTGATTTGTGATAGAAAAATAGTTTCAGCCCTTAGTTCTATATGCAGCCAGATTAGCAATCAACTTTGAGGATAGAAAAAAGATGTTCAGACGTTCCGGGTACAGAATAAGGGGATTTAGCCAAAACAGAAGAAAGAGTAAACGAACGACAAGTGTGCCGGGGCCCGGCCGCTCTTCCACGCCAGATCCTGTCGTACTGATAACTTATTATGCACAGCTGTGGCTTTGATACGTTGCCTTTGACATGAATGAGCCACAATAATGTGAATGTAGTTACTTGCCACTGAGCTGTACATTTTCAAATTATTAAAATGGTATATCAATTTGCAAGTTAAATAAAAAGATAGATGGGAGATAGAAACAGCCAGCCCCCACCCTCAGAGTTGTAAAGGGTTGGTGAGGGACAGTAGTGGGGGGGGCGGGGGGCAGGGTTTCAGGGGAGTGGTGTACAATCTTTGTACTGTTTCCCCTTGGAAAGATTTTTAAATTCAGAATCAGAAAATCTAAGATTGTATCTGGAGTCCTAATGTGCCCGCGTGTGAGGGAGGACTGTGCTGCCCTGGGCTGGACCTGACTGGGATGGCTTTCCCTGGATGTTTCTAGGGCCTTTTGTGTACTCTTCTACCTGGGGCACTTCTCCCAGATCTTCACATGAGAAAAGCAGCTTTGATGACAGGTTAGTTTTTTACCATTAAAGTGTTGTCACTAGTGGCCTATGAACAACTGTTTCATTCAGAAAAATAAATGTAGCCTAAATACATCTCATTCTCTTACAGCGTGAACTTCTTCCCTGAGGACTGTATAAAGACTTAACTAGTTTGGAAATGGATAACCAGGAACCAACGGATTCTTCTCAAAATACCAAACAGTTTATTATTTCAGAGGAGGTATAAATTGTTTTTCACTTCCCTTCTCCCTCCCCACATAAAACTAAGTTTCAAAGAAATGTATAGATGGTGTTTTCAAATGAATGTTTTTAATTCTTTTTTTATTAGTTTCAGGTGTACAAAGCAACATACTACTTAAGACATTTAAACCCCTCATAAAGGGATAACCCCCCCACAAGCTACTACTTTACCCCTCTGCCGTCTAATATAGCTGTTACAATACCATCGACTATCTTCCCCATGTTGTACTCCACACCCCGTGACTACATATACCTATGTATTTAGTTATAGTTGACATTCAATATTATTGTACTTCAGCTCTTCAGGTGTACAGCACATTGGTCAGGCATCTACACAGTCTATGACGTGATGCCCTGATAAGTCCAGTGCCCATCTGGCACCTTACATGATCTTTACAGCATTGTTGATTATATTCCCCATGCTGTATTAACTACCAATTCACCTTTTTCACCCTGCCCCCAACCCCATCCCCATCCATCACCCTGATAGATCTAGTACCTCTCTGGCACCGTACCTAGTCATTACAATATTACTGACTATGTTCCTTATGCTGTACCCTACATCCGCATGACTACTGTGTAACAACCAATCTGTACTTCATAATCCCTTCCCCTTTCACCCATCCTTAACCCCCCTCCCACCTTAAAGAAGTCCCTCTAAGATTCCTTGTAATACTGATTTGGTGGCGATCAACTCCTTCAGCTTTTTCTTGTCTAGGCAGCTCCTTACCTGTCCTTCAATTTTAAATGACAGCCTTGCTGGGTAGAGTAATTTTGGTTGTATATCATTGCTCTTCATCACTTGGAATATTTCCCGCCACTCCCTTCTTGCCTGCAAAGTTTCTGTTCAGAAATCAGCTAAAAGTCTTATGGGGACTCCTTGTACGTAACTAACTGCTTTTCTCTTGTTGCTTTTAAGATTCTCTCTTTGTCTTTAACCTTTGGCATTTTAATTATGGTTTGTCTTGGTGTGGGCCTCTTTGGGTTCATCTTTTTTGGGACTCTGCACTTCCTGGGTTTGTATGTCTGTTTACTTCACTAGGTTAGGGAAGTTTTCCATCATTATTTCTTCAAACAGGTTTTCAATTCCTTGCTCTCTCTCTTCTCCTTCTGGTTCCCCGATAATGTGAATGTTGGTACGCTTGATTTGTCCCAGAGGCTCCCTAAACTCTCCTCAATTTTTTGGCTTCTTTTTTCTTTTTTCTGTTCTGGTTGGGTGTTTTCTGCTACCTTCTACATCGCTGGTTGGATCCTCTGCTTCATCTAATCTACTATTGATCCCCTGTAATATACTCTTTGTTTCCATTATTGTATCCTTTTTTCCTGAGTGGTTTTTTTCATGGTTTCCAGCTCCATTTTTATGAGATCAGTGAGCATCTTATAACCAGTGTTTGGCACGCTGCGTCTGATAGAGTGCTTATCTCCGTTTTGCTTAGTTCTTTTTCTGGAGCTTTGTTCTGTTCTTTCATTTGGGACGTGTTTCTTTGTCTCTCGATTTTGGCTGCCTCCCTGTATAGTAAGTGTGCCGTGGGGTTCAGTGGCACAGTCTTTCTGGTCACCTGAGCCACGTGCTCCAGGGGTGTCCCTTAGTGGGCTGTGTGTGCCCTCCTCTTGCAGTTGAGCCTTGGTTGATAATTGCACATCAGTGGGAGGGACTGACCCTTGGGCTCACTGGTTGTGAGGACTGGCCTGACTGCAGTGGAAGAGTTGTGGTGCAGGGGCTGATCCTATGGAGCAGGATCTGCCTCAGCAGGGCCCTGGTGCCTGCCCAATCCGCCCCTTGGGTGTGTCGTACTTGGAGACAGCTAGGTGATGCTCCAGCTCGTTTTGAAACTGGCTACTGGGGGTGCCAGCCCCAGGACAACCTTGGAAGGGATCCGTTGTAGATCTACTTCAGCCACAGCCCGTGCCCCACCCAGAGCCACCTAGTGGGAGCCAGAAAGGAATCTGCAGATGGCTGTGACCTGTGCTGTGCTTAGAAGCGCCTTGAGAGGCCAAGCCGCGAACCAAGGCCGGCTGCCACTAGTGCTGGCTTAGGGCTGCTCAGCCAGGCGTACCGGACACACTCAAGCCAGATGCTGCTTGTGTGGGTTCCACAAACCTTTGAGAGACCCTACGAAAGTCTGCAGCTGGAGCAGCTGGAGCTGCTGGAGCCCAGGCAGGCATGTGGAAGCAGCCTGGGTGTGCCTGAAAGTTGGGCGGGGCCAGGTCTCAAATCACCAGGGCGGGGCGAAGAAACAGCAGAGACTCAGAATGGCAGCTTCCTGTGTTCGTAACCAGGAAGAGGAAGGGGCTCAACAAAGAAACAGTGGTCTCCCCCAGCTCCCCAGTCCAGAAGAAAGCCGCCTCTCCAGCCCCTGTCCCAAGCCAGACAACTCCGTTCCCCACTATTTGTCCCTGCCTCTTTTCCAGCTGCTGCCCCAGCGCTGGAGCTCAGAGTGAGTGATTCCATTGGTGGAAAAGTCCGTGCGCGGTCCCTTTAAGAGGGACGCCTGTGAGTGTAACCGCACTGTCTCACTCAGGCACAGTCTGCACTGGTTTTTCACAACCAGAACTTACGGGGCTTCTCTCCCGGGCACTGGAACCCTGGGCTGGGATGGGGCTGGGATCTCTCCCTCCTTTAGGGGATCGAGGGGACCCCCCCACAGCTGAAATAGCCTCCCGGATTGTTAATGGTCACATGGGAATGTGGGACCAGCCCATTCCATGTCTCTGACCTTCCTACCAGGCTGGAGGTGGCTGCTTTTGCAGGTCCTTAGTTGAAAGTCTTCCGTTCAGCTGGATTTTAGGCGATTCTCAATAGTGGTTGTTTGTAGATTAGTTGTAATTTTGATGTGGTTGTGAGAGAAGGTAGACACAGCGTTTACTGCGCCATCTTGGTTGTCCCATCTGTAATTCTTAAGAAATGGTTTTTAAACATTGTCCTTGCTCCCTTTTTAGGACTCAGGGACATTTTGCTCTTGTGTGGGAGCCATAGTGTTTCCCTCTCAATTACATGTATTAGTGAAATCGAGACTGTTTTTAAAGTGGATTTAGCTGTTGATATCAAAATTCTCAATTTTTATTAGAAGCTTCCCTGAGTAGAAGAATAAATCATATGTGAGTTTTAGGGCTTAGACACTTCATACTTAGGTATCGCATCTTAATTAGCTGTTTGTGGTCTCACTATGTATGAGAACAATAAACACCTAAGTTCTTAGATATAGTCTACATTCCAGAATTAATGTACGTCTTGTGTGTCACTCAGTTTAGCTTTTAGAGGCTCTTCATAGGAACCACTGCAATGGATACGTTTTAAATCCTTCATCTTGGAATTCTGACCTTGACACTTTTCTGCAATTCTTTTTGATTTAAACACCTTTCCATGTTACCTGTGAATAGGTCTGCTGGTAATCATTAAGTTGCTGCCAGTAAGAAGTAAAAGGTCCAATAGAAGCATCTACTGCTTCATAGCCACAGGGTGTCGTGGGCAAGTTAGTCCTGGCAACCGAACTCCTCACTGTCTGGGCAGAACGATGCCGGGGTGCCTCTCAGATTGGGTGGGAGACCCAGGTGTCCTTATGGGAAGTCTAGTCATTGGACATGGTTTCCACATCTGCCGCTTTCTTGTGTAGTCGCCGACAGTGAAATGCCGCTGATGAGTTTACACACACACCTATGCGGCCAGACCATGATGCGCCTCCCAGAGGACCCCTCACTCCTTGTACTCCCTAATACGTACCCCTCGTCTTCCTTCCCACCCCACCCCCAGCAGGTTTCTGCTCTCATTTCTTTTCACCTCTCAGTACTACCTCCAAAACTCCAAACAGAAGCAGAACCACCCTTCAGGAAAACACGTTTTAGTACGCTCAACTGAAAACTTGGACGGGAATTACCGGAAAATAAACATGATAATTGGGAGGGCCACGTAGAGAAAATGTGTGTGTGTGTGTGGGGCGGGGATCTAAATAAAAAACAACTCAGTTTGAAAGTTTCCCAGTTTATCATCCATCTGATCTCCTTTTAGTTAACTGCAGAAGGAAAATGGGTCAAGCTTGAAAAAACATCTTACATGGATCCTACTGGTAAAACAAGGTAACCTATTTTTTTCTTTTGTAAGATGCTCAGTATTTGGGTTCTCAGGGTCTCTATTACTATTTGGCATAATTTTGATATTTTCCTCATTGTTAACTCTATCTTAAATTTAAAACGCCTAATTTAGCTGTTTTCGAATTGTTAGAATGTTTGAATCACTTATAATCTCTGAAAAAATTACATTGTAAATTTGTTACAGTAATTAGTCAGAAATCTATTTTAACAACATTCTGCCCAAGTAGATTAGTGTGAACCTAAAACTTTGGGGACAAGCCTAATTTAAGTTGATAAAGCAGCAAAATGATTAACAGTACAGGTTGCTTCCTTCTAGGTAAACCAATTCTAATCTATAAATTAGAAGAATTAAAGAGGAAACATTTCTGGGTTTGAGGTAAAAGTTATATACTTATATCTTGCATGTGGAAATGTAAATTGGAAAAGAAAATGTTTTGTAAAGCATTTCACAATATGTATCATATGCCATTAAGATGTTGTTTGAGGGGAGAGTTTGGCACCAGGTCACCGTGGGGCCTGAGACTCTGCTAAGAAAACTATTTGGAATCAGATTTAGGCCTGAAAAAGGTTCATCAAAACTTAAAAAGACGAAAATAAATTGAAAGCAACCTGAACATTAAAAAGTAGAGAAATAATTGTTATAGTATATACATTTGGTAAAATCTATGCAACCACCTATAAAGCAGATTATGAAGACAATCTAGCAATCTGAGAAAAGTTAATGTTTGATAACAAAATTCAAAATTGTACGTATGCTTTTAAAACTCTGCCAAATAATGTGTAAGAAAAGGCTAGAAGGAAAACTGTAGAAAAATGTTAATGGCAGCTGTGTGATTAACCTTTTTTCTTTTATTTTACAGATTTTCTGTTCAGTAATTTTTTATATTAAATATCAGAAAAAATGTGTTAAAATAGATTAAGCATTTACTTAGTGAAATATAAAAAATAAAATGGAATGAGAAAATATGAAAATGCAACTAAATGTAGTATCTTAATTATATGATATAAATTAATATAAAAATTCCATTTGCTAAGTGGTCAAATAAGAATAGAGTTTCCTTGTGAGGAAATACTTCTATCATCAAAGCTAAAGTACATGGACTTGCCAGTAATTTAAACTTTTGATTATATCTACTAAAGCAGCAAAAATACTGGTAAGGCCCAATGTTGGAGAGCTACTATGGGAAACATTAAGATATTATAACACCATTAAATTAAAACCCCAAAGTGAGAAAGCTAAGCACGCTACAATCCATCACCACAGTGGAAGAGTATAGCTATTATTTATAGTGAGATTGATGTATAGAACTAAATATGAACTACGTAGGGATTCGGAAATGCGGCAAGGCCCACGCCTTAGGGAGCACAGCATGTTCAAATGTACTTCTTTTTGTGAAAATATAGACAGATTAGAACCCAACCTGTAGTGATATCATTTGGTTCTCTTCCTTATAATGTTTACGTTTATAACACAAAATAAAACCCTTAACACTAGTTAGTCTAAGGAGGATGTGTTGGTTTGCAGCACCTTGTCTCGTCACCCGACTCCTTCTTCCCTTCCTTCCTGCGTTAGGGATGTGCCGCAGAATCATTTGGGGATTGTTTTCAAAACACCCACTAGGTGCTACCTGCAGAGAGTCTGCTCCAGTAGTTTGGGAGCAGGTTCTAGAGTCCACCCAACTGCCCTGCTCATACGGCCTCCGTGTGTTCACCTCCAGCTCCTCACATAGGTCTTCCTCGCAGCTCCAAAGGGGTCTTACCTGCAGCATTAACATGTCACACAGAATGTCAAGCTTGGACGGATGAAGCTCTGTACTTTACTGTAGGCTGTGATTTATAAATTTATAAAATGTTTCATCTATTATTTCATATAAAAGCACGTACATAAGGATACAATAGCAGCTAGAGAATCCTTTGTTCCACTGTTGTATTCCTGAAAGAGGGTACGGAATTAATTTTACAAGTGTAAAAATAGGCGGGCAGTACAGCCCTTTATTGACATTCAGGACAGAAGTGAAGTCATCGTCTTGTGGCCCTTCCTACCTCCTGTGTTGGTTGACTAGAGGGAAGAAAGCAAAACAGACCTTCCCATAACAAAGACTAAAAAATAGAGTAACTAGAATCAGAATTCTAAAGCTACAAGAGGCTTGTGAGATAACATACTCCTAACTCCCTAGTTTTACCAATGAGAAAAGTCTCAAGGCTGTGGCTATGGGGTCAGCTAGTAGGCAAGTGGAGACTAAGATTTTCTGACTCCAGTCCAGTGTACGTCGCTCTCCGAGTCCCGCTAAGGTGACTGGAGCTCTCACGGGGCATTCTTGTTCTAGTATTTCTTATAAATGCATTTGTATTTTATTGCTCATAATTGCTGGCTCGTTACTGCTTATTTACCTCATCGTAACCACTATATTGATGCTACTCTTTCTGTCTCCCTTATTCCTAGTGTATTTGGGATGGGACCTTCAGTGCTTTGCCAAGCACTGTCTTCTTCAGTCTTTAGGACTAACCTTAAGAGGCAGCAGAGAGAGCTATATCAAAGGTGTTTTGTCTCTTGCAGTTTGTATTACTGACTTATCAGAAGTGCTTGTTGGTTGGCTTCTTGCTACTAACAGGAATGTCGGCAGCTGTGAGTTGTCAAAGTCTGTTTGGTTTTCACAGGTTCATTTTGACATATTTGCCCTGTAAAATTTGGGTACAATACTGAAGTATCTAGTTTACAGAAAGTTATTTTAAAACTAGATTACATTATCTGAAATTTTGGTTTTTAATAGAAATGTGGCAAGATCCAAACCCTTAAGGATAACCAGATAAAAAGTAGGAGGGTTCCCCCAAGTAGTACATCTTATACTCACCGTTATTGTAGGGACACAGACGTTGACGCCTTTCTTACCCCAATCCCCAGAGCCACTCAGATGTCTCCTCTTGGATGCAAATTTGCTTCTTCACTCCCATCTCTTAGCACTGCTTTCTCCTAGTTGAGGAATGAGAGGGTGAAGGGGGAGTTGTCCCTCATGCCCTCCCCCTGGAAATACAAGAACTGGACTTTCCGTGCAGTGCTCCCCTGGAACAAAGAGCTGATCAGCATGATGCCATAAGGGATCAGGGACCGGCTGCACTCATCGCACTCTTTCCTCCAGGGACATTTTCTCCTTTGATAAGATGTCACACACGCAAAGAAGAGCACTCTCCTAAATTTCAGAATTCTTCAACTAATAAATGGGAAGGTCCTGCTTTCTTAAATTGTGTATTTTAGGTCACAGACCTTAACGTCTGAATTGTATAACTATCTCACCAGCTCTCATTATGCAGAATCCCCTCTGGAATTTTCGCAGGGGCGTATTGTACGTCCACTGCTGAACAGCCTGGAAAGCTGTGATCACCAGCTGTGCTGTTCCCTGTAGATTTATGGTCCAAACTGAAGCATTTCTCCAGTTACTGGAAAGGTAGCTCAAGTGACAGCACCCAGAGGGCTAGATGTCGGGTGGCAGCTTTTCTCTGGTAATTTTCAGAAGCTGTAGGACAGCACAGTGGGTTGTGTTGACCATTAATTGTCATTAGTACCTTTGCATGCTTTGCACTTGTAGAGTTCTGGCTGTACACTCAACACCTAAGAACACGCTCCTCTTCAGCACTAATGATTTTGTTTTTTCTTCTGACGGAACAGAACTTGGGAAACGGTGAAACGTACAACCAGAAGAGGACAGTCGGCTGACGGTATGGGTGCAAAGCTGTCATAACCTCATAAGGGAAGTTAGCCCACGTCCCTCGCTGCAAGGCTAGGTGCAGGGTTTTTCCTTCTACTGTGACCGAGACGCCAGAGCAGCCACCACCAATTATGAGCTTATCTTTAAATCTAGCATTCTCTTCTGCAGTGCTCTGTAACTAAATCAGCTTTCTTTATAAATAACTTCTGGAGCCTGTCATCTAAACTCCGAACAGTGTTTTTGAGGGCAAGACATATTTATAGCCAGACACAAATCAATAATTTGAAGCCACATACTGTGTCTTGCTATGCTATGACTTTAGAAATCGTTTGTGTTCTGTTCAGAGGATCTAGGTGGGCTCTAGTTTGGAAAACTTCTTTGCGCTGAGAAGTGCTCCTGACCACTTGCTTTACATGTTGATGAAATGGAATTAGGGAACAACTGTTCATTCAGTTCACTTTCTGTTCCAGCTGTAAATGTTTTGACTGCAAAGGTCCCAGAAACAATTCTGAAATTCACCTCTGGTCTAGGAGAAGTTGGGCGACAGGTCTTTTCTTGTTTTCCCTTTTTTTTTTTCCCATTCTGTTCTGGTTTTTACTGGAAGCAAACAGAGTAGCTGCCCCAGCTGCTGCTTTTCCCTGCTGGGAAAGTTGAGGGGGTGATGCAAATACCCTTCCTGGGCAGTTTGCTTTTCCCTAGAACTGAGTGGCGTTTTGTTTTAGTACCAGGTAACATATCACTTATTTATAAACAGGGAAGTGTGGTTATTTTTTCTTTAATTACATTTTTAAGTGAGAATGACTTCCACGTTAACTAACAATATCGTGGCTTTCACCTTCCTATTGGGAATGGCAAACATAAGGTAGACTTCGAATGCCACATTTCTTAAAATACAGGGTTTTAGTGAGATTGCTGTAAGCAGATTGCTGGCGTGACTGAGCTTTCATTAGGACTCTCCTGCATCTTATTTCCTGGCAACAGGTGTGACAATTATCCCGGTACTGCAAAGAACTCTGCATTATGAATGTATCGTTCTGGTGAAACAGTTCCGGCCACCCCTGGGGGGCTACTGCCTGGAGTTCCCCGCAGGTGAGTCACCCAGCTCGGAACTGGACTGTTTCTTGGGACTTGTCATTCAACGCTGTTTTATCTGTCCATGGGGTTCCAAGTTCAACAGAACCCTTTCTGCAGTGAGGTGCCTCCAGCCACCTCAAGGATCGTCACCCATGGAGGCGATCCAAGGCGTGTCACAGCTCACCTTTCCACGCCACCTGCCCTCCTCTTTGTGACATTCTTTCTAACCTCTCTGAGGAATTGCTTTTCTCTCATCTGTCAACTTATTTCATCTTCTATCACTAGCGATCTGCCTCTGACAAGAAATTTGCAGTAATAACTAGGCCGGACTCTTAACTCCAAAAACTATCAATGGAATAGAGAATTTTTTTTTCAGCCGTACAGTAAGTTAAGCTCTCTAGAATTTATGCAGTGTATTGGTATAGGACTTAATTGGATTGTTACCATCAGGAGAGATTAGATCTCATTTATCATTAGTGCTTTAAGTTTTGTATGTTTAAAGTCCATCCCATATTAATATATAATTAACTTTATTTCCTTTCTTATTTACTCGCTATTTAACTTTAAAAGTAACTGAAGGGGCAGACGGATGGTTGGTTAGAGCACAAGCTCTCAACAACAAGGTTGCCGGTGCGACTCCCGCATGGGATGGTGGGCTGCACCCCCCGCAACTAGATTGAAAATGGCAACTGGACTTGGAGCTGATGGGTCCTGGGAAAAACACACTGTTCCCCCAATAAAGTCCCAGAAATACACACTGTTCCCCAATAAAATCCTGTTCCAATTCCCCAATAAAATCTTTTTTTAAAAAAGTAACTGAATAGCCTGTATTTCACCTTTTCTTGGTAATTTTTTATTCCTTTCAGGAAAGACTCAGAGTTGCTACTGTCCCTCTCCCACCTGGACTGTTGTCCTCATCACAGTATCATGGTGGTTCCCTAAAGCCCACCAGCCTTCAGTTCTGTCTTTTCTGTTCTCCCTCAGAGGTGATCTTCATCCTGGCATCTCACTACAGGGCCTCAATATTGTTCTGTGAGGGAGGAAGGCAAGATAGGTAACACTGACCCCATCTTAGGAGGAAACAGGAAGTAATAGGCTTCCGGTGCTGTCGTCACACAGCTAGGTCCAAAACCTGGGCCACTCAGCCACCACCAAGCCACTTGTCCTCCCAGGAAATCTGTTGCCCGGGCTGTAGAAATCACTAGTGCTAAGATGCTCGTGAAAACCAATCTAGGTCTAAGTACGATGAACAGATGAAAGCTTTCAGAACCTACTTAATCTGCCTAGGGTTTTATGCTTTTACCTTTTCTTTTTCTATAGAAGTGCCAAACCTTGGTTTTACCAATAAGACCACTTCTCACAATCCTCTGATTCTTCTCACGTAGCTCAGCAGCAGCTATGTTAGAAGGAGGAGAGATTCAAAGAAACATGGGTTTCCCTCTCTCGCCTCACTTGAACTTGAACTCCCAGGTCTCATAGATGATAACGAAAGCCCAGAGGCAGCTGCTCTGCGGGAGCTGGAGGAAGAAACTGGCTACAAAGGTGACGTTGCTGAATGGTCCCCAGGTTTGTATTGCTTTCCAGGGGTGGTGCATTTGGGGGCAAACCTAGGAAAATTAGCCAAGCAGTGGATTCTTCTGTTGTAAAAGCATTGCTTCCTGGGGTGTTCTTTATAGTCAGAATTCAGATGGCTTTTATTTTGGCTAATTCACTAAAGAAAAATCATAATTAGATTTGGTCACCATCTACATATGAACTTACCCTCCCCTCCCCATGACAGCAAGTTTGAGCAAGAAAGACCTGAATGAAGTTGGAGAAGAATTCTGAAATCATGTTGCCTTCCAGAGTTCCCCACATCCTGAGCTTTATTACACACTCACCTCCGGCTCACCCATCATACTCACGTCACGCGCCTAAGACTTTTTTCTTCACGTGAAGGAATTTTACATCATGTCAGTACCATCTCCCCTCAGACTTACCGAAGTTTGCTCAGGAACTTTGGGGAAGAGAGGGATGCTGGCTACACATATGCTCTGCAGTCCTCCAGCCTATACTAAGTGGCGGGTAAACGGGGGTTCCTGCGTCAGTTCTGTTACACAGGAATTAGGAGCTGTCTTCTTCCGAAGGCATTTAAGTCAGGAGACAAATGACCTCTTGACTGGTGTCTGTAAAGATGACCTGTTGCTTCTCTCCGTAGCTGTAAGTATGGATCCAGGTTTGTCAAACTGTACCACACACATCGTGACAGTAACTATTAATGGAGATGAGGCTGAAAACGTGCGACCTAAGCCAAAGCCCGGTGAGTGCACTGGCTCTTTAAGGGCTGAACGGCATTGAATATTGTTTACCTTTGCTTTGCTAGTAACTAGTTTGCTTTCTGACTGGTTAAAAGAGTAGCAGTCTTTTGCAGATGCTTCCTCAGTATTCTTGTCTATTTTTATAATCTTGTGTATTTTAGCATTTTTCTTCTACCACTTCATTGCTTTTTACGCTTTCTTTATATAAAATGTTAAATTACATATTTCCATATTTTCTGTATGGAGTTTATTCTTACTTAGTAATATGAGCTACAGGCCTACATTCTAAATAGTAAACAATGAAAATCTTCAAAGTCATTCTGATTTCTGTCTTCATATACGTAAAGAATGGCTAAGTAACTGTTACAGGACAGCAGCTGATTAACTGTTCTTATTGAGTTCCATACTTAGAGAAGCCTTTTGGAAATTCTTTGCTCTATAATATGTTTTAGGAAGTTTGGATTCAGAAGCTTTAATGCATGTCCATTCCATGTCCTCAGCCACCCCTTCCAGGTGTTGATATACACACCACAGAAAACCATGTGTGCGAGTGAGTCTTCCAGTTCTCATCTTCCTTAGCTGTTCCTAAATGTTTTGTGCCCCATTGCACCTGGTTTTAAACGCTCAATTTTCAAACTAGCAAACAGACATATAAACAGCAGTTCCTCAGTTACACAGAATCATCATATGATCCGGTAATTCAGTCCTAGGTGTACTCCTAGGAACTGAAAGCAGGGGCTCAGATACTTGTCCACCCACGTTCATACAGCATGACTCACAGGCCCCACAAGGGGGAATAGAAGACAAAATGCAGTATTCATACAATGAGTATTCAGCCATAAAAGAACGAAATGTCTGATACACGCTATAACTTGTATAAACCTTAAAAACATCGTGCTAAGTGAAATAAGCCAGATGGGCAAACACTGTGTGATTCTACTAGCATGAGATACCTCAGGTCAGTACGTTCCCAGAGGCAGAAAGTAGAACAGAGGCGCCGGGGACGGGGACGGGAGCGTTAGCAGGCCCCACGTTCCTACTGGAATGATGAAAACGTTCTGGATCGTGCTGACGGTCACACAACGTGAATGTACTTAACGCCAGTGAATCATACCTTGAAAAATGGTTAAAGTGGTAAATTTTGTGTCGTGTATATTTTCATACAATTTAAAAATACATAGATACGTATGACAGAATATGCTTTAAATTTTGCTATCAAACATTTGATTTGGAGAACGATAATAACTTTGTACTATGGAATTTTTTTACTGTGTATACAAATTAAATTGGTAAAGACCCAGGTTTCTGTTAAATTCTTAGTCTTTCTGAAAGGTCCTGCACAAAGGACGCGTGTGTTGGCGTTCCAGGCCCTGCTAAAATGTCCTCCTTCTGTTTCTTTGCAGGAGATGGAGGTATGTTCCTCAGCTTCCAGTGTCTGTCCACCTCTATGGTTTGGTGGAGTGGTGAGGGCTATGGGCCTTTTGTGTTCTCCTGGTAGGCTCTCCTATTCTTCAGCTTTGTTTTCACTTGCATTTTGTCTGTTTAGAGTTTACGGAAGTAATTTCCTTACCAAAGAACGAGCTGCTGAAGAGACTTGAAGGTAAGCAATCTTAGGATTATCATCCTACTCCCTCTTCCCGCCCCCATTCCCAGCAAAGGGGTACTAAATATAATTCTGTTTCTTTATATTCTTTCTCATTCAAGTCAAATTCATAGCAACTACTGTAAAACTGCATTTGACCAATAATAAATAATTGTCCTTTCCAGGTGGCAGAGTCTGAAAATATGAGTAAGACATTGTATCAAGTGAAAGCTTTCAGCAGAGGCTCTTTCCCTATACATGTCCAGCTTATATTCCCTCTGGTTAGCCAGACTATTTTATACCTTAATAGTTATACCATGGCAATACAGAGGCGAAAGGAGCTCTCTCTTGGCTATGCTAGTTTGTTAGATGGTTCTTTGTGCAAAGTGTACGTTAGAGGAGAATTGAACAGTATTCCTTCTATAAATAGACTGAGGTATCTACTGTACACCAAGAGCGATGTGCTGACACAATGAACTACACTAACCAGCAGTGTGGCCCTTAGTAACGTACAGGTCATGTGGTTAGTGTGTCATCCCTGGCCAGGGATTGTGTAGTAGGTTATGTGGACAGATGTCCCTGAGAGAACCACTAGGATGGAGTGTACTGAAGACAGGACCAGGCCCGTCACGGAACTCCTCATGCCGCTCGGTAGGTCCACATTCACTCGTTTAATTTTTACTTCAAAAATTAACTTGAAGCATTGTTGGACCTGGAGCTTTGAGAGCAGTCTCTCTCTCCTATAAGTACCGGTGGCTTCCAGTTCTATTTTTTTTTATTTTTTTTAATTAAATTTATTGGGCTGACAATTGTTAGTAAAATTACATAGATTTCAGGTGTACAATTCTGTATTACATCATCTATAAATCCCATTGTGCGTTCACCACCCAGAGTCAGTTCTCCTTCCATCACCATATATTTGGTCCCCTTTACCCTCATCTCCCACCGCCACCCCCCTTACCGTCTGGTAACCACTAAACTATTTTCTGTGTCTATGAGTTTTTGTTTCTC
Source organism: Rhinolophus ferrumequinum (assembly GCF_004115265.2). NCBI lineage: Eukaryota > Metazoa > Chordata > Mammalia > Chiroptera > Rhinolophidae > Rhinolophus > Rhinolophus ferrumequinum. The sequence continues at coordinate 16,941,441 of NW_022680355.1, read as the reverse complement.
ATTTGTTTGTCTTGTTCTTTTGTTGTTTTTGGTTTATATACCACATATCAGTGAAATCATATGGTTCTCTGCTTTTTCAGTCAGACTTATTTCACTTAGCATTATAATCTCAAGATCCATCCAAGTTGTCACAAATGGTCCTCTTTTCATCTTTTCTTACCACTGAATAGTATTCCATTGTGTATATAAACCACAACTTCTTTATCCATTCATCTATCGAAGGACGTTTTGGTTGTTTCCATGTCTTGGCCACTGTAAATAAAGCTGCAATGAACATTGGAGCACACGTGTCTTTATGGATAAATGTTTTCAGATTTTTGGGGTAGGTACCCAGGAGAGGGATTGCTGGGTCATATGGTAATTCTATTTGTAATTTTTTGAGGAACCTCCACACTGCCTTCCATAGCGGCTGCACCAGTCTGCATTCCCACCAACAGTGTATGAGGGTTCCTTTTTCTCCACAGCCTCTCCAACATTTGTTACTATTTGCAGTTCTGTTTTTTAATGTCTGTGTTGTTTGCGTGAAAAGTAAAGTCGATCTTTCAACCAGTGATTTCAGGTTCCCAGAAAGTTGCCATTCCTACTGTACTTTTTAAAAAATTGGATCTGAGGTAAAAACCACCTCCACATTCAAAGTCAGAGTTAGAAACACTCATACTGAAAAGACTCAGTCATTTATCAGGCATTTACTCAGAGAAGCGTGGCTCTCAGTGACAGACACCGTAAGTTAGAGTCTGACGTGTCTGCCCGGATTTGAGCTCAGCCAACCGTGTATTAGGTCCAGCTGAACAAGTTCCACAGCCTCTAAGCTTTTCTCATGTAACAGGAACAACAGACAGCCCCTATCTCTGAGGAGCCCATAAGTAAAAGAAAACAGGAGAATGTTGGCACATAGTGCTTAAATGTTATATGCTGTATCTTTTATCATTTTTTATGTTAGGAAAGTATTCTTTAAAAAAAAAACAAAAACACTTTGTTTCTCCCTTCCATCTAATTAAACTTCCCTTCTGGCCTTAGAAGAGGGGAAAATATAGAGAAAGAGGGGGAGGCAGATAGAGAAGGCTATATGGGGGGAGGAGGGGTAAAAGCCAGTTTTCCTAGCTTTACTAGACTCAAAATATAGTAATCAAGTCATTTCCTCAACAAGTAACATTTGAGAAGTTGCAAAAGGTATTTGGAGTTCAGTTTGCTACAAGCCAGGGCCGTAGTTCAGGTGAGTAGGACATAAACCTGCCTTCAAGGATCAAAGTGTCTCTGAGCTTGTTCTAAATGAGTAGCTTGAAAAATAAGAGACAGATTTGAAGTCTGATAACTTCCGTCTGAGCGAAACCGAAGTTGTCATTAAAGCCCTTTGTAATAAGGTTCTGAGATGTCATCCTTTATAGAATTCTAGACCTATCATGCACATAGTAGTTAACTTGAATGTGGAAAGTTATGTATTCCCTAGTGGTGAGAAAGACACGTGAGTCTCTAAGTCAGGGACTGAATAACCAAGCACAGTTTCAGAGGAGCAAAGCCCGATAGTGAGCTACAAATGAAGTACCAATTGGATCTACAAAGCTTTCCTGTTAAAATAGAAAATCATCATGTTATATGTGCTCATCTTTCTTCTTCCTTTTTTCTTGTCTCATGCTGGAAACGTATGTAATCCTTTATTCTGCCACTAGAGTAAGAGCTTTGAAGGCAGAAAATGTCCTGTTCACCACAGTATCACCAGCATGTAGCACAGAACCGGCACATAGGAGCTGCACAGTAAATACTGATTAAGAGCTGCTACCCTTTAGTGGCATCACTGTCTGACGTGTCTCCTTTGCTTCTTCTAGCTCTGGTAGCTGAAGAAAATCTGATGGTGGACGCCAGGGTCTATGCCTACGCTCTGGCCCTGAAACATGCAAATACGAAGCCCTTCGAAGTGCCCTTCCTGAAATTTTAAGGCCAGAGGACAACGGCCATGTTTTTGTAAATGAGGCCCCCAGTCCTCCTCCACTAAGACTTTGTATTCAGCTTCGTTTAATGTAGATTTGAAATGAGCTTTTTCATAAAATAAAGGCAACAAAAAATGCATGTGGTGGTATGGAATTATAATTACAGGTAGGCTGTAGCTTTCATTTAAATGCTAAACAACTAATTATGAAAAAGAACATAAATGCAGATATGTTTATAAAGTTTTGGCGGTATTTTTTTTTAACTTCAGCTATTACTTTTCTAATCTAGTCCAGGAGATAGGGGTATTTCTATAGGAAAAGAGACCTGAATTCCAGAGTAGGTCAGCTATTACAGCCCTCAACCCACAACATAAAATTCTGTGTGCAAATAACTATTTACTACATTAGTATTTAAACAGTTTTAAAACAAACATAAGGACTGTCTTGGCTAACAGTTTAAAACTAACTGAATTGTCTACTATATGGAATTAATCTGCATAGCAGAGGATATAAAATCAAGAGAATAACATTCATGTAAGCAAATGTAAGCAAATGTTTACATTTAGCTATTGTCATAATATCCACCTATTACTGAGGTAGTAAACCAGCTCTTATGTGAAGAGAAACGGTTGATTCCACTCACTGTATCAAGAGGCTAATGAAAATACAGGGCCCTTCCCTTAAACATGTACACATACTTTAGAATCTCGTTTTCTATCCTTATTTAAACTAAAAAGTACTTGAAGTTTCTAAAAGGCAAATGCATAGTAATAAGATTTACACGGTTTGGGACATCCCTGTCTTGGTGTTAAAAACCATGAGTGTAGCCAGCAAGGTTAGCAAGTACCAGAAACACAATAAAAACTATTTAAAGGAAAAAATGGGATTGTTTCTGGCCCATGCATGCCTAAAGCTCGTCATCCAAAAGGTCTACCAGGGTTAGTGGGCTGCCATCTTACCTCTTGATTGACCTTGGCTCTTGGGTTGCCTTTTATGGCCTCCAGCAGCTCCAGGATCAGAGCCTTTTCAGCTTAGCCCCTGACAGAAGTCTCAGGATGATTCTCGTTGGCCAGCCCTAAGTCATGATTCCAGCCCTGAACCCAGGGGTAAAGCCAGGCCCCACAGAACCAGGTAATGATTGGCGTACTAATGCTAAAATGCTGCAATATAGCTCATTTGTCCACAGGGTCGCTGTCTTTTCTAGAGATATTTTTATGAGCAAAAATATAAAATCTTTATATTGTACTTCTTAAACAAGTACAGAAAGAATTACAGAAACAGATCTGCAGAGATCAAGTGTACTCTCCCCATACATATTGTGAAAATTAAGCCTCATCTACTTGCTCTAATAGTAGCCTTCCCGTGCCTCTCACCCCTTTTGTAAAATCCTTATTTTTAAACATGGGAGTCATAGTCATAATTCTCCAGAGCTCTTAATCCTTTTCCCTGAGCACTTAAGAACCAAGTGCTATAATTTCCCTTGTTACTACCCTCCTTCAAAATCAGAAGAGACAAGGCATATGTAAAATACAGACTCCAGCAGTCTCTCCAGCTCTTCCAAAGCCACTCCCTATGGGAACTGAGAGACCTACTCTTAACTTAATGGAGAGAGATTTGTAACCCCTACCTGTCCCTGCTGCTTTTTTCTCTTCCTAAGAGTGCAATTTAGAAGTGATACCTAAATCCTAGAATATACCCCTTATGCCATTTATGTTACCTATAAATATACCAAAGGCTATGGTTTGGAAATTAGTTTGAGAACTGGCTGTCTGGACATTTTCATCGGCCGGCACTGTTAATGTATCGGCATTTAAAAGTTGAAGGTTTCCTATAAAAGGTATTTTTTACCTCCTTTTGGGGGGAAAATCAGCTGTACCCCTGGGCCCCTATTTCTATGGGAACAATGGTCTGCAGCCCTTAGAGGTGTTCTCGGGTAACCGTCCTTATAGTCCTGCCTGCCTGCACTTTATCTGCCTTGCCCGTCGTTACTTGGCTGTGATCCTATGTGAAACAGGATACATTTCCTGCACTTACAAAGAAGGTAAATAATGGTGGAAAACCATACTTCTGAAAAGGATGTCTTTCAAAAATTAAGGTTTTTCTCTTTTTGGACAGTAATGCACATACTTATTCATTTTTTAAAGTACGTGCATTATTGTTTATTGACAAAGAACTACTATTTCAAATGGAGACTGGGAAATTGTCTGAGACCACTCTTTTCCTGTTGTTTCCAAATGTTAGACACATAACTGAGTAACCTTACGTTGGTCACTATCCCTCAGTATTTTAGGATCAAACACTAATTACGTGGCCATTTGCAATAAGCATCTCAGGATGGATTTTATATGATTAATACAATAAACCCACAAACAACCTGTACAATGCATTTAATACCAGATTTTTTTATTTTTCCAACACAACTGGAACAGTTGTATTAAATAAAAGTGTTTTGTCTACTGTTTACACTCATGTGGCTGCTATAAAGTACAAGAACGTACACAGATTCCTAGCATGAATTACTCATTGTTCACCCCCACTGAGCTACAGACATTGCTTGAGAATTAGATCTTTGCTTTAGAGATTTAAGAGAAAAAAAACAAAACTGGGACATAGTATCTTAAAAGCATTCTCAAGTGACTTGGAATTCGAAGGCATAGCCAATACGTATAAACAGCAGCGACCGTGCTGTCACTGGGAAGAAGGGATGGAAAACAGGAAGAGTAATTCTAAGTTGTTTCTAGGGACAGAAGGAACTCGGAAGTTTGATGTGCCCATCGGGCTAAGTGGCTGCTTTGAGAAGGTACGAATAAAGGGAGGGACAGGGAAGGAGGGTGGGAATGTGGATACTATGAGTTTAAAAAGTATAAAAAGTAATTATATCTAAAATATAGATTAGATATAAATGTTCCAGAACTCATTAAATAAGCCCAAAAATACTGGAAAGTGGCAATCTGAACTACATTTATTTTTCAACAAGTGGGGGGAATACTGAGTGTTTTGAATGTTGTGTGCAAAAGTGAGCCACGTCACCATCTCACCGTCACAACTGAACACGGCAAGGCGGGTACACTGGTTTCCAGCATCACAGGCGACACTACATGTACGTTTTCTAACGAATAATGTAAACTTGAGTTTTAAGGCAGCTGGTACTAAATGCTGCACACAGGCGTAGCTCGGTGCCCATTTCAGAAATGGGGCAGTTAGCACTTGAAAACAAAGTGGGGGAAAAAGGAGAACCAGCATTTGACAAGAATGTCGAAATGTTTTCCCTTGCACACACACAAAAAGAACTATGGGAACATTCAGAAAAACAAAGCACCCATCCCGCCTACTTCAGCCTGTTCCTTAACAAATATTTCAAAATACTGATAAATAATAGTGACTGCGAGCAGGATTCCAGTGCCAGAGCCAATGGCCCCGAGGAAGTCGGCCAACACCGACAGGGCGCCGATGCACAGCCCTCCGAACGCCGCCGCCGTGGGGATGTACCTAGAAGACAAAGCCGAGTCAGGACGCACGGGACGGAAGCAGCAGGTGCCCAGTGTAACGACCTAACCCCACAGGGAACGGGCAGGACCAAGCGAGGGCTGTCCACAGCGGTTACATGTTGATGAAAAGTGATGAAAAGAATGAGCTGACTCCCTGATTTTGAGAGACCAGGAAATAGCCACAGCAGTACATGATTCTGATGGCACATTAGAATCCTCAAGTAAGATTTGGTGTTAAAATGTTGTATTTTTTAAATCGATAACCTTTAGCTACCTCTTCTAGGTGAGTAAATTTCAAAATGATTCCTAAGTATTAAATTTATACTTAGGATGGTTCTCTTCCAACAGTAACTCAACCTTGGCTGTACATTAGACTCACCTGGAGAACTGTTAAAAATAATGGGATTGTATTTAAAATATTCTAGAAAGAAGGGGAAAAAAAAGATTGGGGGAGATGGTAAAGGAAACAAGAATAAAAGAATGATAGCTACTGAAGCTGGATATACTTGGGAGCGTGGAGATTCATTAAACTATTCTCTGCAATCTGTGTTCCCAATAAATAAAATTTAAATAAATACTAATGCCTTTGGAATAAATGATTATGGGACAATTCAATATCCACATGCGAAAGAAGGCATCTGGACCCCTATCTCACACCACGCACAAAATTTATCTCAGGATGACAGAGGTAAATGTGAGAGCTTAGACTCCTCAGGGAAAACGAGTAAGTCTTTGTGACCTGGGGTTAGGAAATGGTTTCTTCGATACAATACCAAAACCAGCACAAACCATCCAAAGATGAAACAGATACACTGAATTTCACTCAAAAATTTGTGCATCAAAGGATACCATCAAGAAAGTGAACAGACAACCCAGAGAATGACACAAAAGACTTGCAAAGGATGTACCTGACGAGAGACATATCCAAAATACTTTTTAAAAACATTATAACTCAGTAACAAGAAACAACCCAATTAAAATTGAATACCTTTCTCCAAACAATACACAAACGGCTGATGAACATGAAAAATGTTCAACATCATTACTCATCAGGGAAAAGCAAAGCAAATCAAAACCACAATAAGATAACACTTTATCCCCTCTCATGGCTTTTATGCTAATCTAAATGCAAAAACTAATGCTGGGCAGGATGGTGGGCTGCGCCCCCTGCAGCTAAAGACTGAAAATGGCGATGACTTGGAGCTGCGCTGCGCCCACCACAACTAGATTGAAGGACGACAACCTGGAGCTGATGGGCCTGGAGAAACACACTGTTCCCCAATATTTCCCAATAAAAAAATAAACAAAACTGATGCCTAGGACCCACTCCAGACCAAATAAACCACAATTTCTAGAGGTGGGACATCAGTGTTTCTTATAAGCTCCCAGGTGATTTTATGTACAGCCAGCCAACAATGAGAACCTCCTGTGGTACATTTTAACGCTTGGCCAAGCAGTGAAGAGAACAGTTTCAATTAAATAATTTAGGTGTCATTTTGATGTGGAGAACAATAAAGTTTTGTGTTAAATTTTGGTCTTTTTGTGTGAAGTAGAAGAGAAATGCTTCACATCTGAATGTAAACAAAGAATGATAGCTGCCAATAAATGAAAGACATTGAAATGCTGAGTCCATGCGCACGTGTCCCCCATCAAGGATTAAATCTCACGACCTTACCTATTAAGCTCATGAACCATTGAGGTGTCTCGGTGGCCCCTCATTACCATTTGCTGTTCCTTAAGCTGTTTAGCTACCTGCCAGGAGAAAAACAAATTTTAAAATCAAACTCTAACTTCTCGCTGCTCACTATCTACCAGGTTATGTATAAAGTGCTTTGCACACACTAACAAGTAAGATACAGAAACCTGAAGCAGGTACTGTCACATTCCCATTAAACCTGAGGCCACTGAGGCCACAATACTGCACAGCTCCGTTACCCACACACTAAACCAGCTTTCCCCGGTCCTTTTTATTATCACATCCCTCAAGAAAATTAAATACGTACTAAGGAATCAAATTTTGTCGGTTAGGGTTGAGCTTTGGAGGGTCACAAAGCCATTGTAAAATCTATAAATGTTTCACCTCCAGGAACCAATTTTTAACCCCCTGGGGTAACATAACTCATTAAGAATCTTTGAATTAAAGTTTAAATTACAAAAGTAATTAAGAGTGTATCAATTACCACTTTGACACCTAAAAATTATAAATTTTTATTTTTTAAATAAACCAAATACTTACATCTTTGGCTGAGGATCCAGACACCTCTATCCATGTCTTAGAAAAGAAAGCACATGACCCCAGCATGAAGATGATATACACAACCACGTGGACGGGATCCTCAAATATAGCACCCATGGACTCGGGAGGGGACAGATAGTAACAAAGACCTCCCACTGGGTATGAGCGGGCAGGGCCTCCACCGCTAACATCCTACAGAACAAGAATGAAAAGGACAAATGGCCAAACTAATTGGTCAAGCACACATTTTTCAACTTTTCAAACTCCTAAAAACTTATGACAATGTTTTAAGCTCAAAGCACCTACAGCTAATGGCTCTATATAACTTAAGGATTTGCTTTGGTATCTTAATTTCTTCATTCCTTCAAAATTATATAGTGAGCACGTCTTACAAAAAGATGTGAATATATTATTAATAGAAGAGAGATTTTAAAATACATCTATAAGAAGACTCTTCCTTCTCTTACTGAAGATAGGAACATGATTACATTTATAGTCGATCTCTGATTAAGTTAGTATATGAAATTTTCTGAAATATATTAGGGTATGCAACATATTAAGACCCTTACACATGATTCTTTCATTTCAAAGTATTCAATTAAGAATGCAATCAACTGAAATAGTGACAGAAGTCTAACAACTCACTGCCTAAACTTTATTGTTTTTTGTATATTAAAAGAGTCTTTAATAAATATTTATAATGGGATTTTTATCCACACAAATATTTAAGAATCTTTATAGTAACAGAAATGGAAACAGCATGTACTTGGTCATATTAAATAAAAGTTTGGGATACAGGCTATGGAAAAGCAACTACAGGTTGCAATGATCAAAATATCTAATTCCTGAATTTACAATTTCCAAAGGATTCCTTTACTGGGCCCCTAGAATTACTATTTGCAAATCAAAAGCACTCTTTATAGACAAATTCAATTTCCCAATAATTCTCTCATTAAAAAGAATCTCAGACAAGATCACAACATACTCCATACAACAAGTCAATGCATTTATTACTTTGAAATTATTATAGTGATAATTACTGGACTATTAGCTCATGAGGGAAGAGAAAGCTTCCTCCCCTCATCACTGGTAATCAAATTTCTGTTACATGAATGGAAAAGGTGGCAGATATACCTAATATATAGAAATGAACACAGAGAGGCAGCCAAAACAAGAAGACAAAGAAACATGTCCCAGAGGAAAGAACAGGACAAAACTTCAGAAAAAGAACTAAACAAAATGAAGGCAAGCAACCTATTAGATGCAGAATTCCAAACGCTGGTTATAAGGATGCTCAATGAACTTAGGGGAAGACTACATGATCTCAGTGAGAACTTCAAAAAAGAGACAGGAAACACAAAAAAGGAGGTAGAAAACATAAAAAAGAACCAATCAGAAATGAAGAATAACTTAAATGAAGACTACATAAGATAAAATCAACAGATTAGATGAAGCAGACGACTGAATCAGCAATTTGGAAGATAAGGTAGCAGAATACACCCAATCAGAACACCAAAAAGAAAAAAAGAAAAACAAATGAGGACAGTTTAAGAGAACATCAAGTGTAACAACATTTGCATCCTAGGGGTACCAGAAGGAGAAGACAGGGAGCAAGGGATTGAGAACCTATTTGAGAAATAACGACCAAAAACTTCCCTAACTTGGCAAAGGAAATAGACATAAAAGCCCTGGAAGTGGAGACAGTCCCAAATAAGATGATGCCAAGAGGCCCATGACAAAATGCCATAACTAAAATGCCAAAGGTTAAACACAAAGAGAGAATCTTAAAGGCAGCAAGAGAAAAGCAGTTAGTTACCTACAAGGGAGCTCCCATAAGACTGTCAGCTGATTTCTCAATGGACACTTTGCAGGCCAGAGGGATTCACATGATGTGTTCAAAGTGATGAAAATCAATGACCTGCAACCAAGAGTACTCTACCCAGCAAGGCTATCATTTAGAATCGAAGGACAGATAAAGAGTTTCCCAGACCAAGAAAAGCTAAAGGAGTTCATCACCACCAAACCACTATTACAAGAAATGGTTAAGGGACTTCTTTAAGAAGAAGAAGAAATATATATACATATATATGTAAGAAAATATCTCAAAGAAAAATTCTCACTGACAAAGGCAAACTCATAATAAAAGTCGTGGATCAACCAACACTATATATAGTACAAAGGTTAAAAGGCAAAAGTAGGAAGATCATGTGTAATTACAACAGTAAATTAAGGAATACACGCAAGCACACATGCACAGAAGAAGTAAAAAATAATGACAAAAACATAAACGTGGAAAGATTGAGTAAAAATGGTAGTGATTTTAGAATGTGTTCGAACTTAAGTGAAAATCAACTTAAAATAAACTGCTATAAACATACCTTGGTATATATGAAACACATATTAACCACATACCAAAAATCTACAATACATACAAGAAATAAAGAGAAAGGACTCCAAATCCAACACTATAGAATGTCATCAACCTATAAAAGCGCTAGAAAGGAACAGAGAACTACAAAAACAGAAGACAATGAATAAAATGGCAGTAACTATATATCTATCAATAATTACTCTAAATGTAAGTGGATTAAATGCTCAAATCATAAGATGAATGGATGAAGATGTGGTACATATATACAATGAACTATTACTCTGCCATAAAAAAGAATGAAATCTTGCCATCTGAAACATGGATGGACCTAGAGGGTATTACGCTAAGTGAAATAAGCCAGACAGAGAAAAACAAATACCATATGATTTCACTTATATGTGGAACAAAAACAAAATAAATGAACAAACAAAACAGAAACAGACTCAGAGATACAGAGAACTAATGGTTGCCAGATGGGAAGCTGTTTGGAGGTCAGGGTGAAAAGTGGGAAGGGATTAAGAAGTACAAATTGGTAGTTACAAAACAGTCACAGAGACGTAAAGTACAGCATAGAGAATATAGTCAATAATATTGTGATAACTATCTGTAGTGCCAGGTGGGTACTAGACTAATTGGGGGGGAGGGGTCACTTCATAAGTTATATAAATGTCTAATCACTATGCTGCATACTTGAGACTAATGTAACATTGTATGTCAACTGTAATTGAAAAAAAAATCGTTTTACTATAGAAGGAAAAGAGTAGAAAGGAGTATTACAAAGGGAATTCTATTTCCTCCAACCAACATTCAAGAGTCACTGTCTTATCCTGTTAAATTTTAAATTATAAACAAAAGACCTTCAGTAAAAGCAGAAAGATATCAGTCACTATAACTTATAATGCAAAAGACACCATATTAAGATAAATGCACAGAACAGGCACCATATCGTAGGAACAATAACTGTAAAAACATAATATTCTTTAGTGGAATACAAATTCTAGAATTACATACTCTGCAAAGGAATAAAGGATCTTAACCTTTTTAATTCTATACTTTTAAGGGGGAAAAATACTCTCTATAGTTTTAGGGGGCGAAATTTAGATGACAGAATTTAAACTGATCAAAATCCAATCCTACAATAACACTTCAATAACAATGTGGCCGGATCGCTATAGAAGCAGCTCTGAGGAAGAGGATCTGTAAGTGGCAGTCAGACTTTACTGGATTCTATTTCTAGCAACTCTGTTCTCTCTTCAGACTAGTAATTACATGCCTGTCTCCAGCCCAGGTAATCACAAACCATTTTATTGCCATTTAGGCCATGAAAAATGGGGGAAAACAGGAAAGGATGATTTTAGTATCCCATATATTATCAGCAAATAACTGCTTTTTAAAAAACATTATTCTAGACAATAGTGGAGTGAGATTACAAAACAGGGAATCACTTTCACGAGTGCAACAGTGATTTAAGCCTAAAGGATCATTCAAATGAGACATGAAAATGCTTCCTAGACAGGAAAATAATAATAAAAAGTACCTGGTCAATCTTAGTTTTACAACACATCAATTCTTCCAAATAATTTATAAACTCTGTGAGTGAATCTGAAAATGTTACAGCAACTGCTGCAATTATGGCTCATCTCTTTCAGTTAAAAATGTAACCATGAAATGCAAATTACTATAAATTTAAACAGAATAAATAAAATACTCACCGCCCATTGTCCTAGTAAATTAACTAAAAAGTTGCCACTAAATCGAACAGACAGCATCTGGGAAATCACATACAAGTTTGACACCAAGGCCGACTGCAGAATGATGGGAATGTTCGAGGTGTAGAAGAGCTTGATGGGGTAGCTGCTGTACTGTCCTCGGTATCGGGCTGACTTAATGGGCAAGTCTACACGAAATCCCTACAAAGTGAAAATTAAGAGTAAGAGGAACTGTACGTATCACATAAGGAACACAAAGAACCAAAACAGTAACAGTAGGATTAAGAAAAGATAATGCTAATGAAATTTTCTCTTCTACACAGAGACACACAAATAGGAAACCTTTTCTATTTCATTTTCATCCTATTTTTTTATTTGCACCTCGGTCTAAAGAATGGAATTATTATTATTTTTTTAAGTGTGTTTTTCCAGGACCCATCAGCTCCAAGTCAAATAGTTGTTTCAGTCTAGTTGTGGAGGGCACAGCTCACAGTGGTCCATGTAAGAATCGAACCGGCAACCTTTTTAAGAGCACCACACTCTAACCAACTGAGCTAACCCCCAAGAATGGAATTATTTTTAAGAAAATAAAGAATGGAATTATTTACTTGACTAGATTTTTAAACACTGACTTATCTGATACTAACATTTCAAATGTCATTTCTTCTTAAGAGCAAAATAAAAGCCCACGTCCCACTTACCTAAGCAAAGAGAGCACTTACCTGAAAATATATAACAACAGCAAACACAAACACAGTAGCGATAAGGTTCATGAGATTGGGCAAGTTCTGACGATAGAATGCCTCCCTTAATGCTCGGACTTTGTCTGTCCTGGTGGCCAGTAAATGAAAGAGAGCTATAACTGCACCCTCAAACTCGGTACCTGAGAAACCAAGAGAGAAATTAACTACAGATGCATCATCCAAAGTTGTCCCAAAGGTCAAAACAAATAACTTTGAAACCCCAGTGAACATCAGAAAATGAGTCAAAATAATTCATCAATGTTTACTTTATAATATAGCCATGTGTATAGAAGTGTGGAGCTTCTAATAATATTTAGATCGTTGAGTCAAAGTGTATCTTGTTAGCATAAATTTGAAGTTTTCTCAAGAGACTATTCTTGATGAAAACAGCCAAAGTAGAATAAACCAAAGCAAATATTTAGTTCATAATGCTTTGCCTCTCCTTTACTTTAGAGAAGGGAGGAGACTACGGGGGGCGGGGGAGAGGTAGCAGCAGCAAAGCAGAATAAAGAGGTCAGATTTAAAAGATACATGTTCCTCTATCAAGCTTGCCCTCAAGTTTATTTAACCAAGAGCATTAACAGACCATTGTTGCTATTTTCTTAAGGCTGGGATCAGTTTAGATGTTAACCATTACAAATCTAGGATGCCACTTGAGAGAAGTGGAGATGGGTAAGGGCAAAGACAGAATAAAATATTTCAAAATTTAGGTGCTATTACCAAGGCAAGTAGAATAGCAGCAAAAGCATTAGTGCTTCCTAATGATACAAAAAAATAACAGTTTTTTCATCTGAAAAATCTTAATACACTACCTTTTGATCCCCCTAGCAATGCTGAAATCGGTCAAATCAATGACTTCTGCAGCAATGACGTCAGCACGTAAAATTTTAAAAATCTGTTTGCAACCACTGACATTTTGAATGAGCAGAGGCTAACATTTAGATATCATTCTTTTTGAAGTAATATTTCATACTCCACAAATTTCTGCTTATTAATTTTTGAACAACAGCATCAGTTGCGCTAGGACCGCCAGAAAGGATCTACAGGCACATACTGCTGTTACGTGTTAGGAACAGTCGCACACACCCAGCAACACTCGTGCAGTCACAGTCACTGTGCCATGTACCTCTGCCAGTGTTAATGGTAGTGGGACTAAAGGCCTTCCAGACAATGGTTTCACAGATGTTGGTGGCAATAAAGAGGGAAATACCAGACCCCAGGCCGTAACCCTTCTGTAGCAGCTCATCTAACAGCAGCACAATCAAACCAGCAACAAACAACTGTGGGGAAAGAAATGCAAGTAAGCGGAAGCAAGAAAAAACTCAAGAAGGGGGAAGACGAGCACCACTAGCTACTTTCACAGTATGGGCATTTCTGACATTCAAACCTAACTGGTGCAATATCACTACTATGAATCTGCGTCTTTTAACCCGCTTTAGTTTAGTCAGCAGCCAATTCTAAAAATCAGACGATTGGACATATTGCTATGTTATAGAGCAGACATTTCAACTTTTAAAATAGACTTATACACCACCGAACAATTTCCCTTACAATGTTAAATAAGGCTTATTGGAAAGAACACTAAAACAAAAATGTTCACAGTTGTAGAATTTATGACAGCAAGAAACTGAACATTTCCCAAATACCTGCAAGTAAGTGAAAGGCCAAATGAATTATGGTATAATAACAAGATACGAATGCATATTGCCATGAAAGGAAAAGTATGCAAACTATGTTGATACATTTTTAAAGTATTATATATAATATTGTACATATTTTATGTGTGTATTATATATAATAGCTGTAGAATAAAAAAGTAGAGCACAAATTAATATGTACACAGATTATAACAATGTAAAAATGCATTCTATACATATAGTGACAAGATTGAATGTAAAGTTGAAGATAGTGAAGAGTTCACCAGGTTCTTAAGCTCCTAATTTTTTCAAAAAATGAAAATACACTAACTTAAATTTACCTGAAATTGAAAATTCTTAATTTTCCTCTTGGAGATGACATTTCTCTGTAAAAGCATGCATCAATTAAAAACAAGCCTTAGCTGGAGTTCCGATCAAGATGGTGCAGTAGGTAAACGCTGTGCTTACCTTCACTCACGACCACATCAAGATTACAACTAAACTACAAAACAACTGTCATCGAGAATCTCCTAAAATCTTGCTGAATTGAAGCCCTACAACTAAGGACATGCAAAAGAAGCCACCTCAAGGCTGGTAGGAGGGGCAGAGACATGGAAAGGGCTGCTCCCACACCCACGCATGTGACCATGAAAAATCAGGAAGGCTATCTCTGCTGCAGAGGTCCCTTCCCACCCCCTGGAGGAGCAAGGGAGGGGTCCCAGTCCCTCCCCCGCCCAGGGTTCCAGTACCGGGGAGAGAAGTCCCCATAATTTCTGGCTGTGAAAACCAGCAGAGAATTGTGGCTGAGTGAGATAGTGGACAGTGGAAGTCCCAGGCACTCCTCTGAAAGGGACTGCGCATGGACTTACCCACCAATGGAATCACTCGCTATGAGCTCCAGCACTGGGGCAGCAGCTGGAGAGGCGACAGGGACATACAGCGGGGAACTGAATTGTCTGGCTTCAGGACGGGGGCTGGCGGGGCAGCTTTCTCCTGGACAGGGGAGCTGGTGGAGGCCACTGTTTCTTTGATGAGTCCCCCTTCCCAGTATACAGATGCAGGCCGCCGCCACATGTGAGTCTCCATCAAGCTAGCTAACACTGTGCACTCGCCACGCCCTAGTGATTCGAGACCCCACCCCACCCAATTTTCAGGCACACCCAAGCCACTTCCAGTGGCTTTTTCTGACAAACCACCTGCCTTGGCTCATGCTGCAGATTTTACTAAGGTCTCTCAAAGTTTCGTGGAAACCAAACAAGCAGCATCATGGCTTGAGCGTGTCCTATACCACTTACTGAGCAGCCTTAAGCCTGGCACTAGCGGCAGCTGGCCTTGGTTTGAGGCTTGGCCTCTCAAAGCATTTACAAGCATGGCAGAAGTGGCAGCCATCTGCAGATTGCTTTGTGGCTCCTTCCAGATGGCCCGAGGTGGGGCACAGGCTGTGGCTGAACTTGACCTGCAGTGGGTCCCCTCCCAGGTGGCCCTGGGGCTGGCCCCCCCAGCGGAGAGCTTCCAAATGAGCTGCAGCATCACCCAGCAGCCTCCAAGGACGACACACCCAAGGGGCAGATTGCACAGGCACCAGAGCCCTGCTGAGGCAGATCCTGCTCTGTAAGATCAGCCCCTGAACCACAACTCCTCCACCAGTACTCATGGCCAGTCCTCACAACCAAACAGTCCGAGTGTCAATCCCTCCCACTGAAGTGCAAACAGCAACCAAGCTCAATTACAACAGGAGGGCACACACAACCCACACAAGGGACACACCTGGATTATCAGGCTCAGATGACCAGAGAGACTGCACCACTGAGCCCCACAGCACACCTACTACATAAGGCCACTCTACTAAGACCAGGAGGAATAGCAGCCCTACCTAATACACAGAAACAAACACAGGGAGGCAGCCAAGATGGGGAGACAAAAAAACATGTCCACATAAAAGAACAGAACAAAGCTCCAGAAAAAGGACTAAACAAAGTGGAGACAAGTAATCTACCAGATGCAGAGTTCCAAACAGTGGTTATAAGGATGCTCAATGATCTGAGGGAGAACTTCTATAAAGAGATAGGAAACATAAAAATGGAGACAGAAAATATAAAAAAGAATCAGTCAGAAATAAAGAATACAATTAACAGAAATGAAGAATACATAACAGGGCATCAACAGTAGGTTAAACAGAGGACTGAATCAGCAATTTAGAAGATAAAGTATCAGAAAACACCCAATCAGAACAGCAAAATGAAAAAAGAATAAAAAAAAGAAAATGAGGAGAGCTTAAGGAGCCTCTGGGACATCAAGCGTCCCAACATTCACATTACAGGGGTACCAGAAGGAGAAGAAAGCTAGGAATTGAAAACCTATTTAAAGAAAACTTCCCTAATCTTGTGAAGGAAATAGATATAAAAGCCCAGGAAGTGCAGAGGCTCCCAAACAAGATGATCCCAAAGAGGCCAACACCAAGACACATCACAATTAAAATGACCAAGGTTAAAGACGAGAGAATCTTAAAAGCAGCAGGAGAAAAGCAATTAGCTACCTACAAGGGAGCTCCCATAAGACTTTCAGCTGATTTCTCAAGAGAAACATTGCAGTCCAGAAGGGACTGGCACGAAATATTCAAAGTAAATACTGATGGAAAGCAAGGACCTACAACCAAGATTACTCTACCCAGCAAAGCTATCACTTAGAATTGAAGGACAAAGAAAGAGCTTCCCAGACAAAAAAAAGCTAAACCAGTATCACCACCAAACCAGTATTACAAGAAATCTTAGAGGGACTTCTTAAAGACAAGAAAAAATGTCAAGAATATGAATAAAATGGCAATAGCTACATACTTATCAACAACTATTTTCAATGTAAATTGATTAAATAATCCAATCAAAAGATGGGGGGAGGGACCTGAATGGATAAGAAAACGAGACCCTTACATATGTTCCCTACAAGAGACTCACTTCAGATTACAAGACACCCACAGACTGAAAGTAAAGGGATGGAAAATGATATTTGATAAAAATGGAAACAAGCTGTGGTAGCAATACTTATACCAGACAAAATAGACTTTAAAACAAAGACTAAAAAGAGACAAAGATGGACCTAGTAATATAAATACCAGATAAATACCACTTCTGGGTATTTATCTGAAGAAACCCAAAATGCTACTTCAAGGGGACATGCTCATCCATATGTTCACTGCAGCATTATTTACAATAGCCAAGATACGAAGGCAACCTGGTGTCCCTGAATGGATGAACGGATAAAGGGTACAGATATACAGTGGAATATTACTCAGCTATAAGAAAGGAATGAAATCTTGCCATCTGCAACAATATGGATGGACCCAGACGCTATTTTGCTGAGTGGAGTAAATCAAACAGCAAAAGACAAATGTCATATGATTCCACTTTAAACAAACAAATGAAACAAAAACAAACTCACAGATACAGAGAACATTTTGATGGTTGCCAGATGGGAGGGGGTTAGAGGTGGGTGTGAAAGGGGAAGGGATTAAGAAGTACAAATTGGTTGTTATAAAGTAGTCACGGAAATACAGGATATACCATAAGGAATACAGTCAATAATATTTTAATAACCAGGTAGAGCATCAGATGAGTCCTAGATTTATTCGGGTGCTAGATGGAAGGGGGCGTTGGGGGCTAGGTGAAAAAGGTGAAGGGATTAAGAAATACAAATTGGTAGTTACAACATAGTCATGGAGATGTAAAGCAAAGCATAGGGAACACAGTCAATAATATGGTAATAACTATGTATAGTGCCAAGTGGGTACTGTGAGGGACACCTGAAACTAATATAATACTGTATGTTAGCTACATTTTAATAAAAATCTTTTGAAAAACTCCCTAGCCATGCAAGTGACCTCTGTGGGCCTGACTCCACCCCCACCCCACACTTCAGTAACCTAATCAAGAGGGATAGAAAATATGCCTCTATGCCCTCAAACTCATACCGGTCCCCACTTTAAAGACACCCTCCTCCAGAAGCTAGGAAATGCCCCTTCCAATCCTCCCTGTTTTAAGGCCTCCCCCCCATTACTGACTCAGTTTCCCCAATATCCCTTTAGAAGAGAGAGCAAACAAGCTACAGTACACCATTTTAAGCTTGCTTAGCTTACACAGGGTTTTTGGCCGTCATGTTAGCGGTTGTACAGAGCCTAACTTGTCTATTAATCTTGTAGATTGACTTTCAATGGACTGGAAAAAGGTACAAGTCTCAAAACTTCTAAGAGAGCTCTCACATATCCATTACTGTTTGAAAACCAAGTCTGACATTTTGACAAGATAAAAGAGAAGTTAGGACTTACTACTGAGATTTTATTTTGACCACAGTTATATAATAAATAAATAAATAAATAAATAAACAAACAAACAAATAAACACTCCTAATCATACAGAAACCCAAGCCCATGCAGGGAATAATAGCTATCCACAAACTGTCAGCCAACCAAAAACCACTGTGTTTCCCCGAAAATAAAACTTAGTGGGATCATCAGCTCTAATGCATCTTTTGGAGCAGAAATTAATACAAGACCCGGTCTTATTTTAATATAATATAAGACTGGGTCTTATATAATACATAAGACTGGGTATTATATAATACATAAGACTGGGTATTATATTATATAATATAATAATGTAACATAGCATAACATAACAACATAACATAATATAATGTAATACCGGGTCTTATATTAATTTTTGCTCCAAAAGACATATTAGAGTTGATGGTCCAGCCAGGTCTTATTTTCAGGGAAACACGGTATTATCGTGGGCTTCCGACTGAATGACTTATGACCTGTCCAGAGTCATCTGAGCAACTCTTAATCAACTGTGATTCTCCAAACTGTGATTCTCCATCAGACTACAGAGTGATTTGTGTATATCCTATGACAATCAACTCATATTTTTCTAATTGAAGAAAGGAATTATAGAGAAACCTAAATGAGAAATGGTTTCTATAATTAAAGGAATACGATAAAAGATAGTAAAATGCATGCATGCCTATGAGAAGAATTAGACACCAGGAAATTACAGCATCTCATTGACTAGAACAGTGATAAAAACTAAATACTAACTGCTTGCTCTTGTAGAATGTCTGAATCTCTAAGATAGGTATAAAAATAACATTGTACATTTCAATCCTGCACGTGCATGCGAGCGTGGACACCCAACTTAGTTTGTCAAAACAATACTTACCTTTACTACGTGCCATGCACACTGATAGTTTCAATTCTTTTGTATTTTAATCAAGACCCACTATTTGGATTTCAAAACTCACTAGTTGAAAGACATTGACCATGTGAATGAAACAAGAATAATTAAGGAGAAATACCTTATGTAATAACATGCAAACCATTTTTAAAACCTGTTTCTAGGTAAAAACACACTGATCCAATCACATCTTTTTGCTGTACCCACACATTTTCAATGTTAGCAATGCCTCAAAAAGACACAAATGAGTCACTCCCCACCCATGATGAAACACGACAACTTTCTCTGTACATGAACACTGGAAGAATTCACAATACAAATATCTGTACACCAGAATTCATGTAAACAAATTAATATTTATCTACTTTACTTGTTTCCTTCCTAGAATATAACTATTCCTGGATTTGTGATATTGAAAAAGAAATTAAAATAGCTTAAATTTCATTTTATATCAATTCAAATTCATAACTAATTCTGTAAGAAGTCAATACTTTATTGAACTAACCCAGAACTGCTCAGCTGAGGTCCCTTAAGAGTCTAATTATATCCTTAGTAAAATACTAGAAAAATTTTACTGAAGCACAATGTTCTACCATGTTTCTCCGAAAATAAGACCGGGTCTTATATTAATTTTTGCGCCAAAAGATGCATTAGGGTGTATTTTCAGGGGATGTCTCATTTTTTCACGTACAACAATCTACATTTATTCAAATACAGTCATGTCATCTTCTGGAACATTGTCATAACGTACTAAATGCGTCTGTCTGGCTGACTATCTTAACTTGGGCTTATTTTCGGGATAGGTCTTATTTTTGGGAAAACATGGTAAGAGCTAGATGCAAATTCTGAGTATCTCTTAAAAATCACGCCTATTCTTAATTATGGGTTGCATATAAAGAAAAAAACATAAGGCAACAATTGGTATATTAGTAACTTCAACAATGCCAAAAGTATATGAAGAGATCCTAATCACTGGAAGATATTAAAATTAGTTTTCAGAGGCTCTTCTCTCATCCATTCCAATTCTTCTTCCTCTAATTCCTAAGGGTTATAAATTTGCCAATCAAGTGTTTTTTTAAATGGAGAGATGACACAATATCATTCTTTAAAGAAATGTGCCTTATATCAAATGAGAACACACAGGGACAGAAAACTACCAAAGACTCTGATATTCATTAAAATTCTTCCCTTGGTCAAAAGACAAAAAATTACCATCTCATTGGAAAAGCTTTCCCTATTGTTAATGATGCCAATAAATAGCTGGACAATCTAACTCTCCTTGTTCTGAATGATACTCACTAAATGATCTGATTAGGATCTGCTTTCTATATAAGGTTTCTTATAAAAACAGAATGGTCGACTATGCCAGTCTGAGATGGTCATACGTTTTAATATATAAATTAATTTTGATCTTATTTCAAACCACATTCCTGACCTTGATCTTTTTGACCATTAGAAAAATTTCCTAAATTAATCCTAATTTCATAGAGCGAGCAAGAAGAGGCATTTCCAAGGTAACCAGTTGCCCTGTATTTAACTTAAGCAAATTTCTTGTCAAATTTCAATAAACAACTATTATATAACTTAAGCACAATTCATTCTTGGCAACTTCTCTAAATAATTTTTAAGGATTATACATTATAGAAATATCTACCAAACTTTACACACTTTAAGATACTTAGTAGAGGGAGAATTATGTTGGCCTTTAAAAATTCCATTCCAACGCATCCATTTTAAAAATCCAGACTACACGTATGGGGTATTTATATGGTATTTCACTGACTGAAAGATATTATTTCTAAAGCCATCATTTTGTGTATCACTAAGAAAGAAAAATATACTGTCAATTAAACTCTGACATAAGTTATTACAAATAAATTTTATGTTCTACTTATAAAAGAAGTTCTTTTCGACTTAGACACAGATGTTTATCATGCTTTTTCTGTGCCTTGATGTACACACAATAACTTTTCATTTCAATAACAAATCACAGCCGATTTTGGGAAGACATCTTAAACAGCAATTGAAGTCAAACACATTATATCAACACTGCATACAACCATCTGATGGAATGAGGACATGGACAGCTGTGACCATGGTGACACACACATGCAAGCAATGACAACTATCATGACTGCCACCTGACGGCGAGTGTAAGACACTGTCAACTGTAAGAAAACATCCTGATGGCAGAGACATCAACATGTAAAATACATGCTCCTTAGAACTGATGAAATATAGGCGATCCATAATTCTTTGTATCACACCGCTGTATGGCTATAGAATTTAAAATTTTCACATCAACACAATTTACATATGTCACTTCAATACTCAAAATATTATAATGAAATAATTCAAAAGTAAGACAATAAGTATATCAATCACATAAAGAATCGTTAGAAAAAGGGATCAAAGTGCTTTGCTATCTGCATATGAAGAAGAGGATTTCTTACCTGAATAATGATAAGGAGACAGATTCCAGCACCCATTTCAGCAGGATCCCCATACATGCCCGTCATGACATACACAATGGCTTGCCCAATGGTAATGATCATACCAAATACTGACAAAAATTGGGGGAAAAGGAGTACATGCTTACAACCAAAGACATAAAAGAATGCAGAAAAGCATCTCTGCCACAAAATCCCCAAATCTAGAAAAGGCTCTTTAATTGTAATATGCTCACGTTTCTGGGCTCCATTGAATAGAGCTCTATCTTTGGGTGTGTCTCCAACTTCAATGATTTTGGCTCCAGCTAACAACTGCATAATCAAACCAGATGTTACAATCGGGGAGATACCCAATTCCATTAAAGTTCCTGTAAAGGAAGAAGAAAGAAATAAATAATCTTTACTATACACAATGCAGATGACTTTAGAAGTGTCCCAATTCTTAATTAGGTCTACTGAAACACATGCTTAAATGTTAACAAGCAGATTTTCATTCCTTTAATATTAATTGCTTAAAAAAAAAGAAACCCTCTCATTTATTAACAAAACCTTGCAACAGTGCATTGAATAAAAATTACTATAAATACGGGGGTGGCCGGTTAGCTCAGTTGGTTAGAGCGTGGTGCTAATAACACCAAGGTTGCTGGTTCGATCCCCCTGCATGGCCCACTGGGAGCTGTGCCCTCCTCAAAATAATTAATTAATTAATTAAATTTAGTTTAATTTTTAAAAATTACTATAAATACCATAAAGATGTAAATTTCTATAAATTCTAAACTTAAAGTTAAAGAAATCCTTGGAGGGTAATCTTCCAAGATTTCAGTCCAAAACATTTTTAAAACTTACACTAAACATTTTATTTTAGTGCAAAATTTAAAATTATATACAAAGCTCAAACATTATATATCAAGCTAATAAAAAAAAAAGATACTTAAGAATATTTGTCACTCTTCTAAGGCAAAAATCTAAAATTAAATAGAAAGTCATCTAAAATAATGTTGTAGAACATATAGTGGCATGAAAAATGTTCTTGACATAGTAACAGGAAAAAAATGAGAAAATAGAAAAATATGGAAAAAAATAGAAAATCCATAAAAGGGTTGAGAACCAAAGCTCTAGACACTGCTAATCGCTTCATTCTCTGTTGTACCTCTATTGTCTGCATAAACTTCTATTATCACAATAAAAACGTGGTCTTTTAATTATTTACATGTTGGCCTCTTCTCCCAGACAATGGGTTTCTTTTATCATATCTTCCCCCTCCCTGTAGACATCAAAAAATAGTTGTTCCACCTTTTCAAATCTATCTGATGTCTAGTGCTAGTATGGAGGCAAAAGAAAAAAGTACATACCTCTGTTGGATGCCAGAATAACTCTCATCCAGTAGAAGGGATCTGCAGAATCAGATGACATGATTCCAAATAGGGGTATCTACAGTACATAAAATATTTTATAAAAATGCATTATACAAATTAAGTTTGAACTTATTTTGTAATGCATTCACTTAATGCTTGAAATACTTAAAAAAAAAAAAGCCCCCCAGAATAAAGTGAAGACAATTAAAAAAAACAGTAAAGTGAAGGTAAAAAGCACTACTTCTCAGGTTCTTTAATAAAAGAAGCATACCTTAAAAGTAAAGTTCTTAATAAAAAAAAAAAAAGTAAAGTTCTTTAATGAAAATAAAAACACCAGCAGTAATTACTTACAGCATTTCACTAGTAAACACTCCTGCACAATACGAGCAGACTTAACACTGCCGAACTGCACACTTAAAAACGATTAAGATGGCAAGTTTTATGTTTTACCACACTTTAAAAAATACTATCAATAAATTATAGGATATGCCTACCTAGTCACAGAAGAATTCTGCAAAGCTATGGCTACTAATGATAGCCACGGGCACGCTCCAGATGTAAGACTAAAGAGGACGCATACAGGGGAATATAATGCAGCCACTAAAAATTACACTTACGAAGCTTACAAAGCATGAGGAAGTACTTATGTTGTAATATTAAGTACAAAACAGTGGTTCTCCATCTGGGGCAATTCCGCGCCCCCAAGAACATCTGGCAATATCTGCAGACATTTTTGGTTGTCACAACTTGAGGGAAGATGCTACAGTCAAGTAATAGGTAGAGGTCAGAGACGCCGCTGAACACATACAGTGCAAGGGACAGTGCTCCACAACAAAGACTTACCGGGCCTAAAACTTACTGCCATTGTTGAGAAACGCTGGTATATAAAAGGAAAGTATGTATAAAGTAAAAGTATTACAATAGTCCCTACGTGGGAGCTAGGTCAATCAGTCAAATGACTTTCCTTAACTGCATCTGATAGAGACTGGCATCACCACCATGGTTAGATGCTACGTGGGACACTGAACAAGATAACGTCAGCCAGCCTCCCCTAAGCAGTGGTATTCCCTCCCTCCCGTAGTCAACAGGATTATCAAACTCAGTCTCTAATTTTGTCCTTCTTAGTAAATTCCATACTACAGAACCATGCACAGCAGCTGGATGGCATAGGACTTTGCACTACGTGACTCTCACAGCTGCACAGTTTCAGACTTTGCACTATCTGACATATAACAATCGGTTTCAATTTGACAAATTTGGTACAGCACTTCACAGAAACAATAATTTCATGCTTTAATGGAAACCCTGAACCAATCAGATGGACAAATAGAAAATTAGCACGAGGGATTTCCAAAGGAATTAGGAACCAAAAACCAAGCAAGATATTCCTGGGTTAAGACGGCAAGTTGCAATCAATTTACAGAATTTCCCTCCCTGATATACAAGA
This sequence comes from Rhinolophus ferrumequinum, assembly GCF_004115265.2. Classification (NCBI taxonomy): domain Eukaryota; kingdom Metazoa; phylum Chordata; class Mammalia; order Chiroptera; family Rhinolophidae; genus Rhinolophus; species Rhinolophus ferrumequinum. The sequence continues at coordinate 16,916,855 of NW_022680355.1, read as the reverse complement.
AAACATTTTTAACAACATGTAACAAGAGTAAAAGCTAACAAGAATTTATAAAAACTAAGGAAAACAAAACAAAATCCATAGGCAGCCAAACAAGAAAAGGGACGATGAACTTGAAGTACTGGGTGGTCACAGGGTGAAGAACAGCAGACAATGGAGGGGCAGAGACTCCGCACAAAGCTGCCCCAACCACCGCAAAGGGAAGGCAGCAGAGCCCTCAGAATTGCCTCTACATTCCAAACCCGGCTGGAGAAGAGCAGGCTGCACAGAGAGCCTTAGCATTCCGCCTCCTTTGGCTAGCGGAGGAGCAGAGACAGCAGGTGAGAAGCGACGATGAGAGAAGTGGGCCCTGGGGCTCTCTCTGATGGGACTGACGACTAGTCTTACTCTGAAGTCGGGAATGAAACAGAGCCCTCCTCAGTCAGTCAGTCAGATGGGGAGAGCCCTCACAAGGCACTGAACACAAATCGAAGAAACACAGAGCAGAGCCAGGCATTTACTGCACTGATCTCAGCTTATCTCACCTGCTACCATCCCCTGGAACTGAAGAAAACAGTGTACAAACAGGAGAAACCAAACCCTTAACTGCAGCTGGAAGGGGGAAATCAACTTGCTTAAGGTTCAGTGGAAAAAGAATCAATGAATCACCTGCACTGGGCTATACTGCCTAAGCAGGAGAAAGACAAAAGCCACAGCTTGGCAACTATGTAAACAGATGATAAGAAAACAAAATGAAGTAACATAAAATGCATAAATTTACTGCATGAAATAGTCATGAGAAACGTCATACTTAAAATATTTACTATCTAACCCTTATAGAAAAATCTTTGCTCACCCCTGGATTAGAAAATTCACTATTGCCAAGATGATAATTCTCTTGAAATTGATCTATAAATTCAAATACAAATCATAATCCCAGTTTTTCTTATAGAAACTGACAATCTGATTCTAACATTTATATGCAAATATGAAGACCCTAGAATTTTGAAGAAGAAGAACAAAGTTGGAGGACTATTACAATGTGATTACAGGACTCAGTAGTAGTATAAAACTGCAGTAAGCAAAGCAATGTGGTTTTACCATAACAATGGATGTAGAGATCAGAACAGCAGAGAGTACAGAAATAGATCCACCCTTATATGGTTAACTGATTTCAACAAAGATGCCAAGGTAATTCGACAGAAAAAGGATAGCCTTTTCAACAACTGGTTTATCAATATAGAAAAAAAGTGAACCCCAACTTTACCTCATGCCAGACACAAAAATTAACTTGGAAAAGATCATAGACCAAAACATACAAACTATAACTATAAAATTTTTACAAGAACACAGGAGAAAATCTTCACGACCTTAGAATAGGCAAAAACTTCTTAGATAGGAAACAGAAACCATGAGCCATCAAAAAAAAACAATCATCTAAACTTCATCAAAATTAAAAACTTCTCTTCAAAAGATATTGTTAATAAAATGAAAAGGCAAGCCATAGCTAGGAGGCAATACTCATAGTACGTCTGACATATACTGTCATATACTGTCTGACATATACTGTCTGACAAAGGACTGTATACAGAAAATATTAAAAATGTATATAATTCCATAATAGACAATAATCCAATTTTTTTCAAGTGGGCAAAAGACGTGAAAAGACACTTTACAAAAGATAAACAAGTAGCCAATAGGTACGTAAAAAAATTCCTCAGTATCATTTACCGGGAAAATGCAAGCTAAAACTTCCATATCATTTATTAGGGCAATGCAAATCAAAACCACACTCCTCGGAATGGCTAATATTAAAATGCTCAACAACACCCAGAGCAGGCAGGATGCACAGCAACTGGAACTCCTATACGTGGCTGTGGGAACATAAAATGGGTGACCATGTGGAAACGAGTTTGACAGTTTCTTACAAAGCTGAACATATATTTACCATACCACCCAGCAATTCACCCAAGAGAAATGAAAACAAATGTCCACAAAAATTCTTGTTCATGAATATTAACAGCAACTTTATCTGTTATGGCCAAAATCTGGAAACAACCCAAATGTACAAATGACTAGATGAACAAACTGTGATACAGTTACTCAGAAATGAAAAAGGATGAATGACTGCTGTACCCACCACAGGGATGAATCTCAAAAAGCAGATGACGTTAGATACTAAGGAGTAATACTCTATGGTGCTGTTTATATCAAACTCTAGAAAAGATGAATCAAATTACAGAAACAGAAAGCAGGTCAGGGGTTGCCTGGGATTGGAGGTGAGGTAAGGATTCACTGAGACAAGTTACCGGAACTTTCTGGAGTGAGAGAAATGTTTTATATACACTGAGGTTGTAGGTACGTGGGTGTACACATTCGTCAAAACTTTTCAAAATGTACACTTAAAAAAATGGGTAGATACTTTACCATACATAAATTATACCTTCATTGGCTGAATTTTTTCTAAATGGAAGGGAGGGGAATTTCCAAGATGTTAAAAGTAGATGGTAGGATGAGGGTGATTATGCCTTTTTCCTTTGTACACTTCCGTATTTTCAAAAAATTCTCTCTGCCTGGACACCCGTATCAATTTTAAACTAAGTACAATAAATAATAAGATACTTTAATGATCAAATGGTTTCACTCTTTAAAAAAATATATTCGGCTTTTCCCCAAATTATGAACCTAACCTGCTTTACTGCTTAATATAATTTTTAAAACTTCCATGTATGTATTTTAATAGCTTTTCAAAATCCTCAAAAAACTTTCACCCAAACTATCTAATTTAATCCTTACAACAACCCTCTGACAAGAACTCACATTTTATGAACTTAATTTCTGCAGAAATTTTTTTAAAGCATCATCACTGGAATGTATTAATTTATACGAGTTCAGACAATTAAGTTCGCAAATTTGTTGCAACGATGTTGCTAAACTTTTTTGATATCAGATTATTCGTTATTGGATATCCGATTATTCATTATGAATTTGTACCAACTGGACAAACAGTTAACCAAGTTTACTGTTTGGAAGTGCTGAAAAGGCTGCGTGAAAAAGTTAGACGATGTGAACTTTTTGCCAGCGATTCATGGCTCTTGCATCACGACAATGCACCAGCTCACACAGCACTGTCTGTGAGGGAGTTTTTAGCCAGTAAACAAATAACTGCATTGGAACACCCTCCCTACTCACCTGACCTGGCCCCCAGTGACTTCTTTCTTTACCCGAAGATAAAGAAAATATTGAAAGGAAGATATTTTGACATCATTCAGGACATCAAGGGTAATACGACGACAGCTCTGATGGCCATTCCAGAAAGAGTTCCAAAATTGCTTTGAAGGATGGATTAGGTGCTGGCGTCAGTGCATAGCTTCCCAAGGGAAGTACTTCGAAGGTGACCATAGTGATATTCAGCAATGAGGTATGTAGCACTTTTTCTAGGATGAGTTTGCGAACTTAATTGTCAGACCTCATAAACACAATATATCCATAGAATTCTAGAATTTGGCTTTTGGGGACTTTTAAATTAATAAATTTTGGGCTATTTATAACATGATAAAAAGCAAACAAAACGGAAAGAATATTTCCAGTATTTAGATCAAAGGTTTAACACTTTTATATAGAAAAACTGTCGTAAGTCTGTAAAAAAAAAAAATCTCACAGAAACAGTGGGTAAATATCATTAACTAAAAACTAAGAGAAGAAAGAATGTTCAAAATCACTACTAAAACAAAAGAAATACAGAATAGGACAAGATAACCATTTTCACAATCAACTCATTAAGAAGAGTAATAATACTCAAAATAATTCAGATTTATTATTTTAATTAAAATAAGTTTATCAAATTTTAACCAACTAAAACATTAGAATAGGAGTACAGACATTTATTATGGTTACATACCTGACAACATACTAAGAAAATGAATAGAGTTATAGCAGTCCATAGTACCTTCTCCCTAAACTGGATCTTACAACAAAATATAAAGAATGTCAATCAAAACCAAGAAAAAGCAAATATGAAACAAAAATCCATATTAAAGCACAGCCAACCAACATTCCCCATTAAGACGTGCTCCTATTATTTACTCTTAAACCATTCTCACCCTCCTTAGCAGCAGTTAAAGCAAACAGCTGCATTTCTCAAACATAACCTTCTTACCTTTTTCAAGAATAATTTAAAAACAGGTAGTCCTCATCACACTATACCATGTTAACTGAAACGGAAAAGGAGGCAAAGCAAAACACAGATCCAATATGCCCACATTTCAGGTAACACAGTATCGTGCAAAGCTAGGACTGTGTGTAGTATTATATAAATATGTCATTCATGTGGAAAGCTAGAGTTTCTTGGGATACTTTACATGTAACTGTAACATCTATTTTTATAATCTAAAAGCAATAAAAAACAAATCTACTTCTAAATAAAACAGTAAGTTTAACAAAACTTTTACTTATCTCTTTCTATGTCCCTATGCCTGTTAGTTTCATGAGAAACTGAAATAGCAGAAGAGGAATGTCTGGGAACTGGCCAGTCTGGAATTAACAATATTTCTGAAATTTAAATATCTTAGTTCCAAACGTGCACAATGATGGAAGAACAATTCGATGCAGACACAATATGCATTTCTGTGATTTTTCTGTGCATTGAATGAATTAAAAAAGGGAGGTATATATATACTAGCAGAGCTACAACTCATTTTTGTAAAACGGTTGTACTCATCCAAACCGACCCAGCAGATAGGGTCAATCCTAGTACAGTGGATCACATCATTAGCAAGCACAGCGCACACCCCAGTTACAGGAATTATAAAGGTCACTATAGATAGGAAAACACCGCATCTTATCAAACACACAGGCCAAAGAAAACTTGGCTTGAAAATGTCAGAACGTAAAGAACAGTTATTTGTTTTTTTTAATGCAAATAATATTTTTATTTATCTTTTTTAGTTTCAGGTATACAAAACAATATAATAGCTAGACATTTATCATTTATATCCCTCACAAAGTGATAACACCCCCTACCCCAATCTACTACCCCTCCTCTGACATTGCATATAGCCATTACATTTCCACTGTCTCTATTCCTAAGGCTAAGAACAGTGATTTTTGAAACCACAAGATACCCTACCAAGATTTAAATGGGTCTATACTGATTTTATTCACTTTGTGCCTCCTGCAAGGAGGAGCAGCAGGCAATATTTTTCCAATTACAACCACAACAGGGTTGGGGAAAGTAAATCAATCTTGGTGGTTTAGTAAAGTTCTTTAGGTACCATCTGTATTACTAAAATATTATACTTACCTTCCTTTCAGGTTTCTGAATTTCTGGTAATACTGCACAGAAAGGTTTGATAACTTCTAAAAATTTGACTGTTAAAAAAAAAAGAATAAATATCCCTATTACAAAGTTTTCAAAAAAGATGTATTTTTTTACAGCATCAAATACAAATGTTCTCTAACTTTTAATGGCAAGTTACCCCTTCCCCACTCCCAAATTTTATCATAATGCTCTCCATTTCAAATATACAGAGGAAGAAAAGTAATTCAAGGGACAAAAGAATCCAAAAGGTTTAAGGGCTTTGTCAGTAAAAGACAAGTAATACAACCGTGTTTCCCCGAAAATACGACCTAGCCGGACAATCAGCTCTAAGGCGTCTTTTGGAGCAAAAATTAATATAAGACCGGGTCTTATTTTACTATAAGACCGGGTCTTATTTTACTATAAGACCCGGTCTTATGTAATATAAGACCAGGTATAATATAATACAATACAACGTAATATAAAATATAATATCAATATAATATAACACAAGGTCTTATATTAATTTTTGCTCCAAAAGATGCATTACAGCTGATTATCCAGCTAGGTTGTATTTTCGGGGAAATAAGGAAGTATCCTTTACCATGATTTTGCTTCCTCACACTTGTATCCAATCCTTTTATACACAGACAAAGCAATATTTCAATGAGAACCACTATATCAACATGGAGCAAATGCAGCCTATTACGGAACCCACAACACAATGCATTCAAGAAGAAAACAGGAGATATCAGAGGAGGAAAGTACAAGAGGAAATGGACTGAGACAGCAGAAATGACTTAAAACTGAAAGATGCTGCATGCAATGAGTAAGTGTGGGGGATCAATGAATCGCCTTTACTGATAACTTCTACTTCATTTCATTAGTCGCTATTCACTGCTTGCTTTCCCACAGAGTGATCTCAAAGTACTTGCTTATTTATGTATAATAATCAGCCGCAAGAACGACCATTTCATTAGACAGTAATGTTTTCCTAGACCACTCTTCTAATATATAAAAATAAGATAAACCAAGGTTCATTAAGGATAAACACCATCTTCTGGCACGGCTGAAGTCAAGTTCAGCCACAGAACTAGAGGATGAAGATAATCTCTCAAACTTCAGTCTCTGCCAGCATCTGCCATGTGCAGAAACACAAGAGGCCACAACCAGCTATTAGCTATGATCATTTACCCCTACAAACACTGGATTCTATATACTAATACCACAAAATTGCTTTAGAACTGACAAGTAATTAAACTTCCAGAGGTGGCCAAAAGTCACTTTTTAGAAAACCTCTCAAAATGATGGCACTCACGTATTTTTGACAGAAGAATTCACAAATTCTCATGGGCAGATATTTGTAATCCAAGGACTATTTTGGACCATTTGGAAAGTAAATTTGAATTACGAAAGCATTCATCTCTAATGCAAATCAAGTAGCAATCACATCAGGAAACTTCCTATAGTCCCTTTATTCCTTTTCCTTCCCACCTCAATCCAAGCCACCCTCCCAGATGTCTTGACGTTTCACGATCACCTCTGCTGGAGCGTATCCTTGCTCAAACAATGCTTTTGTCTGCTACATATCTACTCTTGTGTTGCAGAAGTTTACCCTTCAAATTGTAAACTGAAGGCCAGGATCTCCTCCACCTTCTTTCTAGTTTCCCCCAAAAGTCCACCAGTTGGCCAATGGGTGAAGAGCTTGGGTGTGCGGTCACCCATTCATCCTACAATCATCTATATAAACAGCTATGTAAGCACATACGTGAATATACCTCGTATTGAGTGTTTAGGAGAGGGCCCTCAAAGGAACCCATAACACAAGGTCTTATCCTTAAGGCATATATAACCTTACACAGTGAGTTTTCTTTAAACGCTACAGAATGACTGAAATGAAATTTTTAAGGAAAACGCTATTCTACCAATAGCTCTCTTTCCTCCCCTAAAATACGTGCCATGCATCACTTTCCTAAAAATTAAACAAGTTGGGAGCTTTATTCATCACAACATGCCAAGGAAGAGTGATTTGGGGAATAAAAACAGGAGTTTCCTAAGCTTCTGAAAAATTCAAAGTGGCTAGGTTTCTCCCGGTTCCCTAACTCTCCACCCCCAAAACCAATGGCCTCCCCGCGCCGTCCTCCGCGCCTGGCCACCAGGAGTGCAAACTGCGGGCCTCCAGGTCCTGGTCCCCGCAGCCGGCTCGGGCAAGGCCTCGCTCTGCTGGAGGAGCCCGGGCAGAGGCCTCCAACCCGCACCCTCTGCAGCGGCCCGCGCCTCCCCAGACCGCCGGCTGAGCGACCCCATGCGGGCCCCCACCCCACCGCCTGCACCCCGCGCGCCCCCAGCGAGAGTCCGACTCCAGCCGCCCCGGCCGGAACGGCCCCGCCGCCACGACTCACTGCCCATGGCGGCGGCTGCTGCGGCTCGGCCGGGCACAGCGGTCTCGCGCTGTCTCTGCTTGGGTCCCGCGGCTCCGGCCTCTGTGCCCGCTCCCGACGTGCTCCAGCCGGCCGCGCGCAGACTCCGCCTACGATCACGTGGACCACGTGCCCGGCCCGCGTGGCCCCGCCCCCTGACGAGACACTGGCGGTTGGCTGGCAGCGCAGCCGACGTCCGCAGCGTTGCTATGGCCACCGCCGGCGATCAGACCGGCGTGCTCAAGCCGGGCTAGGGCTTTTGGAACAGTCTGAGAGGCCTAGGCGGTCGGGATCCTTACTCTCTGAGCACGTCTCCGACCTCGGTGTCTAGCAGTGGCGCTTTCCTAGACAGCCACGTTCGACCCGGGACCCTGGGCGAAAGAGGCCCAGGGGCCCAGGGTTCCGTTCCCGAGGCATGAGACTGCGCCGCCCCAAGAACCAGCGTGACCCACAGAGCCTTTTTATTTTGCTTCCATCTTATCGGAACGTCTTGGAAGTTTTTAAAATTTTATGACACGTTCTTTATAGTTAGTAGCTTATGAACTCTCCACTATCTAGCTTCTCCAAAATTCAGAGATCAGAATTTCGTCCCCTGGGCCCTCCATTTTAATCCCTCTTCTACATTTTTTTTTAATTAAAAATATTTTTTCAGTTGCAGTGGACCCTTTTCTACTTCTTAATAGCTTTGGGCAATCAGCCTTTCTGAGCTACATCATAAAATAAGGATAATATCACTTCCTACAGTTGTAAAAATTAAGGGATGGACACAGATGGCCCTCAAATTTATTTTCCTTATTCAAATTTTAAACCCATGCAATATAACTTCTGCTCTAACATCTGCTGAAATAAGCTATTTCCAACATCACTAATGACCTATAATCACCAAATCCAATGATTTATTCTAATGCTTAGGTCTCTGTCCAAGAAGGAAATAAAATACGTGTATGCTTCTCTCTTGGAGCAAACTCGAGCCAGACTCCTGGAAGCCCTTTCTCCACTAGGCCTTGCCTTGGCCTATAAACTCTGGAACAAACACTAACAGAGTTTCTAACAGCTCCATCCTTAGGATGGCTCTGCCTGGGAAAGCTCAAGGCTGCCAAAGAACTTATCTTTTGTTCCAGCCAACACCTATGGTCTCTGTCTCCATAGGTCGTGGGAGGGTAGGAGTCTAACTTCCATAAGCTTCAGTTAACAATCCACATGGGTTTCATTTGGCCCAAACCCCCTTCCTGTTTATTGTAATTTTCTACTTCCCTGAATCTATGAGACCCCACTTACCCTCCTCCCTGTTCCCTCATTCTCCTTTAAACTGCCCAGTCACCAAATCAGTAGTCAACAAATCAAAGTTGAGTTTAGTTCATGCTGGCCTGTTGTAACTATTGTAACAGTATATTACTGTCCTGCGGGGCGGCCTGCGGGGTCTCTGGTCCCACATAAGAACGCAGTATATGTCTAGGCCAAAAAGGAACACCCATGGAACAATAGATAGGGAAGTCATACCACTATAGTCTCACTGGAGGCTGGAGTCACACGACCTGCAACCTGCTGTCCACTTCTCTGCCTGCCAACCAACCGACTTGCTAACTGCAATCCGTGCTTGCCAGCCACCATCTTCTTGCTAGCCCCCATTTTCTGCTGCGTAGCCACGGCAGTTATATTAGTGGCCAATGGCTCACTGGTTACAGCTGACAGCCAAATAGCCACAGCTGATGGCCATCTACTCACAGTTGATGGCCATTTACCACCTGAACCAGCACCTTTCCACGTGAGGCCGAGAGCCTGGCTCTGTCCCCACAATTACTGATTAAAATCTGTCCAGACCACCTTCATTAGTGTCTGGCTTTATCTTTGAACACACACACACGGCTTATATGGGTCTCTGTTCCACTTGAGGTCATCTGAAACAACTCGAAGGCTGGAACTTGGCATATCAGAAGGCTTTCTCACTCACAAGTTTATCATTTGATGCTGGCTGTCAACTAAGACTTCAGGTGAAGCTGTCAGCTCCAACATCTCCATGGGACTTTTCCATGTAGCCTGAGCTTGCCCACAACATGGCAGCTGGGTGCCAAGCCATGTCCTTGGAAGTGAGGCAGTATCACTTTCAGTGCATTTTATTTATAGAGGCAGCCACTCAAAGGCCTACTCAATTTCAACAGGGAAGAGAAAAGAGTCCACCTCCAGGTGGGCATGTGGCAAGGTTCTGGAACAGCATGTGGGATGCAAAATAGTACTCTGGCCACTTTTGAAAATGTAATCTGCCATAGTCACAATCTCACATCCCATGACTTCATTTTTACCTCATTCTACTTTGTATCAGTCATTTTCATACTTGTTTAATCTCCATTACTACACCATAAACTTCTAAATGGCAGGGAGGGTCTTAATTAAGTTTTGTATCATCTATAGTAACCTGCAAATGGTTGACTTAAATATAGTTTGACACTAGATTGTGAGCCAATTTCATGAATATAGTATTCTGTCAATGAAGATGCATTAAACTGAAAAACTAATTGACAGAAGGAGAAGAGTAGCCCGCACCTCTCTTTACTGCCTATTTCTGGGACAGCTCCATGTTTCAAGTAAGAGCCTGGAAATAAGCTTCGACACTCAAGATAACTTTTGTTAATTACCCTTCCAACATTCTTCAGTCTTTCTACCACTACATGCTACTGATGACTTTTCCTTTATAACCAAAATATGCTACCAAATGTACATTAAGAATATCACTCTTCCTTGACCTCCCACACTGTTTTAGTACACCCAACAAAAACATTTCTCTCTCTACAAGTAAAATGCTTTGTCTTCTCAAATAGATTGTTAATCCATTGAAGATAGAGGGCAACCCATTTTATCTTTTATGCCTAAATAATTCTACAAGGTGTGATCACAAAATACTGTAAATGTTTAAATTAAAAAAACAGTTATAGTAAAAGACACATTACCATTAATCTCCCTCAAAATATTCCTCCTTGCTTAGAACACACTTATCCCATCGTTCTTGCCATTTTCTGAAGCAGTTCTGGAAGTTCTCTTTCGTGCGTGTCTTTAGTTCTGCTGTTGTGGCTGCCTCGATGTCCTGAATGGATTCAAACGTTTACCTTTCATGGTCCTTTTGACTTTGGGGAAGAGCCAGAAGTCGCACGATGCCAGAGGCAGTGAATAAGTTAGATGAGGACACACCATAATGTTTTTATTTGACAGAAATTGGCATACCACAAGCGATATGTGATACAGAGCCCTTCCGCTGTGATCACAAAAGACAGTGAACGCTGCTACCGAGTGCCATCCCACGGAAAGGCAAGGATCTTCAATACGGGAAGTGATGCGTCAAACCTTAGTAACAGTGCGTGACAAATTTCAACTTGTTCGGTGCAGTCAGTCAGGTGTGAGCAATGGTTGAGAGAAGGTGTGTTTTAAAGTGTGCTGTAAATCATCCTCCATCATGACAAACCTCCGTGTCACACATCATTTCTGGTATGTGGCAATTTATGTCAAATAAAAACATTACAGTGTATCCTCAGCCACCTTATTCACCAGATCTGGCACTGTGCGACTTCTGGCTCTTCCCCAAAGTCAAAATGATTCAGGTCATTGAGACAGCTATGACAGTGCAACTAAAGACACTCACAAAAGAGGACTTCCAGAACTGCTTCATAAAGTGGCAAGAACAATGAGATAAGTGTGTTTGAAGTAAGGGGGAGTATTCTTAGGGGGATTAATGGCATTGTGTCTTTTATTGTAATGATTTTTTTTATTTAAACATTCACTATATTCTTTAAGCACACCTAGTAATGTCCAGTTCCATGCCATAATGCCATCTATGCAACAGGTGTCCAATAAACTATTTATGGAGGAAATACTTTCACTTATTTTTGTTCAATTATAGCTGGTTCTCCATATAAGTCAGAGAAGACACAGGGAAACAACACTAAAGTAATACACTTTCATTAAAAGTTTTAAAAAGTTAACTGATTTTGCAATCGGCAATGGGGAAATAACAGTCTGCTTTACATTGCTAAATATAAAAAAGACAATGAATTACTATCCCACAGAGTAATTTAGGAGTTGTTTGTGTAATAGTGTCTTATAAATGTTGAGGAAGATTTAAAGATTTTGTCTAAATTTCCCAAAAATATAATAGTTTTAGCCCAAAGCCTGTGAGAAGCTGAAGATGAAAACCAAATATCCAAGTACATCCAAGAAAAATGTAGGCACAGCATTTGGAACCTGAAAACCCCAAAGTCATCATTCTTAATCTATGACTTCCTGTGTAACTCCTAATTTCTTTAAACCACAAATCCTCAATTTCATAAAAGAGACATTGTTTTTAAAGTCAGTCAAGGAAATTTTAAAAAATAATAAAACTTCAAAGGTAATAGCCTAAAAAAGGCTATGCTTTAGAACATAGTATGATTCCTTAGAGTATATGTGTAGAAAACATAGGAAAACTGAGATAAATGGTTCTTATAAGGAAGAAAATTTTATTTTACTAAGAATAACGTGTCATTTTAAACAAAATTAAAATTTCTTCCTGGTTGTTCAGTGAATATTTCTATTCACTGAATACCCAATTTGAGCTCTATATTTCTTTGAATATGAAATTTAGCATAGATAACTATAAATGGGATACAAATATCACATTGTCAAATTTTAAGAGGAATAAATATTTTTATTTTACCTTATTATATTTTTATCCCATATTTTATCATGGGAGTATTTAATTTGGAATTCTTCAAATGGTCTCTTCCTCTTACCCATGTTACTGTAGTGATTAAGAATAAGGTTAAGTTACAGAAGACACATTTCATGGCTCAAGTTGGAGAAGATGTAACAAGAAACCATAAAAGGACTTATGAGGTATAACGTTAGAAATTTGGAGAGATCTAAACTAAACTTGAAAAAAAAAATCTAGTATTCCATCTCTTATATTAGGCTTAGACTTTTAGAATTTTTTAACTCAGGAAACCAAGAGATTTGGGGGGGAAAAAAAAGGCTCTGATTTTATTTTTTTTTCTAGTTCGGTATACAACATTGATAACTATTCTCATTAAACAGTCCTTTGTAATTTTACTTTGTAATTTTACATGAGTGGCACCAAGTTACATGATTTATTTGACACAGAAAGGAATAAAAGGGATGTGAATATTACAGAAATGTTCAATCAGTACACTAATGAATACATGTAAGATGTGAATCGTGAGCTGTAACCAGAACAACTCATACATTGATTCTGAAGGACATTACCAGTTATTTACCAGTAAAAGTGGACAGGGCATTCCAGTGCCCTCGTACTTCCCCATCGCTTCTGAGTAAAACAGTGTCACAGCACAAGAATGGTCGATGGCCTCTGCAGCACCAAGCCACGGAAAGCTGCACAGTTTCTGCTGTTTAGTTATGCTTCCAGCACTCAGTTTCATTTCAGAGTAAGGGAGTGGGTTGGTGAACCCCCAAGTTCCTGGCTTTGGGAAATTCCCACTGTCAAAGTCACAGAGCTCCTTAAACACCACAAATAAACATCATACTGCAGCAGGGACTTTTAGAGGCAAGACTGGTTAATCAACCAGGCTGAAATCCACATATCAGACACCGAACGTCAATTTAAAATATGACAATATCAGTGCAAGAACAATTTAGGAAAGAAAGATATTATGGTGAAACAGACCACAAATCAATTTCATTGTAGCCAAAGCTCAATACTTAATACTATGCTGAAAGATCATACTTACAGATTGGCATTTAATTTATTTAAAGATAATGGGTACAACGATCTAGAAGAAAACAAATTAGGACTAACATAGTTTTGCTACAATGTTTGGGGAAACATTTTTCAGTGGCAGGAAAACAGCACCAAAAATGACACAAATTAAAATATTAGACTTTGAATAAAGAAGGGGAAAATTAATGACAGTGATATGCATCAAACAAATCGAAAGGCAATGTTGAGACAATCTATATGTATCTATGAAGTCAGCCTAAAGAACTTTTTCTGGGCATATACAGTTAATGAGAAAGAGTGGCATCTGAAAAACTCTGGATAATGACCTACCTGTGTAACACTCTCAGATCTAAGCAAAACATGACACGATGTTACTTTTAAGGATAAAAGTTCCTAGTACCGATTTCCTTGGCTAGTCCACGTATTCCAGATTAAACTGTCTTCATCAATCCCAGATCTTAGCTTTTCATATTACCTAACGGAAAGAGGAGAGAGTAGAGGAAGCAGGTCTTTCTTTTTAGGGCAATTTTCGTAACAGGAAGTCGTCTTTCTTCAAAGGACATCATCAAGCAAAGGTCTTGGTGAGGACATCTTCATGCTGCTGCAGGTGAACGGTGCCGATTCCTACAGCGGGTGTTGGCAAAGCTGGGCGGCTCACAAGGCGGAGCTGTCATTGGAGCCGGAAAAAAAAAAAATGACATTTTCACCCAATCAGAGCTCTGCTTAGTTCACACAAGGAGGTACATGTATTTCTCTTAGCTTGGTTAATATAAGTCATCTTTTTGGAAAAACAATGAGTTACACAGATTAGAGGAGATATATAAGTATGTCACAACTAAAATTTAACTAAATTCCAGGCATGATAAGGTAAGATAAACTCTTGAATTTGTCCTATTCTTCAAGAACTATTTGTTGGTTTTAGCTGTAGTTTTCTAAATTAGAACTATTTACATGTGAAAATGATTTGGGCCCAGCAAACTAGTATCACATGAGCAAATGCGTTCTAATCAAAGCAGAATAGAAAGATAAAACAGAAGCACAACTGCCCTTCTCGTTGTTTCCCCTTACTATAGCATGATCAGGAAGAATTTGGCCTTTGATGATCCCAGCTGTGTGGATGGGCCTGGAACGAGCATCATGATGTGGCTCTGCTCCCAGACTGTAAAACGAGCCTGTTCATCATGCTGTCCCCAGGCTGGGATGTGGACCTCAGGACAAGAATGCTGAGTAGGCTACTGGGAGAGTATCCCATAGGTAAAGGCTTTTACTTTTGTAAGTATAGTCACTTTTTGTTTTTACATTATACTAGTACGTACACACAGATAGCTCGATAAACACTCAGCATCTTATTCTGAAAGAATAGCTTAAAACTAGATTTTATACTTTAGCTTATCTTTAAAAGAACTGGACTCATAACAGGAAATAAACCCAATTTGTTGGTGCTCCAGGAGAAACAAGACACACGCATAAAACACTACATGGCAGACAAAGCTATTACCTTGCAGGCCAGTTGCTTTTCAAATCTTGGAGAAACAAAACACCACGGACCCATGTTCTGAGGTTCCTCCTGACTCCAGATAAAATCTATAAAAGAAAGTTCATCTCAGTACCTTAAGTAAACACACACACTGTCGTGCGGGAGACCCTGCTCGCTGCGCCATTTGCCGTGCAGGGCGGCCTGCGGGGTCTCTGGTCCCGCACCCCACATAAGAATGCAGGATATGGTGAAGCCAAAAAGGAACACCCACGGAGCCATAGATGGGGGAGTCATACCACTATATTCTCGCTGGCGGCATCCACCTCTCTGCAATCCGCTCTTGCTAGCTCAGCCACCATCTTCTTGCTAGCCCCCATTTGCTGCTGGCGTGGTCACAGCAGTTATATTAGTGGCCAATGGCTCACTGGTTACAGCTGACGGCCAACTAGCCACAGCTGATGGCCATCCAATCACAGTTGATGGCCATTTACTACCTGAGCCAGCACCTTTCCACGTGAGGCCGAGAGCCTGGAAACTGCACTCCTGGCTCTGTACCCCCCCACCCCCCCACCCCCCCACACACGCGTGCATCTTTCCAATATGGTGTAGTGTTGCTTGTCCTTTTTTTTTTTTATAAATGCGTAGTCACGTATCTACCACTACAATCATGATACTGAGCACCTCTATCAACACAAAAAAATTCCCTCATCCTGTCCCTTTGTACTCTCTCCTCCTCCCACCTCCAACCTCCAGCACCCACTGACCTTTCCTCTGCCCTACTTGTGCCTTTGACAGAATGTCACATGACTGGAATCATACAGTACATAGCCTTTTGGGTCTGGCTTCGCTGAATTAGCAGATCCACTTGTGATTTTGCCTACAGCAACAGTTCACTCTCTTTTATTGTCAAGTCATATGATATTGTAGGGATGTACCACAGATTGTTTATTCACTCACTGGTGGAAGGACGTTGTGGTCATTTCCAGTTTGGGGCAATCATAAATAAAGCTGCTATAAACATTCACATGCAGATTTTTCTGCGAACGTGTTTTCTATTCTCTTGGATGAACACCCACGAGTGGGACGGGTGGGTGGTATGGTAGCTCTGTGTGTAACTGCATAACAAGCTGACAGGCTGTTCCAGAGTGTAGGTGCCTGTTTGTGCTGCCACCAGCAGTGAAGGACGGTTCCAGGTGCTCCCCATCCTCATCAGCACTTGATAGTGTCAATTTCTTGTTCTGCTTTCATTTTAGCCAATCAAATAAGGGTGCAGCCATATCTCAGTTTGGCTTAATTTGCATTTCCCTTATCACTAATTATATTGTACATCTCTTCATATGGTTATTTGCCACCTGGTTCTTTGGTAAACTGCCCATTCAGTTCTTTAAAAAATTGGATTATATAAACAAACAAACAAAACAGAAATACACTCATGGATACAGAGAACAAACTGATGGTTGCTAGAAGGGAAGGGGTTTGGGGGATGGGTGAGAAAGGTGAAGGGATTAAGAGCTACAACTTGGTAGTCACAATATAGTCACAGGGATGTGCAGTCCAGTATGGAGAATATAGTTGATAATGTAAAAACTATGTATGGTATCAGATGGATACTAGACTTACCACACTTCATAAATTATATAAATGCCTAACCACTGTGCTATACATCTGAAACTAACATAAAATAAAATTGAATGTCAACTATAATTTAAAAAATTTATAGCCACGCAATGTGAAGTACAGCATAGGCAATATAGTCAATAGTACTGTAATAGCTATGTACGGTGTCAGAGGGGTAGGAGACTTGTTGGGGTGATCACTTTGTGAGGGGGTGTAACTGTCTAATCATTATGTCATTTTGTACACCTGAAACTAACAAAAAAATGGAATTATATGGGTGCTTATTGATGAATTTTAAGAACTCTTTAAACACTGTGGATAGTCCTTTGTCAGATATCTATTTGCAAATATTTTCTCCCTGTTTGTAGCTTGTCTTTTTATTTTCTTTGCAGTACCCTTCACAGTGCAAAAGTTTTTCATTTTGATAAAGTCTAATTTTTCTTTTATGGAACATGCTTCTGGCGATATCTAAGGTCAGAAAAATTTTCTTCTAGAAATTTTATGGTTTTACATTTTACATTTAGGTCTATGATCAATTTTGAGTTAAGGTTAAGGTACATAAGTTAAGGTACATGAGTTAAGGTACATAAAGACATCCAATGATTCTAGCCCCAGTTGCTGAAAAGGCTTGTCTTTCACAATTATAGTTGATTTATCATAACTGGTAGTATAGCATCGATTCCCTCCAAACGCCCAAGAAATTAGAAGTCTTGAATGGGAGAAGGGGAGACTGAAAGAAAGACCAAAAAAGACAGGGATACCGGCTCTAGCAGTATTATTTTCCTATCTCCAGATTCCATGAGATGCAATTTTCTAATAACTCTCCCTGCCCCGGTAACCTCCTGTCCTTTGAGAGGGTTCGAATAGGTTTCAGGTGTGTGAAGAGCGAAGCACCCTAACGACCTTTACCTTTAACATGCTGGTATTTGCTCATCTCCTGTTGTAAGGAGTCCAGTGGGAAAGGGCACAGTTCCTCTATTCGGATGATGGCAAACTCACGCTTCTTAGCCTCCAAAGATTCCCTCTGCTTCAGCAGGGCATAGAAGTGTTTGCCGCAGCAGAACACTAGACTCTTAACGCTGTTGGGTAAAAAATGGACAGTGCGGTGGGGGAGAAATACCTTAAAGAATTGTACCGGGCGAAAAGGAGACCACACAGATTTCAATGCTTCACTAATGAAGGGCGGGGGACTCTGTCGTTGGGTTTAGTCATATGCGACACCCTGGCAAGTCTTCCTGAGCAACACACGCCTCCAAATTTCACTCTCCATGCACACTCTAACTCCTACCCCCACTGATTTAACGGACTTTATGTCAGGACAGAGGAGATTTGGGTCACTTTGGATTCCTTAACAGGAGCTCGTTTTCCCACCAATTAAAATTCTGCTGCCGAGTATGAAAACAGAGATACATATCAAATTACTTTTTTGGATCCACAGATGAATCACCAATGACGGGTTTGAATGTTGTTCCTGGTGCCATTTCTTGAAGAGTTGACACAGCTGCCTAAGGAGGGAGGAAAAAGCCACAAATCTACCAACCAGTGGAAAGGAGCTGAAGATGCTTTTACTTATAAGGGATCTTTACCAAGAAATAATATCAAAACTCTTGCCTAGGACTGTAAGTAAACATATGCACTAATAAATATAATAGCTTTCTAAAAAATACCAGTTCTGAATACTTCAGAATGAAATTATTTTCCTGCGGTAACATAAGATTGCCTTCTATCTGGTGCCACAATAAAGTTTTAAGAATCAAAATTTCATTTGATCATACAACTTTATTACCAATAAAAAGCACATTTTAATATTTTGGCATTACAAACAACATTTTATACAATGTATATTATGAATCAAAAAAGCTAAGCTAGGGCAATCATTTCTGTCTTTAAGTGTTTGATTATAATTTATGAGTGAAACCTATTCAGTCAGAACAAGTAGAAACAATATGGGAATATTCCTGTGATGAAAAGAAATTTTAGTGATGAGCTCAATTTAAATAAACACTTGTTGCAAAGAACTTAGAGCACCAAACTGATGAAGCTGAGGTTGAGGATTTGACCCCCTTTGCCATCATCTAGTCAGTTTCCCTGCAGTCTAGTCCCAAATGGGGCTGTGGCATGTTGAGTAGGCCGTGTGGGCAGCACATTGATGCTGTGTGACATTGTGATATAACCTAAAAAATTAATATTAATTACCCAGCCATTCTTACGACTAAATAACATGTGATCTTTCTCCATTTGAAATAGACCCTTTGTCAGTCCCCACTTCCTATGGCAGTTCAGAGTTGGGTGGGAAGTTGGGGTGGGATTTAAATAAACTTCCCAAAGCCCCGAGTCATGTTTGCCACATGGCAAGTCATCTCCCAATAGGCCATCAAAAAAAGAGTTGACTTATATTCTGATAGATCACTTATACCAATAATCAAATTTTAGGAGGAAATCAGAATTCAATTATGTTTATACTCGTTTTCAGTTAATAAAAGGACATATGTTTAATGAAAATATTTGACAACAAGAGTAGTTTTTCACTTGCAAATCTATAAAAGTTGTTGATATTTTTTAAGGCTCCCTAATAAGGCCTCTTTTATTTGATAAGTTATACATCAGACTTGGGGCCAGGGATGGAATATTAGGTCCAGAATATGAACTCTTATTCTGTTTCAAACAGCAAAAGAGATTCTCAGTAAAATTTCTAATAGGTGACGTAATACTTGACAATATAGACTCTTATAATGTATATACATACATTATATTTAATTTCATGACATTCAGGATTGACTCCCAGAGTCAGAACTAGGGTGAGGCCGGTGAGGCACCTGGGGTACAAAATGTAAGGAGGTGCTCACTCCAAGGTCACACAAGTGCCGACTGTGACAGTCTCTGTACCCCCCTCCAAATGCTAGGCGGTGCTTAAACACACAACCAGTAACAGCAGATCACTCACAACTTTCCTTGACACCCTCGATTTTTCAAGTCTACACTCTCAAACCTTTGTGAGGAACACAAAATTGTCTTCAACAGCCAAATCCTAAGTGACATTTCACCACAGTAGTAGTGTCCTAGTAAATGCAAGTTTTCCGAATGTGAATCCTAATTAAGACTCTCATATAAAACTGAAAATAATTTATAGAAGATGGGACAAGTAAATGCTGACTAGTATTTATTACCTTGAACTCTGCCATTTGAAAACTAGTATATTTGTGTGATTTAAAAAGCATGTTGTGCACTTAATACTTAGTTCAGGTAAACCAAGAGAAAATGTATACTTTTTAAAAAGGTGGACTTTGAAAACAGTGTGGCAATAGTTACATTGTTATAATATGCATATTGAAACAGGAATCTACCTGTAATAAATCATTTAAGAGAAAAACTCTAAATAAAAGTCAATGAGTAAGACCACTCATTTACATAAAAATAGTCTAAATTCCCAACTTGCTATTGGTAACACAGTAGTGCCTAGATCATTTGGGCTTTTAAACTCTTTCTAAAACATTATTTCTGCTGAGATCAGGATCCCACTGTGACTGTATCTACTTCATTCCAGTGAAGCTGAGAGCTACCTATATTTATAGTTATTCTTGAAAGGTTGGGGAGGGAGGGAGAAGGGAGAGAGACAGACAAGCCAACTAAAACCAAAAAGACGTTTCTGTGCCTTAGAAGTATAACGAGACACAGAAAACAGGAAAATGTAGTCATGATGACAGGACAAAGGCTTCCCGCCAGCTTTTTCTACTTACAGGGAATCTGAGTAACATCTTCGGAGAAGCAACGATGAGGGGTTTTCTGAAGTTCCGGAGCATCTGTCTCCTGAGCAAATGGAAATACTGTGCAGGAGCCGTGGGGTGTGCCACAAACATGTTCACTGTGTCTCCATCCACCCCCTCCTCTGTGCTGTCACACATCTGGGGGAGAAGGAAGGACGTTCCGATCATCGCATGCAGTCAGAGCGACATATGCTCGCCAAAGGTCTCAACGAGAAAAGACTTTCCCTCCATTACAGAACATACTAGGAGGTAAATTTACAGCCTATGAAGAATTAACAGAGGAGAGGTATGATGGCGCCTCCATCTGCCTGAGTCCACATATTTGAACACGATTATTCCCAAACACAACTGATTGCAAGAAGCCCCTGGAGGTGATCTTTTAAAAAATACAGATTCTGATCACTGTTGGGAGTAACAAGGTGGAAGGAAACCCTGTCAGAATCGCACTCACCTAATGAAATAAGCACAATTATAATTTGGTTTGTTTTTATTTGTTTGTTTAAAAGACAAAAACCAAATCCAAAGCAGCAAACAAGGTTGAAAAGTTAAGAGCAAGGAATTAAATCTCAGAAGATCGTGGTGGGATAGAAAGCTGAGGCATGGCTCCTAACCCCACCCCACAAGCAGTGAAGAGAAAAGAGAGTGAGTCAACAAAATCCTGACAATTATTACTGGTCCCCTCCAGCTAGAAGAGAGGGTGTGAGTAGGCAACCCAGGGGGAAAAATAAAGGCAAAATCAAGAGCAGAAGTCCCTACAGAGCTGGGTGGAGGCGGCGGGGCTGCCAGGTTGCCACTTCCAGGGCATTGAATGTGTTCCTTTCAAATTCTACAATGTCCTGACAGTTTAGGGTGCACATAAAGTATCCGCAGGAGGCAGTCCTGGTTCAAAGCACCAGGGAAACAGGAAAACAGTGCTGGGAATCCGGGAGGCATTGAACGTACCTGCAGGAAACGCTCTATGCGACAAGATGAGTGGTCAGGTCCAGCGCCATCATACCCGTGAGGAAGGAGAATGACAATGCCACTCTGGAGGAGCCACTTGGCCTCTCCTGGAAAAGCAGAGGGAGGGAGTGAGGCCTCTATGAGGCAGGAACAAACAGTCCGACGTGACCTGGGGAGCGGAACAAATGTGAGTTTGCTGCCTGAGCCCCTAACTCTGTTTTCATTACACGTACTCTCTAGCATGGCCACCCCATACTTGGGAGAAAAATGTCCATCCTACCGGCTGAAACCCCAGAGTCACACATGCTCTGGGCTTTAGCAAATAGAAGACAAACTCAATGGTGAACATCCGGCTTCCAGCAACAGTGTGGCCACTCTGACTCCATCTCGGGCACAACTCTTGCCAGGACTGGGCAGCCCCTATCGTTTCTCATAGCACCGCTGACAACACCTGCCACTGTCCTCAAGCTGAGGAACAGTTTCTGGACATGTCACCGTCCAGTGTGCCCAAGGCACTTCTCTTTCTCACACTACAAAGTTACAGAGAAACACAACCGTGGGAAGGAGGTGCAGTGCACACTCAAAATCCAAGAGCGGTTACCCCCAAAATGGGGTGAGAGTCTGGGGGACACTCAGACTTCTACTTTATATAGTGTCAATTGTTACAGGAAGCAGGTACTATTTTTATAAATGGTGATTATATATAATAAAGATGTACAGCTCCCAAGGTTCAGATACATGAGTGTCCCTGGATCGAGGGAAGCAGATTTTCAAGGTTGCCATTCACTCTGATCACAAATCCTCACTATGTCATCTTCGCCTACTTGGGGTTCATTCCACAGCCACTCAACAAACCCCAAGAGCAGACCTGCAAGTCAAACCACCGAGGAGCTGGCAGGTACATGTCCTGCTCCCCACAACCAGGCACATTGCCCCGCAGACGGGAAGGTGCTCTCTGCATAGCCGCTGAGTGGCACCCACCCTCCAGCCACTTATTTAACGAGCTGAAAACAGCCATGTCCCAGTGGGTTAAGGGCAACCCCCAACTCTCCCAAGGGGCTGTGGTACAAGTAGTGTTGTAAGCAGCTATGGCCCCTTTTCATTTATTTGTCGCCATGAGGCCAGTACCATGTGGCCCCTGCACACCCATGTGCCAACACCAACCTCCAGAGATGAATGTGTCGAAGATGATCTGGGCGCCATTGAAGAAATCGCCAAACTGAGCCTCCCAGAGGGGCAGTAACTTAGGGCTCTCAATGCTCATGCCGTACTCGAATCCCAGGACGGCCTCTTCTGACAGTGGGCTGTTGCTGACCTAATGCACAGGAAGGGGACAGAGACACAGTCCAGCGAGGAAAGCTGCCACAGGAGTCAGTAAAGGTAGAAGCCTCCCATTTATAACAACCTCCCAAGAGGGCGGAAGGGCGTAGAGAGGGGCTCTGTTTAGTCTTCTCCCCGTGCCTTTGAGAAAGGAGCTCCACTGCCCTCTATAAGGGATGCGTACGGGGAAGTTGGGACAAAGAGAGGAAGAGATGACAGAGGTTGGAATATGGGCGTTGAAGGTTTTCCTCACGGATAAGCAAAATTCACTTCTTAGATGATCCCCCTTTGGACCTGAGAGAAAAACTGTGACATATAAGCTTTTTAAAACATGTCGCAAAACAAAGGGGGAAAATGACCCCCAAAAGGCTTACCTTTGGTTAGAATCCATCATTCGAATACCCTCCTTGCACAATAGATCACAAGTACCATCATGATACGTTAAGGTACAAAAGGCAGAATATACAATTACATCTCCGAGGGCGCTAAAGAGGCATGACAATTAAATGCAGCATAATTCTGAGCTGGCTGTGAGGACCAGGTGGCAGCCATGCCACAGTGTTCATTCCCTGACTTGAATGGTGATATCATGGTAATGTAGAAGAATGTCCTATTTTGTAGGAAATACACAGTGAGGGCTTCAGGGTGGTGGCCTGATGCTTCCAACACGATGTCTCACATGTTTCAGAACGAGAAAAAGTTCCTTTTGCATTATACATCCAACTTTTTTGTAGTTTTGTGCTTGTTTCAAAATTTTTCTAAAACATATTTTTTGAAAGTTAACGTATCTGTAGAATATTATTTGTCAAGAAAAAGGAATGAAATGCTGACATATGCTACAACATGGATGGACCTTGAAAATGGGACGCTAAATGAAAGAAGCCAGCCACAAAAGGCCACATGTTGTATGATTCTATTTTTATAAAAAGTCCAAACTAGGCATATCAATAGAAACAGAAAGTGAATTGGGGGTTGCCAGGGACTGAGGGTGTAGCACGAAGAAGGAACAGTGAGTGACTGCTAATGAATACGGAATTTCTTTTTGGGGTGATAAAAATGTTCTGAAATTAAATAGTGGTGATGGTTACACAATTCTCTGTGAATACACTAAAAACCACTTCATTGGACACATCGAAAGGCTGAATTCTATAAGTTATATCTCAATAAAGCTTTTATTTTTTAAAGAAACTCTAGAGAAAAATTACAACTCTGTGCTGATGACAACTATAAAAATTTATGGTTTATATGGATAAGCACTCAATGACAACAGAAAATGAAAATAGATGATTTGTTAGCATGGCAGGATTATGCTTAATTTGTCTTTTCTGATTTCTATTTTGATTTCAGTTATATCGATATAATACATTAATTGTAAAAAGGACTGATACAGCTTCCTCTTCCCGTAAGAAACCTGAGGTGAACTCTGAAAATGGTTCACTATTCACTTGACCCAGAGAACCCCACAAATCATGTCAATCGAGAGGTCCAGATCTTCGTGTTCACTTTAAGAACACTCGTGAAACTGCCCAGGCCATCAAGGATATGCATATCTGAAAAGCCACCAAGTATCTGAAGGATGTCACATTACAGAAGCAATGTCTGCCATTCCTTCGTCACAATGGTGGAGTTAGGAAGTGTGCCCAGGCCAAACAGTGGGGTTGGACACAGGGTCGGTGACCAAAAAAGATTACAAAATTTTTGCTGCACATGCCTGAAAATGCAGAGAGTAATGCTGAACGTAAGGGTTTACATGTAGACTGTCTGGTCACTGAGCACAGCCAGTGAACAAAGCTCCCCCAAGATGCAGCACGGAACTTACAGAGCTCGTGGGCAGGTTAACCCACACACGAGCTCTCCCTGTCACATTGAGATGGTCCTCACTGAGAAAGAGCAGATTGTCCCTACACCAGAAGAGGAGGCTGCAGAAGAAAAAGATCTCCCAGAAGAAACTGAAGAAACAAAATCTTACAGCCTGGGAGTAAATTCTGCAACAAATAAATGCTAATAGAAGTGGGGAAAAAAGACTGTTACGTTTCTCAGAGCATGTTGTAAATGGGGTTTGGACTGGCCACCTCCCTTGCACCTCTGCCTGTCGTCGCCTCCCTCTTCATCTCTTTTCCTACCCAACGCTGACAAACCCACTCATATTCTAAATCCATCCCTCTTCCACTTCTCCTGGCTTCGTCACCGAACTCTTCTTTTCTGAACCTCTCCTCATTGGCTTTCTCCTCTCAGCAGATGGACAATCAAAAGCTTAAAACCTAAACTAGAAATATTCCCTTGACCAGTCTTTTCCAGTTATTGCTTCCTTTCACAGTCAAGCTTCGAGAAAGAATGATCTAATGCACTGTCTCCACCTCCTTCACTCCTGTCTACCTTTCAACTAGTATAATCTAGTTTCCGCTTTCACCACTCCACTAAAATAGTTCTACATAAAAATAAAGGGATAGCCAAAGGAAAAAAAAAAACAGCTTTACATGCGGTCAACCCTTGACCCTCCTGTTGCCAAATCCAGTGACTGTGGTGTTCTTCCTCCTTATCTGACTCATCCTTTCTTAAGTTCAATGACACAGGGACTCCAGTTCTCCTCCTGCCTTCTGGGATACTCGTTTGGCAAATACTTTTCCTTCGCCAGCCCCTTAAATGTTGTTTTTCCCAGGACCCCCTCCCTTGGCCCTCTTCTAATTCTGCTCTCTCTCTGGGGGATCCTCCCACCCTTGTGGTTTCATACACTCCTATACTCTAATACTTCCAAATCTGTATCTCAAGACAGATTTGCTCCTTAACTTCAGATACACATGCCTAATTGCCCGATAGAAACTTCTATGTCATTCTGCTGTCTATACGTCAAATGTCCAAAACTAAATCCATCATCTTTCCTTACCAAACCTGTTTCCTCTCCTTTACTCTCTGGGTGAATGCCGTCAGGTGAGGGTCCGAGTCAGGAAGCTAGGAGATAACCAAGCCCAGTCTTTCTTCTTCTTCACACCCCACATGCCACTACGTCCCATAAGCTGTGGTTTCCTGAACAGTTCTCGTATCTGGCCCCATCTTCCATCTGCACCGCTATTGCCCTACTTCAGGTCCCTGTGATTTTCTGCCTAGAAGATTGAGAAGCCTCCTTAGAAATTGTCCTGAGTTCTCATCTTTTTTCATCTTAGGCTTCCAAAGTATTGTCAGGAGTGATCTAACATGAAAATCAGCTCATCTGTTCAAAATTCCACCATGTTTCTCCTTCAGACAATACTCAAAGTCTTTCACAATGTTGGTAGTTCTGTCTGGTCTGTCTCCTCTTTTTCACTCCTGTATCCACTTTGCAGTTTAACCTCTGGTCATATGAAGCTATTTGTAGTTCCCTGGGCACATCAGATCCTCTTACTTCAGTTTTCTTAGGTGCTATTGTGTCCACCTCAAATGTTCTCCCTAAATGTATTAAAATAGGCAACTCCTAATGTCCTTCACATGCCAGCTGAAATCTGGCTTCCCCCAAGCTTTTCCTGACTTCCCCGGGTAGATTAACTGTTCCTTCTACTGTACTTTGTACACTTGCATATCTTATTTACTTGAATCTGTTAATGTTTTTATTTATTCCAAAAAGTATTTAAGATGACTTGTCACATACATCATATATAACTTGATGGTATAAACATAAGTAGTGGGAAAGAAGAGAAATTAAGATTGAGAAATAGAACAGAGTTGGGGAAAGACATAACCCAGTCACCTACTCACTTTTACTAAGGCTGCAATGGCCTCTAACCCTTTCCTAAAAGCCATTCTATACATTTTTTGAAAAGTGCATATATTCATTATTTTATTTTCTGATTTTACTATTGTCATTATTGATAAGGAAATGCTCTTCAGTCACACAATTCATAGTATGCACACAAGAAAGACAAACCAAGATCAAGCAGGAGTTCCTCCCAGGGTCTTCAGATAAAGGACATGGTATTATAACAGATGATATCATGTATTATCTATTAAATGTATTAGATAATACCTCGCCTCCTGATAACAGAGGCAAAGCATTTAATTGGGCTTTTCAAAGAGTAATATTTAAAGGTAACTGATACCATACATCAAACCGCAATTCAGTAAGAGACATTGGTGGGGTGGGGAAATACTAAACATTTTAGTATCTACCTCACCAATCTGACTTAATCCAGGTGTGGGCTTTAAACTAACTTTAAGAAAAGATGAGCTGTATGTCCTTTAAGTAATCTTCCTGGAGTTTTACTTTTGATATGTGAATTTTTAAATAAATATTGAGTATCAGTGAACTTCAGATTTTACTCTCAAACAAATGGCTATCATAGGAAGATGACATGCCACTAATCATATCTTAAAGGATAATTTTTTGTAATAAACATCATGTGCCAGGCACATGCTGACCGTTGCAGAGATAAAAATGAAAAGACTCAGCCTCTACCCTTGACTCTAACAAGGATATCTCAGTGACCGGCACATGAACATACATAATACATACATTTATCAAGCCTACTAAACCTTAGGGAATAAAGTAACCTGAGGAAATTGGCTTTTATTTTTTAATAGGAAAGAAATATTGGCTACTTATTTACATCTTTGGCTTATTTAATGAATCCAGCCACATACAGATTATAATGTCAATTTTTGAGTGACAAAGTAAACATCTATTTGACATTTACAGGATGATAGCTAAGTAGCCAGAGAAAAATAACTGAATCCGCTTGCTACTATATTATTGGATTCCAACACTTCAAAAAGCATTGACCCCAAAGTTGCCAACATCTGTTTCTATTTGCTTCAAGAATCCTGTCACTATAATCATCAGCATCTGGATTTTATAGTAGATAAGAAAACATCCTACCTCTAGAAATCCCTTCTGGTTAGGGTCCATATGGTTCAGGGGGATGTAGGTGTCATCAGTCTCCTGGCAAACCACCATTGCATGCCTTTGACTAAAAGTTCCACGGCCAACATCTTGGCCACTCAGACGCACATTAAAACCTTAAGCAAGCAAGAAGGAAAAGAAAATCCAGATTGCCATAAATAATGTAGTAATGGTAAGACGCGGTGACCCTGACTTTTTATACATCAGCTCATCCAGAGAATTTCCCTTAGGATAACAGATTATCTTTATTAAAATATACCTGTCCAAAAGTCTGTAGTCAAGGTGAGATTGTACAAGAATGGAGAGTCATCATTTGCCCTACAATTTTTAGAGGAGAATATCTTTCTAATACATCCAGCCCTGAGCCCTTTGTTTTCCAAGCATAATTGCTCTATTCTTTAATAAAGGCTGTCAACATGAGTCACACTAAGATTAAATAACATTTCCAAGTAAGAAAAGATAATATGTTTTGGAATCTCTCTAGTCAAAACAATAGGAGGCAGTTGTAACTCAAAAATCTGCAGAGATCACAGATTTTTGTGATTTACAGAGTAACAAACGTCATATAAACCATTCCCTGCCAGCTGTGCAGCTAAACAGAAATGTCTTACCTTGAGCAAGTAATGAGCCCAAGGCAAGAGCTTCTGCTGTGGCCCAGTCTATCTTGGTTCCATCCATCACCTTCTCCAGTCTGGACTGCGAAAGTGAAGGGGAGGAAAAAGAAAACTTTTAAGAGTCCATATTTTTTTTCCCCAGAGTTCAAAAAATGCAGTGCAACATGATAAGTAACGTTAAATAAAACATTAAGTGAAGAAGGATACATGCGAGTCTGGTAGCAATTATATGACATTTTATAACAGGCAAACACTCAGGTGCTCAACTTAGTGGTTAAAGCTGCGGATGAATGAGAGGAGATGGAACTGTATTTGTACTATTCTATTTCTTCAGCTGGACGGTGAGTACGTCGTTTATTTTAATAGTCTCTCTACCTATAATTAAAACCCATAAATGAAGCTTGTGTTTTAAAAATAATTCACAGTAATTATTTTTTAAATTAATTACTTTTTAAAAATAAATTAATTATTTTTTAAAAAAATAATTCAAAGTTTCTTTATCCAGGTTTAAGAATGATGAAGACCTTGAACTCCTTGTTCTCCTGCTTTTAGCACTAAAACCCGAGTCCCAGGCAAATCGGGACGGTCTGTCACATCCATAGTTAACATGAGACAATGTGTAAAATCTCAACTGGCTTAAGGGTCTAAATAGTTGACTTCGGGTGAATGTGTGTTGATTTGTACTTATTTTATTTAAGCCACCCAAAAGAATGAAAGTGTTTTCTAACCACTAGTCAGAAAAATCAAAACACGCATTCCTGTATTGCTGTATTTTTAATAATGTGCATGAAGTACATGTAATGTATCAAACACGTATGAAGGAAGGAAAGAAGTAGACAAATTCTGAGTTAATTGACTACCAGTCCTGAAGCAGTACTAGGAGGTTCCCAGAACCTAATGACACACAATAAACAAGTGAATTGTCAAGTGAGTTAGCCAAGCCAGTGCCCAGACCCACACCAACTCCTTTGCTGCACAGGACTAAGACATCATAACCGGAGATTTCGGCGCCCCTTACCTGAACATACATCTTCAGAAGGTGACTGTGCATCTGGAGCTCCTCCGGCACCTCCACAGACTTCCCGCCAATAAACCTCAGCAGGTCTAGGGGCACACCTGTGTTCCAGGTGGAAATGTGAGCTTCCGGCTGAACCAGACCCTGCCAGTGGGCTTGCAGGTGAGTGGCAGGGGGGCTATAATGGGCCATGTTCGTTAAATGGTCATTTAACTTTGCGTAGTAGGAGGCTTTGATTTCTGACACCTCGTCCTGGGTCATCAGTCCAATGGCAATAAGGTGCTCTGCATATGTGTCTGGAATGCTCTTTCGGGCTCTGTCGAGCAAAGAGGGGGAAAATAGTCTGCTTTGTAAAACCAAAGAGACACACACGGTCATTGTCGAAGGTGCTGTAGAGTGCCATCGCTGTAAAAAGGCACGTAGGAAACGTTTCAGAATTGCACGGAGGGCGTGGCCACACAGTGCTGTACTAAATGCCACTGAATTATTACTTTTAAATGGTCCATGTATGCTATGGGATTTTTCACTCCAACAAATTCTTCCCCCCAACCCCCAAAAAAGCAGTGGTGAGTAAAAACCTTGTCCAGGCAAGCAAGAGAAAACAAATTTATTTTTATAAATTTTTGTCTACAATCGGGTAGAAATAATTCATAGTAGTTTGTCTATAAATTGTAAACTCTGGATGGTGATTTACAGGTCTAACCTACATTGTCTACCTATTTGGCACCCCATTATTTAAAAAGGGGTTATATCCAAAGTTGCCGACATCTGTTTCAGGTGGCTGTAAGAATCCTGTACATACTCAGCACCTGGTTTTTATAATAATGATAACATTTGTATGAAACTTTTAAACTATAAAGTCTGTTCAGATATATTCTCATATTTAATCCTGACAAAAGTGAGAGGTAGGCAGGATAGATTTTTTTTTTAAATGGGGCCCGGAGGTACTTCAAGTAATTCAGCTGCTAAGCTCAGAGATAGAGAATCCAGATTTGTTCTTCCAAGAGCCATCTGCTACCTATGACCAGAAAGGCCCATAAAATATCACCAAGTTTATTCCTCTGCTTTAATTTAAGTCTATGAGGAAACAAGGTACAGAAGAGGGATCTATTTTACTTTCTAGCATGTAAAAAGGAAATTCCAAAGTGACATATTCCTCTGTCACATTAACCTTCAGACTCAGGGCTCTCCAACAGAAATATAATGCAAGCCAGTGTGGAATTTAACATTTCCTAGTGGTCACATTAGAAAAGGTAAAAAGAAACAGGTGGAATTAATTTTAATCACATATTTAACTCAATCTATCCAAAATATTATCACTTTAATATCTAATGATATATAAAAATTACTTTTTAGATAGTTTACATCTTACCTTCATACTACCGTGTTTCCCCAAAAATAAGACCTAGCCGGACCATCAGCTCTAATGCGTCTTGTAGTAAAATAAGACTGGGTCTTACATAATATAAGACCGGGTCTTATATAAATTTTTGCTCCAAAAGACGCATTAGAGTTGATGGTCCAGCTAGGTCTTAGTTTTGGGGAAACAGGGTTAAGTCTTTGAAATTTGGTGTGTGGATTACACTCACACACATCACCATCAGGACTTGCCACATTTCAAGTGTTCAGTAGCCACTTATGGCTTGTGTCTTCCATATTGGATAACACAGTTCTGGACAGTCATTAAAATCTATTATATAACCTCTTATCAAGACATAAAGTTAGGTCCCCATCTATAGTTTGCAGAACTGGATCGTGGAGGTCCTGTTTCTGATCCTGTCACTGCTATATTAAGTGACTTCAGGCAAGGCTCTGCCTAAGCCCTCCTATTTCGTCTTCCCATCTGCTACGTAGGGTGGTTAAGTTGCCCCCTTTGTCTATTCATCGAGGAAATATGTAGAGTTTGAAGAATTCGGGGACCATCCCAGTCTGCCTAGGGCTGTCTTGGTTCTAGCATTGAAAGTTTCACGTGCCGGGCAAACGAGAAACGTTGGTCGCCCTACCTCAGAGTGTCTGATAAAAACCGTAATGTGAACACTGCAGGAAAGAGGGCATAGTCATGAAGGTGTATCCTTGTACCTGATGATCTTGTACATGACCGGGTTGGTGAAGAAGGGCTCATCCAGCTCGTTGTGGCCCCACTGCCTGTAGCATAACAAATCAATAATCACGTCCTTCCGGAACTGGCGCTGGTATTCAAAAGCCAGTCGTGTGGCACGGAGCACTTCCTCCGGGCTGTCTCCATTGACGTGGATGATGGCACAGCCCACAAGCTTCCCTGAGGCAGAGAAGACCGAGATGACGTGGGCCAGTTCACCCAGCTGACACAAGCCCAGCACCAAGTCCTGTTGTATGCGTGGCGGGGGGCAGGGGCAGCCTACATCCTCACAGGGAGTTGGGGTTGCTTGTTAAGAACCCACACGTTGGAGTCCAGCTGACAAGAATGAGTTCAAGTCCTAGCTCTGTGATTTACTGTGTGACCTTGGTAAAGTTATAAATCTCACTCTCCCTACATGTAACACTGGGATAATAGCCCCTACCTCTTAGTCAGGTTGTAAAGGTTAAACGAGTTAATGCATATAAAGTTCTTAAAAGTGCATGGGATATAACAATATTTATTTTGTTATTGTCATTATTACTATTATCATTCCTCCTGAGATAAAAGGGTCATGAAAGAATGCATCCTAGGAAAACAAAAGGATTTTCTCTAAAAAGAAAGAATGATTTTTCAGTAACTAACCACAAAAAATTCACACAGACAGCCCCAAAGGCATCCAGGCCAGTCTCTGGGTGTAAAAACAGAATAGTTACTACCCTCTAACAGTTCTGAAAACTGTGTGAAACAGGAACTTGGTAATAAAAGCTCTGTATTTCTCTCTCTCTCTTTTTTTTTAATTGATTGCTATGTCTCTTAAATCTCTTTTTTATTTTTTCAACAGGACTTAATATTGGGGAACAGTGTGTACTTCCAAGCCTTTTTTCCAAGTCAAGTTGTTGTCCTTTCAATCTTAGTTGTGGAGGATGCCCTTCAGCTTCAAGTTGTTGTCCTTTCAGTCTTAGTTGTGGAGGGCGCAGCTCAGCTCCAGGTCCAGTTGCTGTTTTCTAGTTGCAGGGGGCACAACCCACCATCCCTTGCGGGAGTCGAACCGGCAACCTTGTGGTTGAGAGAATGCATTCCAACCAACTGAGCCATCCAGGAGCTCAGCAGCAGCTCAGCTCAAGGTGCCGCGTTCAATTTAAGTTGCAGGGCTCAGAGTCCACCATGCCTTGCGGGACTCGAGGAATTGAACTGGAGGAATTGAACTGGCAATCTTGTGGTTGACAGCCCACTGGCCCATGTGGGAATCGAACCGGCAGCCTTCGGAGTTAGGAGCATGGAGCTCTAACCGCCTGAGCCACCGGGCTGGCCCCCTGTATTTCTCTTAATACTGCCAATTTCCACAGGTTAAAACAAGTCAACTTTGCTTCTTCACATCTGATTTCTAACAAGAGTACTTGGCCAAATTTAGTGGCTGAACATATCCTTTTATATATATATATATATATATATATATATATATATATATATATATATATGACATGTTACAATGTATAAATTTAAGGTATGTAGTGTGTTACTTTGGTACATTTATATGTTGTGCTATGATTGCCACTGAAGCAACATTTATCACATTATGTCATGATAGTACAGTATTATTGACTATATTCATTATACGGTGCATTTGATCTCTATGGCTGATTTACTGCTTGTTACAAGTTGGTACCCTTAAACACCATCAATCTTATTATCCTCCCCCTCCCATTCACTGGTAACCACCATTTTACTCTCTTTTTGTTTTTGTTTTTTTAAATAGCTTTGACATTCTTTTTTAGATTCCACATATAAGTAATATCATACAGCACTTGTCTTTTTCTGTATGATTTATCTCACTTAGCATAATGTGCTTAAGGTCCGTCCATCCATGTTGTAGCAAACAGTAGGATCTCCTCCTTTCTCATGGCTGAGGAACATTCCTTTGTATATATATGTGACATCTATTTTATCCATTCATCCACTGATGGACATTTGAGTTGTTTTCATATCTTGGTTATTGTGAGTAATGCTGTGATAAACATAGGTGTGCATATATCTTGTCAAAATCCTATTTTCATTCCCTTTGGGTACTCAGAAGTGGAATTTCTGGATCCGATGGTAGACCTATTTTTAATATTTTGAGGAACCTCCATACTGTTTTCCATAGTGGTTGGACAACTTTACACACCCACCAACAGTGTACAAGGGTCCCATTTCACCACATCCTTGCCAGCATCTGTTATCTCTTGTCTTTTTGATGATAGCCATTCCAAGAGGTGTGAGGTGATACCGCATTGTGGTTTTGTTTTGCATTTCCCTGATGATTAGTGATGTTGAACACATTTTCCTGTGCCTGTTGGCCATCTATATGTCTACTTTGGAAAAACATCTATTTAGTTCTTCTGCCCATTTTTTAATTGGGTTGTTTTTGTTATTAAGTTGTATTTGCTCTATATATTTTGGATAGTAACCCCTTATTAAATGGAACATATCCTTTTTGACTACGATTTGGGTATTCCAAGTCTGAACATCCTAAAGACAATTATTCTAGCGTTGTACTAATTGTGTTGATCTCTGGTTTCCATCAGAACATTCAACTGGTTACTTAAACAATTCGAGATTGCATCCTCTAAGTTGCACTCTAGTAATATTTCCTTGGATTTGAAGATTACACTCAGAGTTTAAAATAATTATTAACTTAAAAACTATGGGTGGCTACTGACTGTATCTGATCCAAAATTTAAAAGGGGATAACCAGGGAGGCTCGTTGTTCTGATTGAACAAGAAGTTTCTCCAGGAATTCCTTGTCTGACCCCGCAACATTAACGCCTCCTGTGTTACATACCGATATCACTACAGTATAAGGAAGATCTTCCTCTTTCTGCCGGAGTGGTGTAACCCAGCTGGTTATTGACAATCAAATGGACACTCCCACCAATTCTGAAATGTGGGAGATTAGAGAGTGTAAATGTTTCAGGAACAATCCCTTGACCACAGAAAGAAGCATCACCGTGAACCTAAAGAAAAGGAACATAAGGGATGGAGAAATTTAAGTTTCCAGACTGGAATAAATTATTTTCCAATAATAACAGGAATGACACAACCACCCTCTCACTATTCCCCTGCCCTCCTGAAGATCTGCGGCTTGTAGATCGGTTATGCTGATCTCAAGCAGCTTTCCAAGATGCTAAATCAGTCCTTTTCCCCTTGGAGCCACCACCAGGTGAGCCACTGCTTCCCGCCCACATCATCACCTATACCCATCACTTAGTGTACTCATCAACAGTCTAGCGTATGCATACGGCAGCATCACAGAAGGAAAGGCTGTTGGAGGTGCAGAAGGAAATCAGCTCTAGAAAAGCTTTCATGAAAACAGCCTGCAAGATACAAGGAACAGTGCACAGCTTTGAACTCTCCCTCTCCCCGAATCATCTTGTCCCTGAAAAGAGACTGCATGCAGCTCACATCAGCTAATGGTGTGTTGACCACTGCTGTGAACATAAAGTAGAGTGATGACAGCAAAGACGGCAGGCATGGGGGAAAGCACACGATACATTAGTGAAAGGATGTTTTGAGGAAAACACAAAACGCTACTATGAGAGAATGTCTAAAATGTGCTACTCTAGTCTGTTAGATCATAATGTCATCACAAAACATGGCGCACGGAAGGTGACAGAATGGGGGGAAATGTTTTTTAGAAAAGTTGAAAGCAAACAATGAGGGAATTGTAGATCTCAGAAGAAAAAGTGAGCTCTATAGACATCATGCTAAAAGACAATTATTATAAATAGCCAAGATGCTGAACTAAATAATAAAATGATCTGATATGCCCCGACTTAAGGCAACTGCTGTGGTCTAATACAAACAGAATCAAAAGACTTAAATATTAATGAAGAAAGAATACTTAGTAGAGTTTTTAATGGCATTGATAATGTCCGGTAGAGTCATTTTTATGTAAGTAGAATATTTTGGCTAAGAAAGGAAGCACTGCTTTGCATAAATGAAATTTCCACAGCGAGGATCTACAGGAATGAGTGACATTTTGGAGCATCTGTACCTAGTGACAACATACCCTTACATTGTCTCCACAGCACTATTCATTATTAGTCCACTCAACAACCGGGGGCTGAGGCAGGTAAGTACGGCACTACTGTCCTTTTTACAGATGAGAAAACCAAGGTTCAGAAAGAAGATATATTTCACATGGCTTGCACTAAACTCTAGACCTTCTGTGATGTCTCCATGTTTTCTACTTATTTCCCCATCCCTCCAAGCCATTCTCCTGGATCAACAAACTGATTTTGTATATGTTCTCACTTAATCCTCAGAACACGATGAGGAATACAATAGACTCCCCCTTTACCTATGAGATTCAGAAGACCCAAGTACAGAACCGAACCAGGCAGGCCAAGCTAGAAGGCAGCAAAGCCAGGATGTGAATTCAGGTCTTCTTCGTACCAGAGTTCGTGTCGTTTCTACACGGTGCTACGTGGTAAAGTCCAACCTGCAGCCACACCGTGGCCCACACAAGGTCAAGGGGTTTCTCGCCCTAAGGCCTCCTTGCTGATGGGATTTCTTGTGGGTAAGGATGGAAAACGAGGTCAGTAAAGCAAGGAAGAGAGATGTGTGCCTTTTCTGCTCCTTTACAAAAATGCTACAGTAGAAGCATTGATAAGAACATAACATATGTTCGTAACTTACATTGTTTTATCCTGGTCTTAGGATTCTTGGCACTAAAGCACAACTGTGTCATTTGCTAATTTTATTTTCCTTCTTAAATAAAAACGGAAACCACTCCACTATGCTCTATAAAGCTTTGTAGGATTAAGCGTCCATAAGCACAAATGTTGGGTGAGTTGGAAGCTGCTCAGCCAAACACAACAGGGTGGAGGCGAGGAGTTGAACACACAAGAAGATCACAAATGAAAATCCACTTTCACCAGGTCCAGGACTAAGACAAACAGAAGACAGGCAGGAAAACTAGCATGGGGAATCTTACCCACCGTGATACGGTGTTTCCCCGAAAATAAGACCTAGCCAATCGGCTCTAATATATCTTTTGGAGCAAAAATTAATATAAGACCTGGTTATATTATATTATGTATTATATTATATTATAGTAAAATAAGACCGGGTCTTATATTAATTTTTGCTCCAAAAGACGCATTAGAGCTGATTGTCCAGCTAGGTCTTATTTTCCGGGAAACATGGTATTACAGTCTCTAAACTTAGAGTTCCCACAAGAAACTAGAATTGTGTACTTGAGCAAGGCAAGATATGTGCAGATGGAGCAGGGCCAAATATTTTGGGAACATAAAGTAGATAAAAGAGGGTAGTCAGTTTCTTATCTCTTTAAAGAAAATGCCATTTTCACCTCTTCAGAAATCAACTTTAAGAGCTGCTTAATGTAGTGAGTAAATGTGAGTGACTAAAATATATCAGAGTATCATGAGTTAAGTCAAGTGAAAGGTAAAGAGAATGTCTGCCTAATGATTTGGAGGTTTATTTTTAGAAATATCATATCATAATCCAATCCAATTCTGCCTACCCCCAATTTATTTTCTATAAGTTTCTGGCCCATGAAAAAGTAATGTGAATAAGATAATGTGGTTATTTGTATACATAGCTAAACATTCTACTGCCTTATGAATACAGAGATTTCTGCTGGGTTTGAAGACTCAGTTACCGATATCCAGGATTAATTATCTCCCAGTAGTTAAAGTTCCATATTCAAATAAAAACTTGTAGAAAAAAATGTGACCTATGGTCCAAACCTCTCAAATATACATTTTGGGTTATGAAAAATTGGGGGTTAGAGGAAGGAAGAGCCACACTAATAACTCGTATTGGTTGCCTTAATGCCACAGGCCTTCACTTTAAAACAAACGACATTGTGATGGTTGCCAGATGGGAGGAGGGTGAGGGGTGAGTGAAAAATGAGACGGGGTTAAGAAGTACAAATTGGTGGTTACAAGGTTGACATGGAGATCTAGGGCCTCACATAAGGAATATAGTCAGTAATACTATAATAACAACGCATGGTGTCAGATGGTACTAGATTTATCAGGGTGATGGAAGAGGAGTTGGGAGCAGGGTGAAAAAGGTGAAGGGATTAAGAAGCACAAATTGGTAGTTACAACATAGTCACAGGGATGTAAAGCATAGGGAATACAGTCATTGTATGGTAATAACTATGGATAGTGCCACAGGTGGATATTAGACTAGTTAGGGGCATCAGTTCATAAATTACATAAATGTCTCACCACTATGCTGAATACCTGAAATTAATATAAAACAATATAAATAAATAAATAAAGTGTAAAAAAAAGTAATAAATGAATAAATCCAGACTCTTTTAGCCTTGTTAGATATATGGGTACATATAGTTTACTAGAAGACCATACTTTCAGAGAAGCCATGACCTCTGTCCTCTTAGCAGTAGCAGGTATGCCTTTCAATGCTCCCTTAATTAATTCATAACTCAAGAAAAAAACACATAGTGGAAACCTCAATCTAAAGTCAGATGCCTTGAGACTAGACTTCATATCTACTATTGATTTTTAAAATGAACCCAGAATCTTCTTTTCCCAAAAGTTCATCTCAGGTCCATCTTGAGTATCTTCTATCTCCTTTCAGACCTAGCAACCCAGACATTCTTTTTCCCTAGTCAGTCTTCCCAACCTTTGCCCTCATTGCCTGAAATTACAAGTACCTGTAAACATATGACTTTGTCCCCAGGCTGAGCCGAACTGTCTGGGGAGTAGTCCCCATCCTGCCTGGACTGCTGCCTTCCCCGAGTCTTCCCGACGGCTACGGGGTTAACGGCCTCTAGGTGCGAGGGGTTAGGCAGCATTGTCACGTGCAGGGGATGGTGTGCACCAAAGTCCAGATCAACCGAGGAGGTCAGGTGAGACAGCACATCTCCAGTGGCTGGGACATTCTCCGGAAATTCACTTAAGCCTCGCATTTTACGGAACATCAGCTATCATGTATACACAGACAAGGAAAAAAATGGCTTTTATCACAATGGAAACTAGGGAAGAGGTGGTAAGTTTAAATTATACAGTACAAAAAAACTTTATGCACATGTTTTTATCATTATTATTATCATGCATTGTTTAAAAATAGGCACAAACTTCTAACTGCTTGAATGCACAGAGGTGTATTCTATTTGGAGATTTTCATAATCTAATGCAGTCCCAACACTATACAAACAGTTTAACATGACACACACAGAAAGGTACCTCTGCCTTGCAATAAGCAAAATAAAATTTTTAAATGCACTTGTCAGAATATATTTTCAGAAGAACTCTATCAAACTAATATTCAGAAATCAGTTGTATTTGTATACACCAATAATAAACTATCAGAAGGAGAAATCAAGAAATCAATCCCATTTACAATTGCTTCAAAAACAATAAAATACCTAGGAATAAATTTAACCAAAGAAGTAAAAGACCTGTACTCAGAAAATTATAAGACACTGAAGAGAGAAATCAAAGAAGATACAAATAAATGGAAATACATACCATATCCTTGGACAGGAAGAATTAATATAGTTAAAGGCAATATATAGATTCAATGCAATTCCTATCAAAGTACCAATGACATTTTTCTCAGAAATTGAACATATAATCCTAAAATTTATATGGAACTATAAAAGACCCCGAATAGCCACGGCAATCTTGAGAAATAAGAACAAAGTGGGAGGTATCCTACTACCCAACATCAAATCATACTACAAGGCTATACTATAATCAAAACAGTATGGAATTGGCATAAAAACAGACACATAGATCAATAAAACAGAATAGAGAGTCCAGAAATAAATCCATTCATATGTGGTCATTTAATCTATGACAAGGGAAGCAAGAATTTACGTCGGGGTAAAGACAGTTTATTTAACAAATGGTGCTGGGGAAACTGGACTGACACATACAAAAAAAATGAAACTGGACCACCTCCTTACACCATATATGAGAACAAATTCAAAATGGATTGAAGACTTAAATGTAAGACCCGAAACCATAAAACTCCTAGAAGAAAATATAGGGAGTAAATTTGCAGACATTACTCTGAGAAATATTTTTACTGATATATCCCCTAGGGCAAGGGAAGTAAGAGAAAAAAGAAACATGGGATTACATCAAACTTAAAAGTTTTTTCACAACAAAAGAAACCATCAATAAAACAAAAAGGCAGCCTACTGAATGGGACAAGATAATTGTCAAAGATACATCTGATAAAGGGTTAATATCCAAATTTTATAAAACACTCATTCAGCTCAACACCAAAAAAACAAGCAACCCAATTAAAAAACGGGCAGAGGACATGAAGAGACATTTCTCTAAAGAAGAAATTCAGACGGCCAACAGGCATATGAAAAAATGCTCAACCTCACTAATCATTAGAGAAATGCAAATAAAACCCACAATGAGATACCATCTCACACCTGTCAGAATGGCATCATCATAAATCAACAAACAACAAGTGCTGGTGAGGATGTGGAGAAAAGGGAACCCTGGTGCACTGTTGGCGGGATTGCAGATCAGTGCACCCACTATGGAAATCAGTATGGCGGTATCTCAAAAAACTGCAAATGGAACTACCTTATGACCCAGCAATTCTACTCTTAGATATCTATCCAGAGAAATCCAAGACGCTAATTCAAAAAAATATATGTACCCCTATGTTTATTGCAGCATTATTTACAATAGCCAAGACTTGGAAACGACCAAAATGCCCATCGGTAGACGACTGGATTAAGAAACGGTGGTACATTTATACAATGGAGTATTACTTGGCTATAAAGAAGAATGCAATCTTACCATTTGCAACTATATGGATGGACCTAGAGAACTTTATGCTAAGTGAAATAAGTCAGTCGGAGAAAGACAAATACCATATGATCTCACTTATTTGTGGAATCTAAAGAGCTGAATAAATGAACAAAGTGAACAGAAATAGTCTCAAAGATATAGAGGAAAAACTGATGGTTGCTAGAGGGGAGTGGGGCGGAGATGAGGAAGAAGAGGAAGGGATTAGACAGCATAAATTGGTAACTACAATATTTCCACGGGGATATGAAGGACAGTTTGGGGAAGATAATCAATAATGTTGTAAAGATTTTGTAGGGTGTCAGATGGGCATTTGTTTCATTAGGGAGACCACTTCATGGACGGTGTAGATTCTTGACCACTGCAGTGTACACCTGAAGCTGAAGTTGAATAATATTGTATGTCAACTATAATTTAATATATTTGCGGACATGGGATATGGAGTACAGCACAGGGAAGAGGTCAATGAAAATGTAATAGATATATACGATGTCAGAGGGGCAATAGATTGGGGGATGGAGGTTATCACTTTTTGAGGGGTGTAAATGTCTAACTATTGCGTTGTTTTGTACGCCTGAAACTGAAAAAAAAAAAGAACTTTGTATTAATTTTGTTAAACATAGAGAGGAAAATAATAGAACTTAATCCCTTCAAGACAGGGGATGATGTATACAGCTTAGCTCACATCTAAAAAGCTATACCATCCAGTTCTCAAAGCACTTCTCTGCATACATTCTCTGACTTCATTTTTAGTCCTCTCGGAGATAGATGTTACTCCCCATTTTCAAAATGAACAAGCAAGAGACATTAAGTAAATTGTTAAAGTTCCTTGGCTAGTAAGCAAGAAAGGTGGATCTCAAACCAAGGTATTTACCAAAAGAGCATGTGGATTATTTAAAAAGCTTCTTACCGACCTATCTACAAATAGATACATACATACTCACACAGTGCAGATAAGATGTGTTTCTCAAAAAGATGATCCTTTGTAATCATCTCTGCATCTTTGAGTAATTTCTTTGTCTAAGCTATTTTAGGAATGCAATTTTTGGTTTAAGAATTTCTGCATGGATCGAAACACATGCCTCCATCTGTCAATCACTTTATCCTGTCGTACAAGCACTGTACCTTTTCTAAGGTATTTGTCTTATAAAAGCTGATTATCAGCCTCTTAGCAGAACACCGAGGTATGACGAATAGTGGTAAAACTTGGCCCCTAGACATGACATCACGTAGATTTTCTAATATTCTTAAGGATCACATCCTTCCAAGGGCTCTATTCACTCCACCTAACTTTGATAGTGCCTTTAACACTTATAATTATTTTTAATCTCCAGGACAAGAACAGTAGTGAGGCTTATCCATGCATAGTGGCCACAATCTTATTACATATCAAATGTCTCGGATGTTCCCCCACACCATATTTTCAGTCCATGCTGTCAAGTCTTTTGAGAGACTTACAGGGCAGCTGAGTTGGACTGAACAGAAATACCAAAACTCAATTACCCATAAAACCACTCACTTAGGTGGTTTCTTGAGATAACAATGTGTTATTAGTTTTACACAATCTATTAATTATAAATTCTGCAAATAAGTAGGAGGTAAAATTGCATAAAATGGCACAGATCTCTGTGTTCATTTGAACAATGTTTATTAAGTAAAAAAAGAGTGCTTCCAAGGAGAGAATGTATCTATTCATAAAATCCTTGAGGAAACAAAGTAATCTTTAATCTCCCTGAGAGAAGAAAGGATCCATATGCGATTATACAGAAAACCAACCTAAATACCAGTTCTATCCTGCTGCATTGCATTCCATCAATTAAGTCAGCTATGTCATATGTCAATGGCGCATACGCTTTGCCAGTTTTCTAAAAGGAATTATTACCATTGGTTTTATTCTGTTACAGTCAATTGTCATAGAAAGTATCTTACCTCTGGAGGGAACTGCAGAAGGCCTGTCAATAAATTAAGTCTCCCTCTATGGGGCATCCCAATGATGACATCGGTGATCCCACTGTAAGCTGACATTTTCAACAACTCATGGAAAAAGCCCATCATGCTTTCAGCTCCTTCGCCTCCATATCGCTTAACCGTGGCAAACTTGGTGGCCAAAAAGTGGTCAAACTCCTATAGACATCATATCACACAGTTATAGGAAGATAGCTAACTCCGCAGGTCAAAGTCAAACTCACCGACGTGTCATTGAACACATCCCCACTTCCCATAGCTTCAGCCGTGCCCCCTCACTACATGTCCCAGAGACAGACATAGTCCCCCTCGCCCAGCAGGAAAGCCTTGCCAAGGACACCAGAGAGCAGTGGGGATGCAGAGAAAATGACCTGAGAGGTAGCATGACTTGCCCCAAGAGGAATCCCCTTAGAATGTGTGTTCTTTTAGTGTGGGGCAGGGCCTTAGCTTCCTGCTGCTCTCCCAGTACCTGCATTCTAGTTTCAGGCTCTACAGTGCTATTTTCATCAAGGCTGCAAACTAGCCAACTGTCTGAATGATTGGGAATAGTTCCTTGTCATCTTGATGTGCCTGAGTCCTGATTATAGCCCTGACAGAGATTCAATTCCATTATTTGTATTGATTTGTCTTTCATGTACAGGTTTTTTAATTTTTCAATCACTCCAGATAATAAAAAGAGAAGTAAGATCTCAAGGATTTTTCAATCTTTTATAGAGTGAGGAGACAAATATATAAAAAGTATTTTGACTCTGAGGAGAACCAAAAGGTCCATTGTTCGGCGTTCTACTTTTTCCTGCTCAGAATAAAGTGGTTGGTGTTATACTGTCGGTCGTGTTGAAGCAATGGGGGGTAAGTTGAGGTACATTCAGAGAATTAATGTCTAATTCCCTCTCTTCAATATTTATATGTCTTTGTAGAAAATGAGCTGACCTAGTTCCCTGATATTAGCTGCTGCTTTTATACCTGCGATTCTAGCATTAGTTTGGACAGATGTTTTCTCTCTTCTGTGGTAAATGTCTCCTTTTTTAGTTCCTCAAACCGCTTGGCAAACCAGTCTTTCTCCTCTTGGCTCTGAAGTTGGGAGGTTTCAATAGAAATCTGTCCACAGTAGATTTGGTTGAGATAGGCTAATACTTCCTCCAGCGAGGCCTCGTCCTTCCCCATGTTCAATAATCCTACGAAATGGAATCAAAGGGATCATTTTAAAGAAGAATCAACCACATAACTAATTACAGAACATACCAAAATAATTATTTCAGTTCAGAGCATTTCATTCTGAATAACTTGGGTCAATATCAATACTTATCTATATTTTTCTAGAAGCAAAACTAAAAATATGGTCAAAAGCCATAAGGTAGTAAAACGAGAAGAGAAAAAAAAATCTTTCTTCACAAGGACAGAGCCATGCTGCTTTATACCAAATTTTGATTCTATAGTCATTTCAAACTAAAATTTGAAACCTCCTTTTTATCTGCTTTATAGCTACAAATCATACATCCTACCTTTATCTCAAATATCTGTCTACCAAAATGTTCAAGTCTTAATAA
Source organism: Rhinolophus ferrumequinum (assembly GCF_004115265.2). NCBI lineage: Eukaryota > Metazoa > Chordata > Mammalia > Chiroptera > Rhinolophidae > Rhinolophus > Rhinolophus ferrumequinum. The sequence continues at coordinate 16,873,399 of NW_022680355.1, read as the reverse complement.
TATCTATAAAGCAGCATCTATTATTAAATAGTTGGTCTTAATGTGAATTTGTATTGATAGTAAAGCAATATTTTAGGGTAAAAGGAAATATCCTTGAACCTCAGTCAAAGAATAGGAAGGTTTGTAATATGTCATCAGCTCAGCACCAACTCAGTTTATCAGCCATTTGCCTAAACCTACAACATGAGTTAACAAACCAACATTTACTTTATATTGCTTATGGTTTCTTATGATACACTTTGGATCGTTGGTATCGACTGACCAATGCTGCACTGAACATGGGAGTTCACGTATTTCCTCACCATCCTGATTTCAATTCCTTTGGGTAAATACCCAGAAGTGGGATTGCTGGATCTTATGGTGGTTTTATTTTTCATTTTTTGAGGAATCTCCATACTGTCTTCCATAGTGGCTGCACCAACTTACAATCCCACCAACAGTGCACGAGGGTTCCCTTTTCTCCGCATCCTCACCAACACTTGTCTATTTGTCGTTTTTAACAATACCCATTTTAACAGGTGTGAGGTGATGGCTCGTTGTGGTTTTGATTCGCATTTCCCTAATGATTAGTGACAGTGAGTACCTTTTCATTGACCATTTGTCTCCAGGTGTTTGAACACAGAGGAAATGGGCCCTATTGGAAGACCATTCTAGAACCTCAAGACTGCTCCTCCATGGCAGTGCCTGAATGTGGCCCTCACTGCCTCCTCACACCCCGAGGAAGCCTCAGCTCCAGGGGGCATGTGGGTTCTTCAAGAACAGAGAAAGGAGCCCCATATCTGTCAGCAGGTAACTCACATGGAAGGTCTCTTGTAAATGGACTTTACCTGTGGTGTTAAAGGGTCCCTGCAGGGTCTGCACAAGGGCTTGGATTTCGGGCACATTCTCCTGCAGGGCTTGTCCGGTGAAGAGAGGATTGATTTTGGCAGCTTTGTGACCATGCTCACAATATACTGTCACCAACCTGGCAAGTCCATGATCCACTAATTCAGGTGAAAAAGAAACCAACACAAACAGTTGAGGAAATGCCCACAAACCACAAAAATCCGTTTTTCAAAGAAGCCCTTGTGGCCTCAGATATTTTTAACATATTGCTCCTACTCACCATATCTACCAGTGGTTTTCAGGATGAAAGACAATCAGAATTCAGGAAAACACACATATTCCCTTAAATTTATCTCATGGTAACTAAAAATCACTTTAAAAAACCCAAAAAGTAAATAGAACTATGAGTGAACGTTTATAAAAATAACTGCACACAGGTAAACATTAAAAGGGAATACTCCAAATTGAAAGTAACTTAAAATGCTGAGATTATGGATAATGAGTCCTCTCAATTGTTTCAGATGTTCTTCTATACCTTACATAAAAAATAGAGACAGACAGAACTACAAAATCAGTGTTACATTTTCTTCCTTATTTCTTAAAGACCCCAAGTACATCATTATCTCATAGACTCAGGAAATCTTGTATGAGGAAAAGACTTTAGAAATTATCTTGTCACGCACATAATGTTAAAAAAAAAATCCCCTTTGTAAAAGCCCTGAATGAGTGATTCCCCAGTCTCCATGTAATGAATCCAATTCTATCTGAGATGATTTTATATTCAGCCCCAATTGTTTTTCTTTCCTTTTCCACATGAAAGTCCTTCTAAAATTTGAGGCGGAAAATCCCTCATCCCACAGTCAGTTAACCTTCAGTTCATCAAGGTAGTCTCACACAAACTGAGCACAAATCCCTAAAGATGAACAGATCTGATATTGAGGGCACAAATTTTTCTGAACATTTTTAAAATTTGCATTTTTATTGTCAGAAACCAAAGAAAACTGTTCGCGTATTTTGAAAAATTTAATGACCTCTTTTTTGAACATGTATTGCTGTGTAATGATTTCAGAGTTACATATGTGCCTGGGTTTATATTCAGAGTACTGCAAAATGTACCTGTGGGCACTGGCTCAGAGGAAAGAACAGAGATGTACTGAATAGGGAAAGAGTGTGTTTGCACTAATACGGCAGTAGGAGGATCTGTACTATGTCTGATTAACCAATCAAACAATCCTGGTAAATGAACCGATTTCAGGCTAGAAACATTGCCATAGGGTTCTGTTATGAACCATACTGAAGTTCTCAATTGGTATTTTACAGAATAGGAAACCTGCATATTTGTAGCTAAAATCCAGAAAGACTGTGTCCAAACCACTGTGTTTTGGGGCCAATTCCCATGTCAGTGTTGTAGAGTATCATTAAAAGCCTCGCTGGTGAGCCATTTGAAATTGAAGCAGTGATCTCTGTGAGCTGATGTTTATTCACTAAGACAATGTTTTCCAAAGGGCTACTAGATTGATCTGAGAATGGTCATGATAACCCTGTATATTTACTATTGGACTTATCGCACTAACGATGGAGTTTTGTAGATGATACTGGAAGCCATGGAAAGTGGAGGAAATCACCCAGAGAGAAAGTAGACTAAGAAAGTAGCACTAGGCAGACCCACAGAGCACCAATATTTTAGAGATGGAAGAAGAGGAGGTGCCCCCAAAAGTGACTGAGGTTGTTAGGAGCAAAACCAGGACCTTGCAATGCCAGAGAGCCAACGAAAGAATGTTTTTAAGAAGGAGCGGCCTTTATAAGACAACCATGATTAAAAGTTCTTTATATATATATATATATATATATATATATATATATATATATATATACACATATATATATACACATATATATATATATATATATATATATATATTAAAAAAAAAAAGGAATGGGCAACAGGGACCACAAAGAGCACGTGACATCTACTATTCGGTCAGAACCAGAGAGAGAGGAATATTCCCCTCCCACCACTGGGCACATCTTACAAGCCTCCTGACAATCTCTTTTCTCGGAGACCCTTATTTCATTGCTCTGGTTTCTTCTACTGGACACAATCCCATATCCTTCCCCGTCTTCCCCCCAGGTCCTTCCACGTGACCTCTGGAATTCTGTTGCATGATTTACAAACCTCGCAACATTCTTAACCTCTTCCCCGAACACTCCTTATACTCCTGTCCTAACTGGAATCTGTTTTTCCCAAAGGACACTGGTAGTAAGTGAAGCTATTCATTGCCCACACCCACACCCTTCCAATAGTGAGGTGGCGTTAATGCCTCCTGCTTCCTCGCTGACATTTCCTTATCATGGTCCTCTAACTCTTTGTAAACCTCCAGTCCTCTGAGGGACATGTGGCAGTGGTGTTAACTAATCTCCACTTGCCAACAGTCCCTACAAAAGCATGTTGTAGGAGAACGCTCAGTGGAAAAGTGTTTGTTTACTTAGATGAGGAAAGACCGTAATACAGTATATATAGCATGAGTCTGCTTTCTGTTAATATGTGTGTATGTATATGTAGCATATAATATATATTTCATTATATAGTTTATATAGTATCATATTAGTATACATACTTTATATATGCATATATATCTATATACATATTTCATTTATAGAAAGGAAACAGACCAGAAGCTTAGTGAAAATTCCTGATTTTTTGTTTGTTTGTTTTTGTATTTTTGCTTATCATATTTTCTAAGTTTTCCACAATGGACATGTACAATAGAGCTCTTCAAACTGTATCCATTGAACAGACTTGCTGCCTACTGCATTCTGAAAGCTTTTGATTAGTGGGTTCTCTCCAGTGCTCTGGGTATGTCCGTCCTCACTAGGTGACTATCTGCTGGTAAGAATCAGTTAGATTTGTTCCTAAGACTGCTGCTGGGGAAAAGGTGAAATATTAGGGGAGAAATTATAACACTCTAGACAGATTTTACAATCAGATTGCTTTCACAAGCTTTCTTTAAATACTTGCAGAGATGCAAACAAAAATAAATATTTAGGTCAAAATACTTGAGGCATCTCTCACGTCTTTATGATAATCCTTGCTTCAATGATTTTCTAAAAATTAACTCACCAACTTCTAGTTTCAAATGCATTGGATACAAGTGTTTCTGCTGTTTTTCTTCTGTAGCAAATAATAGAAGTATTTGTTTAAAAATATATATTTAAAACAATGAAACCTTTAATGAAAAAAATTAATTAGAAGATTTAAAGAATATAAAATAAATAAGAGATAAAAATATTTAAAAGGATGGGAGAACAGCAATAGAATGCATATGTTTTTCATTTTAAAACTTCCTATTACTGCATATGTCAAAGAGTTATTGTGACAGAAAAATGAATGCCTTTATGTTAGGCATAATAAAATATTGCCCAAATAACTTAGAACTCATGATATCTCCAAAAGTTCAGAGGAATTTAAGTTAAATCCCTAAGTCAGAAGGAAGAAGGAAAACAAGAACAGGACACACACACACTCTTCTTCGAAACAAAATGGGAAATATTAGAGGCATTCAGGAAACCAATATTTCAGCTCAGAAAACCAGAACAGAGCAGATGCTCAAGAAATATGTGTTATTACTTGAATGAAAAAAGTCCTGAGACTCAGCATATTGTAACAGAGTCACAGAAGCTTCATGATGAAAGTTTTCCAGAGCCCTCGAGGGCTGTGGTAGATCTTTCTTGCTCACTCGGAGTCCCCCCTTTCTGAGAGCTGCACCCTCCCATTCCAGGGGGTGGGTTCCGGCAGCTATGTCTACATCACTCCATTTTGCTTGTCTCCAAGGTCATGGATTCCAGAGACACCTGAGTCAAGGTGGGTCAGATTCAACCGTTCCAGATTTTGCGATTTAGAACTGAGAGCTAAGTTGTAAGAAAAGAGCCTGAGACTGCTGTCTTTAGAAAAGCCTGCTTGCAAGGTTGGCCCTGGGCTGGTGTCGGGGCGCTTGGGTTTCAGGAGCGGCCTCACCTAAAGCTAACTGATAAGGGTGGTCCATGTGCCTGGACTGTTTGTGCAAACAATGTGCCTTATGCTAAACACCTGTTCTCCTGGGAGTCTGGGATTTTGGCACATGCAGAGGGTGTTTACATGAACATGCCCCAGTGAAAGTCTTGGGTACCTACTGTCTAATAGGCTTCCCTGGGCAAAAACATTGCATATATGTTGCAGTGCTTTTGTAGCTTGAAGAGGTGTGCATTCTGTGTCACCACTCTTGGGACAGGGAGCAGAAGGAAGCCTATACAATGGTACCTCCAGATTCTAGCTGTGCCTTTTTCCATTCTGATCCAGCTGTGTATGCCTGTTACATCACGGTAATAAATCTTGGCCTTGAGTACAACTATATGCTGAGTGCCATGAGTCTTTCTGGCAAATCTCCGATTGTGGCATGATCTGGAGGACACCCAACACACGTTATGGCTGATACGGGAGCTGAGTACATTAACAGCTGTGCCCTATGAGCTCAGACTCGCCTTCTGCCAATATTCCCAGAGTTAGCTCTGGTTTATTCCGCACATCCTTCCGTTCTAGGAGACACCTGTATCTTTCAAATAAAGTCTCCTCTTTGCTTAAGATAGCCAGCGTAGGTTTCTGTTACCTGTGACCAAAAGAATCTTAGCTAATACAAGAAGTAAAAAAAAGAAATTATGATAGGGTTATCTACATCAATTACTTTACTCTCTGCTGTAAGCAAACACGGTGCAGGCACTGAATAGTGTTTTATTTTCAGGAAGAAAAGTGTTCATATTAACCAGCATAAGTACACTGACAGACAAACTCAACTAAACTTAGTGCTTAAAGCAAAAGTCAATACAGTTCCTTTTTATTATGGAACTGGTCATAAACAGCCTCCCCCACAAAATACCTGGATCATACCACAGTCTATTTCCATTCAAGGCAGCATATGCTTAAAGCAAGTAGTAATGTTATGTATCTATAAAAACACTGAAGGCTCCAAGAAAGGGAAATTTTTAATTGGGGTCCTTTAGGACCCTATAAAAATGAGATGGCTGCCTCCAGCTTTAACTTAGGAACTTCATAGATAACCACATTAAAAGCTAAGACTTTGTACTAGAATACTATATTCTGTACAACAAACTCAGATAGACCTAGGCTGTGCAACAGAATTCATTTCACATCATATACATACATACACACACACACACACACACACACACACACACACACACATGCACTTTAAATGGAAACCTTGTTCTGGACCTTTCAATTTTTTCCTAATCCTTTCTTAAATCATTGCCAAGGTAGATGCATAAGGGTCACAGATCGATAATAAACGACAGTGACCAGTTATTAAGTACTAACTTTTGCTGCACATTGTGTTGGATTTTTCACACATCCTCTTACCTAATCCTTGCAACAGCTCTGAAATAGGTGTCCTTATCTGCAGAAGAGCAAACTGAGGCTCAAAGAGGTTAAGTGACTTGCAAAAGGCAACACAGGTAATGAAGCTGGAATTTGAACTCAAAAATATTTGACTTTGGGGTGGCCGGTTAGTTCAGTTGGTTAGAGCACATGCTCTTAACAACAAGGTTGCCAGTTCAATTCCCACATGGTCCAGCGAGTTGCGCCCTCCACAACTAGATTGAAGACAAGGACAACGTGAGCTGAGCTACCGCTGAGCTGCCGGTGGGCATCTGGATGGCTCAGTTGGTTAGAGTGCTAGAGTGCGAGCTCTTAACAATAAGGTTGCTGGTTCGATTTCCCCCCATGGGATGGTGGGCTGCACCCCCTGCAACTAGATTGAAAACGGCGACTGGACTTGGAGCTGAGCTGCGACCTCCACAACTAGATTGAAGGACAGTCATTTGACTTGGAGCTGATGGGCCCTGAAGAAACACACTGTTACCCAATAAAATGAAATATATACATAATCTGAAAATGAGTTAGAAATTAAAAAAAAACACATATTTGACTTCAATCCAGTGTTTTAACAAAAATTGAAAAGGAAAGTCCAGAGCCTATGGAAAAAAGGGATGAGAAAACTAGACGTCATTGAGACTTTTTTTTTTTAAAGTACAACAGCTAATGTCATTAGGCTTTTTGGTCTTCATTTGTGCTCCAGAATTATCTAGATTTTTAAAAACTCTCTAATGCAGTAGGATTTTCTTCAATCATTTGACTTCAGTAAAGAAAGACTCCTATTATTTCTAATACACAACATACCTACAACCTCTCACTTCAACTATTAAAGCTCAGTGCCAAGGTCAGTGACCACTAAACGCTGTTTGGAATCCTATGTCTCTCTCTCCTGATGATCTCTAAATTCTGCCACTTGTTTTATAACCGAAATCCTCCATAACGAAATTTATACCTGTGAATCACCACTCCTAAACCCACCTCCATTTTAAATTGGGATTATTGAGAAACAGATTCAAGTTTACTTGGAAATTGAGGTTTCCCGAGGTTAAAGTACACACTGTTAGTAACAGCCATCACAGGTCAAATTTTAACTAGTGAAACTACTGCCATCCAAAAGGTGACTAGAAACAAATCCAATATCTCTTTAAAGCTTAAGACAATGGAAGTCTTAGTAAATGATAGAGTCATCCTGTGAAGGTAATGATTTTTAGCCATGATAAACATGTGAAGAAAGAAGGCTGATGGAAGGGCAAAGAGAAGGGAGACACTGTAACTGTGACCATAACTCCTCCCACTTCATTATGTCACCTTTGATGTGGGAGGATGCCTTGAGTCCATTTTTCAGTAGGGTTTATCCTTTGATTTACTTTGCCAGTACTGAAGTTACGTGACTCATCACACGAACTCAATCATTCCTCTAAGCCAAGATGGTACCTCTTAGGACAATGGACAGGCAACATGAAAAAGACCAGAGCCATCAAACCACGTCCCGGGCCTCATCAGCCTCCTGTCCTGATTAATGGAACTGACCGTAAGCTTTCAGACCAGCTCAGACTTTTACTTATCTTACTTAAGTCACTGTGATTCCAGATTTCCGGCGCATCCCCTGAACTCATCCTGCCTAATACAGAATTTGGTACCCGAGGTAGTTTGCTGCCATAACAGAACCTAAAATGCATGACTGGCTTAGCAGTCAGGCCGTGGGTGCCAAGGACCCAGACAGTTCAGACTAGAAAGCTGATGAGCAGTGTGATGCTATGTGACAAACATTTGGTAAAACTGTCACCTATGGAATCCTGAAAGGCAGACTACATGCCAGGGAGCCTATCACCCAGGCTGTGTGTTCACTCTTTCCTGTCACTTTCAGGAAAGCCTGGGAGAAAGATGAGGTCAGAGTGGAACTGGCTAACCAGCAAGAAGACATGGCAGGAAATTCACTCTACAGGGAGGGACTCTCTGTCTGTGGCCTCAGTACCCAGAAGGCAGACCCTGGCAAGTTTGGAGAATGAGAAGTAGTTAGAAAAAGTGGTTCTGAAGAGCCTGTCTTAGCAGGAGATAAGATAACAGACAAAACCCTTCTTCAAGTACCTTCTATACGCATTCTCTGCTAGACAAGGGGAGCCAGTTGAGACTTCAAGATTCAGTAAAGGGTATTGCCCTCCCACTCAAGACTACATTTTGGTTGCTCTCAAGGGAAGCACTATTAAATTTAGGGAGGTGAATGGGTAGAACACAGAAGCAGTAAGTAAAAAACCAGAGTTTTCAGGCTTAAAAACTAGGTTTGGATGAGTTTTTTGACTGGGCAATTTGCTTATTGAATGACCAGAAGCAAAAAGACTGCAGACTTACGAATTTTATAAGAAAAATTATACTGCCAAAGAATTCCCAACTCTGGCCAGAAAAAAACAAACAAAAAAACCCCTGTAATTGCTGACCCTCTAAAGTAACTCTCGGGCGCCTGACCTTATCAAAATAAAGTAGGTTACAGAACTGATGTAGTCCCCAAGGAGGGCATACTGCCCAATGCCCACGTCAGAGATGGCCACAGAAGATAATGGGTGAAGAAGAACCCATAAGCCAAAGCCAGGGGAATGGGCAGAGGGCAGAGTTGATGGGCCAAATAAACTCGTGAATTTACTACATAGACACATCAAGAGGCTTTTATCACTCCTTCCCAATAGGATTTGGTAACTGGTTTCAATTAGTGGCTGCTATAGATTTCTTCATTCGTTCCTTTTATGGATGGGAGTTTTCTTTGTATACGGAATGTATAAGTGGGTGGCATTTCATAAAATTACAGACCATGAGGAGCCACCATCAGATCTGACGGAGAGGACGGTACATTCTCCAGAGATAATGGACTTTGAGCTGGATTCAGGAATCGAGTGAAGGATGAATACATTCTATGTATGGAAAGAAAAGCTTAGAATATTTGCCGCAAAAGGTCAAGTGTCGTGATTACCAGTTTTTCCATTTTCTATTTTCTTCTTCTCTCTCAAGATAATTTTCAGCTGGTACATGGCCGCCATGAATAAAGACTATGCTTTCTAGTCTCCCTTACAGGTATATAAAGACAGATGACCAATGAGATACTATTGGAAGTGATAGATGCAACTCTTCTTCCCTCTTCTCCCACACAGCCAAGTAGGAGATTAATGGTTTACAAAAAGACTTATTACAATGTAATGTTATAAGTTCTGAAACAGAAAGAAGGAAAACTGTCACAGATCTACACACAATAGTAATTTTGAAGAAAGTTACAAAATGGCCCACTTGCCTTTAAGTTATATTCAAAGTATTAAAAAAATAAGAAAAATGAAAATACAATTATTACCCTTAGCAACAAAATGCCCTAAGCCAGATCCCATAAGAATCCCAGTACTGCTTTCACTCTTCCCTCCCAGTACACACAAGATCATACCTTTGGCCTGCTGTTCTAACCTAATACTAAACTTTCAAATTTCACCAAGCAAGTTCATTACTAGTGGGAGAAGCATGTACAATTTGGTAATGAGGGAAGAAGGATGGTTATATATAAAATCAACTCTGGAGGTATTTTTCAAACCACACTGGCCCAAAGCTCCCAAGATTATTTAGATACAGTCTTCCAGTTAAGAACCACCCACCCAGGTTTTTCCAAGTCAAGGCCAAATCTCAGTTGCCAGGATGTTAACAGAAAGCAAACAGAGACCCAACTGCAAGGGAAAACCTCAAACGAGATCACAATAACTGTGCACTGAGCAGACACTAATATGATCTTAAATGAACAAGAGAATGTCAAACACATCTTGCACATACATTCCTTATGACTGAAACAGTATTTGGCCACAGGTGGCCATCGACCACCAGTTAGAGAATTACCTGGGGTACTTGATAAAAATACATGTTCCTGAATTTACCTCATCTCAGACCACTGAATTAGAACCTGAGAGCGGGGAGAGGGAGAGAAAGAGGCCTGGGAACTAGCATTTTAAATATCATTCAAAGTGATTTGAAAGCACACAAGCTTGAGGAATAACTGATGTATAAAATTCTTGACGCTCAATTTGCAAAGTTAAATAAGACATCTATAGTCTTATTCTCAAGGGATTAACAATCTAGTTGGCCAAAATGCCTTCTTAAAGAAACCCCATTGCATTCAAGATAGAGAAATCAGGTTTATTTACAACGTTCCCAGAGATCAAGTAAAAAATATTGAGGTTCCAATGTGTGATGTTAAGATCCAAAGGTCAAGTGCTTAGATCATGAAAGGCATTTTCATTGTTAATCTAATAAACAAAGATGGCCCAATGATTTTCTTCTAATAATTCATCTGTATTCATCTTCTACTCTGTGAGGATGAATAAAGATACAATAACCGTGCAGCATAAATCAAATAATCAAAATTAACCCCTTGCGTATGAGCATGCAACAGAGAGAGAGGTTCCAAAAACTGATATTCATGTCTTCTAATCCATTAAAACTCCAGTAACATGGTTCTAAATTCAGCAAAGAGTTTTAAACTCTGAAATTCAAGAGGCTAGCCAGAGGACACAAACGGATAATAAATACCGTGCTGTGCTCCAAGATCACCTACTAAATGCCCTCCTCACCCAATCAGTACAGTCCGCGGTAATCGCCACGTTCCCGCTCACAAAAGCCTTGGAGATAGCCCTGAAAATGTATCCTTGGGTAAACTCCAGGAGCTGGGAGATCTTAGAACTTTCTTTTTCCTGCAGCCCCGCCTCTGCAAAGACCTAAGTTCCCACAAGTTTAAGGAATAGAACTCACAAAACAAGTCCGAACTCGGAAGGTGAGTTCACCCAAGCGTGGAACCGACGTTGAGACCCTAACCTCAAGGTTCCTCAAGTACCGAGGCTGGACGGGGGTGACCCCGACGCTGACAACGCCCACGCGGGCCTCCCTGTGCCCCCTCCCCTCCCCTTGCTCCCCACCTGCCTGCGCTCACACGCAGGCCCCCTGAAGCCCGATCCCCCCACAGCAGCACCCCAGGGCAGGCCCGGCACGGGGGCTCCGCTTCCCCAGTCCGCAGGCCCACGGCCTGGCCCCATCCCGGACCTGGGGGGCGCGCCAAGCCGCCGCGGGGTTCCCGGCTCTCGGGCTTCCTTGGCCGGTAGCCGTAGACACCCCTTTCCGTCTGGTAGCCACGCCCGAGGAGGAGCGAAGGGGTCCGGCCGAGGGTCCGTCTTGCTGCTGTCACAGTGGCCGAGGCCATGTTCCGCTTGCTCTCCTGGTCCAGAGAGCGTGGGGCAGCAGACGCTGCAAGCAGGGAGGGTCGCTTCAGGGACGCCTCCAGCCCGGAGCGCACCACCCGGGAGGCGGGGGCTTCGCCCCTGGACAACGCCCCCGTGCCTGATTGGCCGGGGGCCGGCCCCTCGGAGCCAATCCAGAGCAGGGGTCGACGAGGCGAAGCCACGCCCCGGGACCCGGCGGGGCTCGCACTGTCCTAGAGGCTGGGGGTGGCCTTGGATTTGGGAAGTGTGAAGTGTTGAGCCGAGCGTTACCTGCTTTCTGGTACAAACCGTGATGTCTCTGTATCTCCTGCAGCCTCCGGCCAGAAGTATTCACCCACCATCCTTGGTTGGAAGCCACAGAACTTAACCACACAGACACGATATAGGTTGTCATACAGAAAGGAAAATTTAGCGACTGGGTGCATAGAAAGTGGCTGGGACTGAGACCAAGGGACGCAAGGAGAAAAGATCGCATGAAGGAGCCAGAAAATCAATCTCTCTCCCCCTTTTGCCCCCCTCTCAGGAAACATTGTGCGAGAAAGTACAAAATAGGGGAGGAGTAACCTATAAGAAAGGTGTAGACTAGGAGTGAAAAGAAATTGGGCATGGAAGATTTCAGCAATGTAAAGATATTTGAGGTTGTCCATTGCTCTATCTCTGACAGTTTCCCCAATTATTTTATTCTGACTCACCTTTAACGTTGCCACTATGGTGGGGGAGGAAGGAAATCTGAATCCTTCCCTCGTCTGTCATCCATCGTTCTAGTCAGCTGTGCCGCTTACTCCAAACTCCTAAGAACATTACGTAAATGAGCCGAGGATATGAGCTTCACTCATTCAACCGCTATGCCCACAGCGAACTCCGCTAGCTTAAAAGATTAATAAGATACAGTGTCTTTAATCGGTTCCCAGTTCAGTTGCAGACTGAACTCAACACACGATGTGAGAGATGCTACGATACAGTCACGTGCAGGTGCCCTGCATGCACAGAGGAAACGCATCCAGCACAAGCAGGTGTGTCCGGGGACCTCCACGTGGAAGGGACACTAGGGCAAACTCTTCCGGGATGAAGTTTGTTATGGTGATTTAGATTTTTTTTTTCTTCCTCACGATTTTAGCATGAGAGAGTCTGGCACATGGTTGAAACACTTTACAAAATATTAAATCAAAAACACAGGAGAGAAAGATAATTCAATGGACTGAGGTCCACGTAGAGGTGAGAGGGGACGGGATCCAAGCACAAAAAATGCTACAAAGAAGAAACACGTCCTCCATTGATTCAGATAGCAAAAAGAGAAGATAGGTGCAAAAGCAGTCAGAGTTATAGATTCAGTGGTGGGATTCTGAGGGAGTTTCTTTTATGTGAAGTATGAGGCCAGTTAATTTCCCCCAAAGAATCGTCTGAGAAGGTGCTGGGGAGTGGGGAGGTGAGAAAGGTGAGGACAGTATGAATCTGTTATTGAGGAGAGTAATAAAATGTAGAAGATCGTCTTCAAGTTTTGAGGCCACCCGGTTGAGGTTGGTGACCATGAATCGAGAGATACTAATTTCTGTTCTTTTGTGATTTTCTCCATTAGTGCTCAGTTGTCTTGGTACAGAGGTCGGAAGGATGTTGATTAGATTCACCCAGGGCTGGAGTTTTTCCAGGCAAATGTGATAGAAAAGCCAAGAGGCAAAAACATTTAAGATATTAGAGAACAACTCAAATAATAACACATGGACTCTACAGTGGGAAATAAAAAAGGCTAGCAAATATAAGAATGGACTAATGAAAAAAGGGGAGGGACAAAAAGGGGAAGTTGGCAGTTCCAAAGCAGTTAAAGAATAGGTAAACTGGAGGTACTTGAGATTCTGAGCTAGAAAAACAGAAGGTCATAGTCAGAAAATGGGATATTTGCAGTGACAATTGTAGAGGTGATGCAAATTTTAGTAATGACCAGGAAGTTGTTTCGCTAATGTGGTGGAGGGGAGAAAGTCATCAGAGGTGAAAAGGTCAAGAAACTGAGAGGCCAGGTTTGTCAATGAATTGCCTTAGGGACATTAATATCACCTTGGAATTGGCAGGAATAGAAGTAGTGGAAGACTCTTACTCATGAGTTAAAGCCTTCAGTGAATGAAGAGGAGTGACTACGGTAGGAAGTTAGCATGCGATGCTGAGGAGAAGAAGGTGTCCATTATGCATGGATTCAAATCAGCAGGAAATTTTGCAAAAATTTAGGCAGTGACTGGGAATAAAGATGATATAGATCCCATCTTTAGACCCAAAATACACCCCAAAATAATTCTCAAATATGTCCACTCTCCATCATTATCACTCGGTTGAGGCCATCAACACCCCTTTCCAGGAGTAAAACGGTAGCTTCCTAAATGGTATTTTTGCCGTGGGTCTTTCCTTGCCTTGCCATACTTCTTCCACACTGAGTCAGAGTTATTTCTTAAAATTAATATCTAATTCACACCGCTATTGCCTGACACCTTTTCATGGTTCTCTGTTCTTGGATAAAGTCTAAATGTTTTAACATAGCTTTAAAGTTCTTTAAAGACCACTGACCTTGGCTCATTTCTTAAAATTCCCATCTGCCCATTTTCCAACCAGAATCTTCAATGTACCATGCTTTCCCACACTTCCGAACTGCTTTCCTTTGCAATCGCATTCACACTCATGACTTTAATGGACAATAACATAAGAATGACACCAAGTACAAATCACCAACATAGTACATGTCTCTTCTGAACTCATGATCCACATATGCGGAATATGGTTTACCGACATCTTCACTTTTTAATATATCGCTATGAACCCACGATATGTTACAATATTATCATTTTGGAAATTGGTAGCCCACAGGTCCCAACCAAACTGCTGATGTGTGCTTTGTATGCCATCACAATGTCTTAATCTTTAAAAATTGGATGCTAGGGGCTGACCCGGTGGCTCAGGCGGTTAAAGCTCCATGCTTCTAACTCCGAGGGCTGCCAGTTCGATTCCCACAGGGACCAGTAGGCTCTCAACCACAAGGTTGCCAGTTCAACTCCTCAAGTCCCGCAAGGGATGGTGGCCTCGGCCCCCTGCAACTAAGATTGAACACGGCACCTTGAGCTGAGCTACCGCTGAGCTCCCAGATGGCTCAGTTGGTTGGAATATGACCTCTTAACCACAAGGTTGCCGGTTCGACTCCTGCAAGGGATGGTGGGCTGCGACCCCTGCAACTAGAAAACGGCAACTGGACCTGGAGCTGAGCTGCACCCTCCACAACTAAGACTGAAAGGACAACAACTTGACTTGGAAAAAAAAAAAAGGCCTGGAAATACACACTGTTCCCCAATAAAGTCCTGTTCCCCTTCCCCAATAAAAAAAAAAAAAAAGTCAAATATATATGGGCATTGGCATTGCCAAGATGGCTGTTTATAAATAAATAAATAAAAATAAAATAAAAATTGGATGCTAATATTAAAATGTGGAAGGTCACATATTAAAGTCCAGATTTCTGTTTTTTCTTAAAAAATTAGATCTAGACACACTGAACACACAATGGAAGTCTTGGTGTGCAGGAGTCCAGACCCTGTGCCCAGCATCTCTCAGCAGCTGGCTTAGAAGAGACACCCTGGTGGATCTGCACGTGGGGGTGGGGGGCGGGACTCTGCACTCAGTCAGCTCCACCCCCAGCCTTCTGGAGCTGGCCCCTATGCTCCCAGGCCTTGAGGTTTGGACCTGCCGGCCTTCTTAGGGCAGACACAGATGGCAGCTAGGAAATAAATGGAACCAAACAAGGCAGTAGTAGCATGTTGAGGAGAAAGTAAAGATCTAATGAATCTGCGTTTAGATCTAATGAATGAAGCTGAGAGGGGCAGCCCCTACTAGCTGTCTGGTGTTAGGTCTCCTTGGGGCTGACAGGTGTCTTGCTCCCCTGCCCAGGCACCTCATCAGAAGGCCCGATGCCCGGAGGCAGAGGTGAGGATGCGGATGCAGAGGGGGCAGCTGAGCTCTCTGAGGCCACAGTCAACCTCCCCCATCTCTTTCTCCAGCCCCCGTAGCCCAGGAGACCGCAGCAGGTGGGACCCACACTTGTATTAGAGATGTTCAGAATAGTAGGGTAAAATGACCAATCATTCAGACCTACGAGGGTACAGAGAAAAAGGTTAAATTTATTCAAATGAATGCTTTCAGCTGAAAAATAACATCTTTTCTTTATTGTTGTTACTTAATCTCATTTTGTAATGCAGGGTCTCAGCTCCTGCTCCCTGCACCAGAACGCAGGATATGGTGAGGCCAAAAAGGAACACCCACGGAGCCATAGATAGGGGAGTCATACCACTGTATTCTCGATGGCGGCTTGTCGAGACACAAAAGCAAACATCTGCCAGTACCCCAACAGTGGGTCTTCCTGCACCACAGTCTCTCTAGTGGCCTGGGAGATACAGGAAGTAAATATCCGCCAGTTCCACTACATGGTGGTATGTTCCCAAGGAAACAGTCAAGCGGTCCATCAAATCAGGGATGGAAGGCAATTCCTCATAGTCCACAGTCATTCGCCAGGGCTGTGCGTTGGCCCCAAAATATGTGCCCTCCCCACAGGGCAAGGGCTCCAAGTCCTCCCCAACCTGGGGGTGAGGGATGACCTCAACCTCACCTGCATCCTCCACCCTCCACCGAGGACTCAGAAAGCGTTTCCTCCTGGGACTACAAGTCCCGCATCTGGCCTGCCTCAGTAAGCACTTCCCACACAGCCGCAATAACATTTGCTTTCTCTGGCCTAAGCCGGTTGGAGAACCATCCACGTCTTCCCACCCCTCCACAGGGGTCCAGCTCTCCAGCAGCTGCATGGCCCTTCCTGTGCTGGTCGGAACCCTTCTCGGCGGGCCAAGTATCCGAGTGGGTGGTGGCCCCAGCGCAAGATGTCTGCAACCCTCGGAGCCTACGGCAGCAGCAGCCTACCAAAAAGCAGGAGATGCCTGCTCTCTGGCCAACGGGCAGGCGTGCCATCCGGAGGCTCGAGAGGACCACCAATTCACCGAGGGGTCACGTTCCTACCAAGCAGATTGCTTTTCCTGTTCCTGGCGCCGCTCCTTACGGGCTTCCTGAGACTGAGTGTTCATACACACAAACTGCTCCACCGCCCTTTGGAGAGCTTTAGTCGGCACCATACCCTGTTCGCTGCACATGCAGGGTCTTAGCTCCCGCTCCCCACACCAGAACGCAGGGATATGGTGAGGTCAAAAAGGAATACCCACGGAGCCATAGATAGGGGAGTCATACCACTATATTCTCGATGGCGACTGGTCGAGACACAAAAGCAAACATCTGCCAGTACCCCAACGAGGGGTCTTCCTGCACCCCAGTCTCGCTGGCGGCTGGGGGAGACACAGGAAGTAGGATCCACACAATCCGCCATCCACCATCTGCCCTTGCTAACCCCACATGCTAGCTGCAATCCACCGTCCGCTTCTCTGCCAACCAACCAACCCCTTGCTAAGTGCAATCTGCCCTTGCTAGCTCAGCCACGGCAGTTATATCAGTGGCTAACTGGTAAGAGCTGATGGCCACCCAGCCACAGCGGATGGCCATCTGATGACAGTGAAGGCCATTGAATAACTGAGCCAGCTCTCTGGGACTCTGTCTCCACACATTTCTTCTCCCTTTAACAGAAATATCTTTTAAAAATGACTGTTTCTTAATTTCTTTACTTTCCTCTAGCTAATACTAAGGGTTTTATCTTTGTTTTCATAATTTCTACACCCGCCACACCATACACACACATTGTGCAATATATCATTAAAAAAATATATATATATATAACATGTAATATTAAAATAAAAATTATCACATTAGTTATTTATTGTAAGAAATTACTCCACAATGTAGTGGCTTGAAACAACAAACATGTTATCTTATAGATTTTGTAGGTCAGTAATATAGACACAGCTTAGTTCAGTGCCTTTGGCTCAAGGGCTCTCAGAAGGTTGCAGTCAGCCTGTCATTGAGATTGTGATCATCTGACTGCTCAACTGAGGGGAGAATCAACTTCCCCTCTCTTTACAGGGTTGGGCGGGATTGAGTTCCTCACTGGCTATCGGCCAGGAGCCTCCCTGGGTTCTTTGCTGTGCTGACCTCTCCAAAGGGTAGTTCACAACTACCCTTAGGCAGCTGGCTACCCTAAGTGTGTGTGTGTGTGTGTGTGTGTGGAGGGGGTGCCACAGAGACCCCTAAAGGAATCCACAACATTCTGTAAACGAATAGTGGTACTAACATCTCGTTACTCCTACTGCATATATTCACCCGAAGTTAGTGACTTAACCCAGCCGGCGTTTGAGAGGATTACACAAAGACATGAATACCAGGAGGCAGGGATCCTTGAGGGCCATCTTAAAGACCACCTACCATACCCACGTGATCATTTTTAGAAATATTTCAGTGAAGGGTGAACAGCATTCATCCTTTTGGCCTATCAGTCATGTACTTTGTTATGTAACTCTTCCACTGGCTGCTATGACACCTTGCCACAAATGATAATTATTAGCTTGTTATTATTATTATTATTATTATTATTATTAAATTGATACTGAATGTTGGGTGTGAAATTAGTACAAAGTGGCATTTTGTTCTAAGCCTCTTTAGATGAGTCTTTCATTACATTGGAAGGAAGGGGGTAAAACACAATGGAATGGCAATTTCTACAGCTTCCGTAGGGAAAACTTAGGGAAATACAATGTATATATTATGTCTGCAGTGCAGGACATTTTGGAAGAAAAATAAGCTAGAAATGACACCCATTCCTTTATCTTACCCTTAGCAACTGATACAAGAAGTGAAGTGATGCCAGAAGACTCTCTGGGTAATAACTTTTATTTTCCAGCTATTTCTCAATGTGCCATTATCGTCCTGGGTTACGAAGGAAACCATTTTTCACTTGGATTCTTAAACACTTGGAAGCAATAAGGTGTGTGGCCAAAATTAAATTAAAATAATGAAGTTGGAAATCATAAAGTGTAATCTACTTTTTAAAATGATGCATCTGAGTCACAGACAGATTATAAATGACTTGCCCTCGTTTTACTGCATTTCATGTGCAGTAGCCAGACTCTAAGACGGGACACGAGGTCTTTAATTCCCAGCCCGGTTCTCTTTCCTTTGTGCTGTCGCAGGCAGTCTGAGCCACACACTGGTCTGACCCAGGCAGACATTTTTGTTTTATTATACATATTGGTCTATCTTGTTAGAACTAGATTATAAAAACCATGTCTTTTCTTGTTCTACATTCTAATTTCGTGAAAGAGGACATCTCTATTATCGGTGTGTGGTATTCAGTTATGTAAGGTAGGGAAAACATTTTAGAATGGGAGGACATATTATATAAAAGTGTGAACTTTGGAATCAGGCAGTCCTGACTGGAAATTGTATTTAGTAGCTGTCATTCTGGGTATATTATTTAACTATGCTAAGTCCTGGTTTCTCCCTCTAGAAAAACAAGGAAAATAGAATCATTGTCAGGTGGACTAATGCCTGGCACACTCTAAGAGATGTCTGTTCATTTCTCTCCATTCATCCATTCAACCACTCAGTTTTAAAAACTTGAATTACCTTTAATGGAAATGACAAAAAGGGGTACAGAATCCTGTATTTGGACTGTTAAGCATTGGTATATTGCTTAGTAAATAGAAATGAAACTCCAGTCTGATTGTTTCCTCTAAAATGTTGTTTTCACTCTAGTTTAACCCCACACATGCCTGCATCAGTACACAGGGTTTTGTTCCTCTTCTAAGAAAACATGTGTAGGGGAGGAAAAATTTTTCCTTTTCCCTCTTAGGTTCTTTCAGTGGGAGTGTGCCAATGAAACAAACAAAAGACAGATCAACAGGAGAAAAGGCATAGAACTTTTATTACAATTTATGTGCTCAGGCACAGGAATTCACAGAAAAGAAGTGAAACACAAAGAAGCAGTTAGGCTCGGTGCTTACATACTGTTTTGACAAAGGAAAGGGGGCTTGAGTTTTAAGGGACCACAAATAATGGGGAAGTGACTAGGAAATACATGGGGAAACGAATGGAAGATAAGGGTTATTTTAGTTAAGACCTGTTTATGAAAACCCATCGGGGTGCTGACACTTCATCTCCAGTGATATGAGTCACTCTCCTCTTTCTATACGGGGGTTAGGGGTGCAGTGTGGACACTTTCATAAAGGGAAATTCATGCCCTGCTTTTAGGCAGATACAGCACTGTTCTGGAGAACGCTTCCTGCCTTCTTGTTGATTCTCGATTGCCTTTAGCTCAAAATAATCCTTACAATGAAGTGGCATATCCTGATTCCCTTTAGCACCACTAACTAAAAGAATAAACATAGAAAAAGGAGTAGATGGGGTTAAAAACCAATATTAAGTTGTTTTGGGCTCTTCAGTTTTGAAGTATATGTGTAATATTTCATTACAGCTGTCCCACAGCAAAGATTTAGCAATACAGGTCAGGAATTAAAGAATTAAGACCAGTTAGATGACATAGTGTTAGCTTTCTCACCACTTATCCATTAGTTCCCCCAAAGAATATTGAGAATGATTAGTCTGCTGGACAAACTGAAATGAAACGAGAATTAGAGATATTTACAAACCTTTGTCATCATTGGTTTTAATAGCTGAGGATATGCTTCTTTCTTTTCTCTTTTTCTTTTCAGCTTGAGATATAATTGACAACTAATGTTGCAAGATATTTCATTGACAAATAAAATTGCAAGTGGTGATTTAACTTTGCTTTTTAATCTTCATTTTAAAATTCATTGTCCTAGAAGGATTCGTAATGCTGGAGTAAAAGGTTTCAGGTGTACTGGTTTTACACCAGTGTTAAGGCAAAGAAAGAGCTGTGAAAGCACCATCAATTCAAACTGCGAAGCCATTTAGATTGTGTTTATTGTTTCCAAAATGATTTAGTAATAACTAACACAGAGCATATACTCTGAACTCTGTGCTAAGTGCTTTCATTTTAATGACCTCCTTTACTTTTCAAAAACCCTATGAAAACCACAGTATTATTAGTGCCATTTTTAAGAATAAAAAGCTGTGATCTAAACTGATGAAAGAATTAGCCCAAGTTCAAACAGCTGGAAAATGTTGAATTTGAATGTGGAATTTGAACTCACGTAGTCTGACTTCAGAGATGCATGTTCCTTGCTTTCCATTATGGCTTCTAAACCCATCCTCTTTCAAAAGCCTTGGCTCCTCTGGACCCATTCGTTCTACCTATACCCCCAGCTACTGCAGCTCTTCAGAACCACCTTCTGAGGTCCTCATCTGTCTCCTTTAACTCACAGAAGTTTTTGGCTGTTTTGTCACTGGTCAGTTTTCTTTGCACCCTCTATTGTCAATCCGTTAACCCCACCCACACCTCAAGCCCTTTAACTTCCCTTCTACACAGCTTAGAGTCCATGATCCTTCATTATAATCATTTTCTTGCCAACACTCCCAACTTCTTTACTCTTATCTTTCTGTGTCAATACCTTCATGGGGGAGAAAGCCACAACCCTGATTAAACTTAACTGTCCATCTCTTCTGGAGAAAGTGGCATGGGTCGGCAAGATGGTTTTACTTTAAATTTATGACCACAAACCTCAAGTGGCTTCCAGCATGACCCGGCAATCCTTGCTATGCATTCCATTGCTTTTACTCTTCAAGGTGTTTCATATTTTCTCCTCTTTTTTCAAACCTCCCACAATCTCTCCATCACCTCTTAGTTGCTGACCTTGCCTCCAATTTCATTGAGAAAATAGGACAGATAAGGAGGAAGTCCTGCATAGTCCCCCCTCCAAATCTACAAGCCTGTTTGTGCATGCATCCATCTTCTCTGTCTTCTCTTAACATCCTGTAGAAATGCCCGTTTCTCTCAAAGGCACTCTTTCTACTTGTACTTCAGAGTCCATTCTCTCACTGTCACAAGGATTTTGTTCCTACAGTATCTTTTCTTCTCTCTTCTGCATCAATAACTCTCTCCCCTTTTGGATCATTCCCGTTAGTATACATTCTCTGTATCTCTCAAAAAAAAAAAAAAGATACAAAAACAAAATCCTCCCTGACCTCACATTCTTCTTATAATATTTTTCTGCTGCTCTTCACGATAAAATTTCTCAAATACCCATCTGTCTCCACTATGTAACTAAACTGCCTCTAGTCAATATGGATCCTCGTGGTGTCAGTCAGACGAGCCCGTCTGTCTTCATGTTGTTTCTTCTCTCAGTAACATTTGAGACAGCTAACCACTTTTCCTTTCCTGAAGCACCTTTTTCTTGGCTTTCATGACACTACGCTCTCCAGGTTTTTCCCTTTCCTCACTCTTTTTAGAGACCTAACCTCAGTATTTTGAAGTTTCTCAGGGCTTAGTCCTGGGCCCTCTTCTCCTATTACATTTCCTTTGGTGATCTCATTTGTTCTTACGGCTTTAAATATTAGCTATATTGATGATGCTCAAATTGTCATCTTGAGGCCAGAACTCTCCTTTGAGTCTCAACTGCCCATTTGATATCTACAGTTGGATAACTGGGACCTTCTAATTCTCCAGGTGTTAGCTCAAATTTTGTATCATTAAAGAAGATCACACACTCTACAGTAGCCACTCTCCCCTCTCTCTCCATTTCCTCTTCACTATATTTATGTTTATTTCCTTTGTAGCATTTATTCTAACCATTGACTATCTACCTGCCACATTAGACTATAATCTCATTTACTGAACTTTTAGTATCTGCTATGCACTGTTCTAACCACTCTGTAAGTTTTATGATCTAACTTGCTTTTTGACTAACCATATTTATTAAAAGCTAAAAAAAAAAAAAAAAGTAACCTCACATTGCTTCACTTCTCTTTTGTTGAAATTAATAGAAGCCAGTGTTAGTAAATTGATTTTCAATCTTACAGTTCTATGAGAAATTTCAATATGGTTGGGTAATTAGCACTATTATGTTTCATATGCTTAATATTTACATTTGTTTAAATGCACCCTCAACACTTAGATTTCTTATTGAGTGGATACGTGTCAGCACATACAATTTAGAAACTGAAGTAGACAGAGGTAAAGTTGTTGAAAAATTTCCAACAGAGATGTACCATGAAGAGGCGGCTGCTTGAAAAGATGGGTAGTTAATCTAGCCGTAATTAGACTGGACACTGGCTTCTAAAAGACAGCTGGAATTATTCAAGGTTAAACACATACCCAGCAGAGCACCACGCAGTCCATGAGACCTGCTTTTTCTTTCCTTTAAACTCAAGGTTTGTCCCACCCTGTAATTATAATCTCTTTCCCAGGCCTTTGCTTTCTTCTGTGAAACAGCATTACAACTAGGTTTTAAGTAGAAAATAGTATCATGTCAATATGTATATAGCAGTTTTTTCTTTTTTTCACATGGTATATACAGTTCTGTCAATTGAAGCAGGCAAAAAGAATGGACATTTTTTTAGAAGTTTCTCAAATAATGAAATATCTAGACAAACATTTCAATGTAGTTTCAGAAAATAGTGAAATTTGAATTAGTATCAGAATACAAAAATGATAGGTTTTTCAGAGTAGTGTTTCTTCTAGTTACAGAGTGCAATGATATCACCGTATCAGAAGGTTTTTGGTGGCTAGTTTGACATCTTTGGGAAAAAAAGATTGGCAGCATTTTCCTTCAATGTAAAAGTGTACATAAAGGTAGTGGTATATAGCAGAAAGAGCTTGGGTTTTGGACTTAGACTTGGGTATGACACTAGATAATATACTTACTAGTTTTGTGGTCTTGAGTAAATTACTTAGTCTTTGTGTGACTCTTCCTATAAGATGGGAATCATAATACTTACAGGATTATGGTGATTATTAATTAAGATAAACATAAAATAGCAAATGCTCAATAAAAATGCCCTTCTCTCTTTTGGTCCCTCGATTCCTTTTAACACCTGATGAAAAGTCAAAGATTGACTTAATTTAGGATAAGAAAGGATCAGTAGCATAGGTAAATCTTCTTAAGGTATTCAGAGAAAAATGAGAAAAAGAACACTTTGAAATATGGGTGGCTATCACCAGTATGGTGTTTTGGGGACAGTTCTCTCATAATTATCAATGGTACAAAATAGCAGCGTTTGTCTTTCTCTTTTACTACCTTAAATGATTGACCTGTTGGTAGTTTTGCGGGGAAAAAAACAACAACCCTTAAATACAGGAAGCATCAACACTCAGTTTGGGAGGGCAATTTGCATGCTAAGAATAAATGGGAAGTAAAACACTACATAGAGGCAACGTGCAAAAGCTGAATAAAACGGAAACTTACACCTGTCTCAAATAGCTGAGGTTGGTAGCAGCTCCAAGTAGCTGCGGGCTTGGAAATCGGGTGGGGCGCTGCATGTCAAGCAAGAATCAAGACCAGTTTTGCACCTTTGTTTCTTTGGCTCTTGACCAGCCCAAGCCGTCTATACCACCACCCGTCAGGTCATTTGGCAGATCCTTGTCCTGTTTCGATAAAAGTCGGAGGCCAGGTGCACAAATTTAGCAGTTTAATAGGGAGTCAGTTGTGTGGATAAGCTGATGCCTATTTACGACCGGTTCGCATTCGGAAGTAATGACAAGACTAGCTAATTTTTTTTTTAAACGAGTTATTTCATTCAATTAACTCAGGAGATCATTCCTTTGTAATTTTTCATTTTGATTTGCTATACCTGGGTACTAAGATCTGCATGGGAAAAGCCTTGATTCTTCTTCATTCTGAAATATTTTCACGTTGAACACCTAAAACTGCTCTTGGAAATTCCCCCACGGGACTTTTGTAGTCTTTCCAGGGCACTCTTAAATCTAGACCCATTCCTAACCAACTCCTACCTTCCCCACCAGCCATATTCTTTAGCTTCTCCAGTTTCCAATCTTCAAAATCTTCAACCTCAACCCTCGAATTAGTCCAATCAAACTTTCCCTTCTTAGACCTCTTCCTTACATTCGCTCCAAGAAACTCCCATGAGAATCACGTGGCCAAAGTTGTCCTCAATAGCGCTCCGTAATTCTCCTACTGTTCCACCGCCCTTCCTTACCTCCTGTTGGCTCCGCCCCGCCCATTCTCGCGTTCCCCCCCACCCCCCCTTCCCAATAGTGCCTGCGCCTGCGCATCTCCAATTCAGGCGCTTTCCCTTTCCTGGCGACCAATCCACTTCCTGCCTCCGGCCCTCGGAACACTCCTCCCCTCGCTGGGGCCCTGGCTCGAGGTGCTAATTGTGGCTGCCCTATTAATTGCCTGTCTGAAAAATTCCCTCCTCTCACCGAGTGGGCAATTTGAACCAGCCGCTAAGTGTGTGGCACCTCTCTGAGCCTTTGCTCGCGATTCGCCATCCCGGAGCTAAGCTAAGGACATCGGTATGTCGAGAGGTGGGAGACCCGGATTGTTTTCGATTTGGCAATCGCGCGGACAGCTTCTTCCTTTCCACCTCCCTCCGCCCCGCCCCCACTCGCAGACCAGCCGCGCTGGTGAGTGGCGGGCGGGCGGGCCGGAGGGCGGAGGGAGGAGGGGGAGCTGAAGGAAGGCGGGCCCTCGGCTGCGAGATAGGTGGGGGGAGGGGAAGGGAGAACCCGAGCGCTGGAGTTGGTGCTGGGAAACCCGGGGCTAATGTTGACAACAGGCTCGAGGTGAGTACCGGGTAGCCTCCTTCCCCTCCGCTCCAACGACGGGGAGGAAGCGGGGCTGAGGGGCACCGGCCTGGACTCCTAATCCCTGGGGGACCTAAGAGACGACTCCTCACCCCAGCGCTCCGGGGGCGGCAAGCAGTAGACGGACCGCGGGTTCAGCGTCGTCCTCCTCAGACCCCTTTCTTGGAGGCTCCCACCGACGCGGGAGCCTCCGGCCAGGGTCAGGCATGAGGGGCGGTAGAGGGGGCGCCTGCCCCACATGCCCCGGCTGGGCCTCGGGGCTGGAGGCGGGGAGGCTGCCGTGGCGGGGTGAAGGTGTTTGGGGGTGTGGAGAAGAGCGAGGGGAGGTTGGGGAGAGCTTTTCGGGAGCCGAGAGGGAAGCGAGGGCGAGGAAGTGGGGAGGGTGCGTGTGTGGGAGGATGTGGAGCGGGGAGACCAGCTTGAGAGTGTCGGTCTTCGGTGGAAGGCAGCCCCTCGCCACCGTGGGGTGAGAAGTTAGGCTTGGGGCAAGGATGGCTGGCGAAGGTGACCGTGGAGACCCGCAGGAAGGGGAGTTTGTTGGGGGGAGCGTGTTAGGTGTAGGAATGTGGAGCCGAGAGCAGGGGTTTGTGGGAGATGTGTGTGTAGGGGAAGGGGTTTGCGTGTCTGTGGGAACGGTGGGCATAGATGACTTGGTTTACTTCTTTTTAATCTCATAGACTGGTGATTCTTCACTTTGCCTTCATCCCAAGGTTCCTAGTGCCCTCTTGTTAGTATTGCTCAACTAAGGAGACGATCGCAGGATGTTTGGTCTCCAGGTTGGCCAAGCAGACCCCGCTCACAGGCTTGGGGTACACACTGGACCGGACCTTCAGCTCTTTTTGTGATTTAGGGCTTAGGCGTAGTGAAGCATCAGACTAAAGTAAGGTGTTTATAAATATTGTACAACTCATCAAGAAAACCATTTTTGAATGAGTCTTTTAAACTATGGACGTTTTTTAAAGTCGAATTCTGGAAAATAATGCCCCTATGTGGTTCTGCCCTTAGAACATTTTGAATAATACAGAATTAAAAGGTAAACAGTATTCTCTTACTCTGGTGTGTTTTCAGAGTAGTATGATTGTGATTTCATACAGAGTCCATATGGTACTTTGCAAAGAAATACCTTTAAAAGGGAAACACCCTTTTCTCTGCGCTCTGTCCTCCAGTACACTCCGTTGGTACCTGTTTTCCTAGTAAAGTCGTTTTACTTTTCTTCTGCAAGTTCAGAGTATATTTAGAAAACCAAATAAAACGTAAAGCCCAAAGGCCAGGACACTATTTTGGGAGCTAGGAAGATGGTTTTAAAGCATGGCTTCCTTTTAAGGACTCTCTGTATCTAATTGTACTCAGTAAAATAATTTGTAAGAGCTAATCATATTCCAATTAAAAGATCACTAATTTTTATCTGTGTTATTTTGAGATAGAATCGATTTAAAGTTCTAGTTTTTACTTAAAAAACTTTTGGAAACACTTTAGATAAAATAGTTGATGTTTATTGAAGCATGGATTTATTAAAATAATTAAAAGGATTTTAGCATTTCATTAAATATAATTTAATGCTCAGCTTAAGTTTTTTTGTTGACGTAATACAAATGCATACTGATAAGAGTTTTGTTTTTATATTTCCTTTGGCTTTTTAAATCTTAGGGTCAGAGTATGTAGTGAAAAAGAGCACTGGACCGTGAGTCTTGACCCAGTCATTAAACTAGTTGTATAATTTTGGAAGGTCACTCTTCTGTTGCATCTCAATTGAGAATTGGAGTAGATAAAAATCTAATGGTCTTCTCTCTAAAAATCTTCTCAGTATTCTGTATGAATGAATAAACATTTATTGAATGCCTCCCTCATGCTAGCTTCTATGCTAGAAGTTTAAGAACTCTGTAAGAGAGGTAGCAATGTCTCCATTTTGTCAACGAATAGACTCAGGGAAGTTGTTGCCTAGTTTCCACAGCTAGCTGGTTGCAGAGTTGGGATGCAAACTTAAAGTCTGTCTGACATGAAAACCCATATTATTTTCACGTTGGCCTGGTTACTTTTACATGAACCCTTAGATTTTCATCCTATTTTTTGTTCACTGAAATTTGGTTCCAAGTATACTTTGGGTATATGTTTGTGATACAAGGATGAAATGATTCAAAGAAGATATCAAGACTTAAGCGTGTTATTGAGAATCTGTTTTATGCTCTAGAGCAGGATCTAATTCATGAGTGTCTACTACAGTTTGATATAGTAGGCACTTAAAATTTATTTCATAAATGAAGACGAGAGAGTCACTGGGAGACTCTGTTGAGTAATAAATGATGATCCTTCATAAATTTGTCAGATTTCAAGTGAATTTCTTAATGTTTTAACAAAACTTTATATATAATTCTATCTTCATAAATGAGATATGAAGATTTACATTAATTGTAAATTTTGATGCCATTTTTTGAATTGTCAGAGAACTGTAGTTCCTTGTATTGCTGAAATGTTTGTTGATGCTTAATATCAGAAAATACAAATTCTATATAAACATTTGTTTTGCACATGACAAATATCCCTAAATAAGATTGTATTGTTACCTTAGGAGTAATCTTGTCCCCATACATTTTAGTTAGAATCTGCCAACAATAAAAACATAACGTAAAAACTGCTTAGCCAGTATCAGGGACTCTTTCTACTCTGAGATACATAATTCTGTGATTTTTCTTAGTATCTATAAAGAAGTCTTCCAGTTTACCATTCGGTACTCTCAAGGTTCTTAATAACTTTGGTTAAGGGTGTGGGTTCAGATTCCATCTCTGTCACCAGCTGTGGAGGCCTTGGTCAGGTTACTTGGTCAAGTCTCTGTTTACACATTTATAACAGGGAAAATAATACCTACCTCATAAAGATTTTAGTATTAAATGAGATAAAGTATATAAGATGTTCACTATGGACCAGTGAATGGTAGCTATTAGTATCCTCTCTTTGGAAACTTTGCTTGTTCTTTAGGGCATGATATTTTCACATTCAAGGTGGGTATTTAATTGAAACTGTATAAGAACTGATAACTACACTTCATAGATAATATAAATGTTAATACTGTCTTGCCATTTAAATAAGTAGTTATGCTCTTTTATATTTCAATGATTCCTTAAACAAAATGAACAGCCTTTTTTTTGGGGGGGGTTCTGTATTCCACCACGGGGGTTAACTAGAGACTGGGTGTCACTGTTAACATAAATGCATAGAATGTACAAGGGAGAGTAAGAGAGTAGAAGAGAAAAGGGGGAGAGAAGAAGTGACAGAGACAGTACAGACTGGCATGTGCCTCCAAAAATTGAAGTGCCTCTACTGGCCTAGGTTGTCGTTCAGTGATAAGATTTTATTAGAGTGAAGAAATAAAAGCTTTGTGTGTTAATAATACAGTATTTATTACTGCAAATGTTTTGTTTGTTGACCTAGTTTTTATTGCTGTAATTCAAAACTTATATTTCAAAATATTTAAGAATAGTATGTGTGTAGTTTTTAATAAAAAACTAGGAAGTTTAAGTAGTCTATATTTATTCAATAGAAAGTATTTCGATTTTCTTATACAACTTTCAGATGATTTAGGAGTTAAAACATGAAGTACTGTCCATAAAAGAAATTGCATCAGAAACTTAGTTCTAAGTAGAGAAATTTAATTTTAGAAATGAAAAATCCTGAATTTTGCAGGGAAATACAATTTTTGTTCTCGAGTTTGTTTCCAGCTGACTGTATAAAATAAAGCCTGTGTGATAGACCAGTGCTATCCTGTAGACTTTTCTGTGGTGATACCTGCATTTCTGATTTGGTAGCCACTGGCCACATGTGGATTGAGCACTCAAACGTGGATAGTGACTGAAGAACTGAATTTCAGCTTCTGTCTAATTTTAATTAATTTACATGTAAGTAGCCACATGTGGTTAGTGCAATGATTTTTGACTGGTGGCTATGTTGTCCCCAGGGGACATTTGGCAATGTCTTCAGTCATTTTTGGTTGTCAAAACTGGGGAGATGTTACTGGCATCTACGGGATAGAACTGCTAAACTTGGTATAGTGCATATAATAGTGTTACCCTCCCTATCACACCTGCCAGCCCAAACTGAAAAAACAATGTCAATAGTGCTAAGTCTGAGAAACCCTGGGCCGGGGCTACTATATTGGCAGATATACAACAGGATATACAGATTTTATAATTATCGTATTTACTTACACATTAATTTTGACTAACACTAATGAAAAGATTAAATCTAGTCTAATTTGAGATAGTTGACAGTTTTTTTGTTTGAAAGTTTGGTAAGGTTAGAAGAATGAGTCTTCTGTTGTGAGTCTTCTGTTGTCTGTTTTTGTCAGTTGGTTTCTAGGAGCCAAGAACTTACTTATTCTCTAACTTAAATACTTCTGCTGAATATTGTCTGAAATAGTGTCACCAGCATCTCTTAACTGATGTGCAGTGTTGGGGTTAAAACTGTTACATGCTGAATATGATACATGTTCTCTGATACATGCTGAAGTATTCATGATTAAATGACAGGTTGTTGTGGAGTTGAATTTGGTTGAACTTGGGTGATTAATATATGCAGTTTCCTTATATTGTGCTCTGTACTTTTGTTTGTGTTTGAGTTTTTCCTTAATAAAAAATTACTTAGATATAGTCATAACTAATAATGATAGAATGTGGAAAGTGACCAATAAATTATCTTATCACAGAAATAGTATTCATTTTGCATGCATTTATTTAATCTCTCATAGTTGTCAAGTTGCATTAATGTGTTCTGTTTAAAAAAAAGTGTCACATCACTAAAAAAAGTCACTGCATCTACAATACTGACATTCTTTTATTCTTACAGATTGTCCTGGGTAACATAATGCCAGCTGAGCGTAAAAAGCCAGCAAGTATGGAAGAAAAAGAATCTTTGCTGAACAACAAGGAAAAAGACTGCGGTGAAAGGCGGCCAGTGAACAGCAGGGAGAAACCAAAAGATGAGATCAAGCTCACTGCCAAGAAGGAGGTTATTAAGGTCCCTGAAGATAAAAAGAAGAAACTGGAAGAAGATAAGAGAAAAAAAGAAGATAAGGAACGTAAGAAAAAAGAAGAAGAAAAGGTGAAGGTAGAGGAGGAATTAAAGAAAAAAGAGGAAGAAGAAAAAAAGAAACATGATGAAGAAGAGAGAAAGAAGCAGGAAGAACAGGCAAAAAGACAGCAAGAGGAAGAAGCTGCCCAGTTGAAGTAAGAACGTTTATTTTAATGATTGATGTGAAGGTGCAAATGTTTTGCTTTGGAAAAACAGTGTTTGAAATAAAATTTTCGGGGTGCAAGTCCTTAATAGTTGGGAGTATCTTAATTTATGTATTCTCTTAGCTTCACTGATTAGACATGCTTACCGTGCTTTAATTCTTTGAATTAAATAATTGTAATCTTTAATAAATATTTTTTGATGTATAGGATAATCTGGGTTGTTTTTTAAAACTTTTTTTCATGGAATAATACTCTCTCTCTTTAAGTTGAAAATCCAGTTGTTAATGGTTTCTATTTGTAGAGTCCTTACTATGTGCCAGGCACTAGGAATGGTATCAGTACATGTCCTTAAGGAAGTCCTAATGAAGTAAGTTTTATGATCCTCATTTTACAGATTAATAAAACTATTGTGCCTGAGGTCACAGTAAACAGTGGAGTGCTGGGATTCGAAGCTAGGTTGGGCTGCCTTTAAAACCTTTGTTCTTAAGTACAATTCCATGATGCTTTTCATTCTTTATCTAAATTTATTTTTAACCTTGTAAATCTATGCAAGTAGTATAAAGTGGTGATAAACAAGGTAGTCAGGTAGACTGCTAGGATGGAGCTTAAATGAGTTACTGAATAGCATGAGCTCTTTACATACAAAAGTTAAAAAGCTGTTTGCAAACATGAATTGCCATGGATCTCTACAACAGCTCGGCCACCTACTTTCACCAAATTTCTCCTTCAGTATGGTACCTCTATTTTTAATGAGGAACTAGACCCTGAAGTCTGGAAGGCAATAGTAGTGTATTCCAGTTTTGGAATATTCAGAAACATGGTTTTTGAGAGTTTCTTACTTATTTTATATTTCGCCTTTTTTTTTTTTAACTCACAAGGATACCCAATTTCACTTTTTAACTTTTGCCTTCCCTCCCCTACAGTACAAAGAGCTTAAAAAAAGAAAACAAACAAACAAACCAAAACCCCACCTTTTTATTGGGAAAAATTCAAACATGCAAAAAATAGAATAGAATAATGATCCGCCCGTGCTTCCCCCGCCCCCACCCCTTTTACCCAGCATCAACAATTAGCCACTTTTTTCCGCCTGGAGTATTTTAAGTCATCACGTTATTTCGTCTGTAAACATTATATATCTTAAAGTGTTTTTAATACAGATGAGAATTGAGTTAATGCATATGTATGTACACACGCATGCACGTATACACACAGACACACACACACACACACACACACACAATGAACTCATGCCTGAGTTATAGTTTCTTCAAGTATACACTCAGTGTTACTCCTGTGTTTGTGTGTGGCTGGGAGACTTCCGAGATACACTCACGTGTCCATGTTCCCAGTGATGGATGCACCTCTCTGTTAATATATTGTGGCTTTTAGTGGAGGAAAAAACCCATAGAATTATAGGGTAACTCAAGGATGGTTATCTTAGAAAGATGAGCACCTACTTTTAGAAATATATATTTGAAAGGACATATTTCGGTATCTTAGAAACCTCGAAGTCAGATTGTACATCCCCCCGCCCACTCCTGCCCAAGTTATTTTACTACTTCTGCAATTTAAACGTGTTTCATCTTTTTAGTAGAAATATAAGTAGATTTGTTTTTAACTATTCTTTTCAGGGTAAACTGAGTTTGTTAACCTTTTGTTAAAGTGCTTTTATTTTATAGTTTTCTCTGGTTCCTTTCCAAATTTTTTCAATTACACTTGAATTTTAAGACCCAAATGTAGCAAGGTAACTTTATTAAAGCTTTGGTTGATTTCTAAGTATGGGAAAATGGTACTTAACATCTCAAAATATTTTTAATACATGCTTTTATATTGCTTATTCTTTCGCTAAAGTGTTCTTTGTGGATAATTTTTTTTTCTGTTTTCCCAGTGCTTTTATCTGTTTTAGGTTTTAACGAGGTGTGATCACAAAATACAGTGAATGTTTAAATAAAAAAAATGTATTACAGTGAAAGACACATTGCCATTAATCCCCCTCAAAATACTTTCCCGCCCTTTGAACACATTTCATTATTCTTGCCACTTTCCGAAGCGGTTCTGGAAGTCCTCTTCTGTGAGTGCCTTTAGTTGCGCTGTCGTCGCTGCCTTGATGTCCTGAATCATTTTGACTGAGGAAGAGCCAGAAGTCGCACGGTACCTGATCCAGTGAGTAAGGTGGCTGAGCATACACCTTAATGTTTTTATTTGACAGAAGTTGCTGTACCAGAAGCAATGTGTGACACGGAGGCTTTCCTCTGTGATCAAACAATATGGTGACTGCTGCTGCCGAGTGCCATCCAACAGAAAGGCAGGGATCTTCAGTACGGGAAGCGGTGCATTGAACCTTAGTAACAGTGTGTGACAAGTTTCAACTTGTTCGGTGTAGTCGTTTGGGTGTGAGCAACGGTTGAGAGAAGGTGTGTTTTAAAGTGTGCCGTAAATCATCCTCCATCATGACAACGCTCAGTGTCACACTTCCGGTATATGGCAATTTCTGTCAAATAAAAACATTATTTGGCCTCACCCACCTTATTCACCACACTGGCATTGTACGACTTCTGGCTCCTCCCCAAAGTCAAAATGACCATGAAAGGAAAATGTTTTGAATCAATTCAGGACATCGAGGCAGCCATGACAGCGCAACTAAAGACACTCATGAAAGAGGACTTCCAGAACTGTTTCAGAAAGTGGCAAGAATGATGGGATAAGTGAGTTCAAAGCGAGAGGGAGTATTTTGAGGGGGATTAATGGCAATGTGTCTTTTACTGTAATAATTTTTTTTATTTAAACATTCGCTGTATTTGATCATGTATATCTTTCACAAGCATATTTGGTATTTTTTGTATTAAGCATCATGTGTTTTATCCGTTTATTTTTTTGAGCCTTATTGAGGTGTAAATGATAAAAGTTTTATCCATTTAGCTTGCCAGCTGGCAGAATGATTTTTAATGTAGTTATTCAGAATCCTGTGCTTTACCACATGTGTCATTATCAGTGTACTGGGTTCTTATTAAGTCCTTAATAAAATGTCTTTAAAAGTGGTGAAAGGTTCTTTTGCATCTTTCATTTCTCTTGGATTCTGATGTTTATGTGATTACTTTTTCATTGGCTTTCTCTTATGGGATTTGGCAATGATGCTTCAAAATATACAGGGTATTTTACTTACTTTTTTTTTTTTTTTTAATATATATAGAGAGAAGGAGGAATCCCTTCAGCTTCATCAGGAGGCTTGGGAACGACATCAGTTAAGGAAGGAACTTCGTAGCAAAAACCAAAATGCTCCAGACAATCGACCAGAGGAAAATTTCTTTAGCCGACTAGACTCAAGTTTGAAGAAAAATACTGCTTTTGTCAAGAAACTAAAAACTATTACGGAACAACAGAGAGACTCCTTGTCCCATGATTTTAATGGCCTAAATTTAAGCAAATACATTGCAGAAGCTGTAGCTTCTATTGTGGAAGCAAAGCTAAAAATATCTGATGTGAATTGTGCTGTGCACTTATGCTCTCTCTTTCACCAGCGCTATGCCGACTTTGCCCCGTCACTTCTTCAGGTTTGGAAAAAACATTTTGAAGCAAGGAAAGAAGAGAAAACACCTAACATTACCAAATTAAGAACTGATTTGCGTTTCATTGCAGAATTGACAATAGTTGGGATTTTCACTGACAAGGAAGGTCTATCTTTAATCTATGAACAGCTAAAAAATATTATTAATGCTGATCGGGAATCCCATACTCATGTTTCTGTGGTGATTAGTTTTTGTCGACATTGTGGAGATGATATTGCTGGACTTCTACCAAGGAAAGTAAAGAGTGCTGCGGAGAAGTTTAATTTGACTTTTCCTCCTAGTGAGATAATTAGTCCAGAGAAACAACAACCTTTCCAGAATCTTTTAAAAGAATACTTTACGTCTTTGACCAAACACCTGAAAAGGGACCACAGGGAGCTACAGAATACTGAGAGACAAAACAGGTGATTTTCAAATGTTTCTCAGAATTGAGAATTTATTTTGGAGCTCATACTTAAAAATGTTTAAAGTCTTCATGCCACTGAAAGAACTTGTGGAAAAGGGCTCATTGCAGGTGATTTCTTAACATTCCAGGAAAATTTCAAAGTGTTAACAATCTAAGTACTCATGTTTAAATGTGAGTCTACCATAGATGATGTTTCTGATTTTAAAAGAAATCTGGCAGGTATATGGTGATTTTTTACTTTGTGAATTTGTTTTCTTCCTGTGATTTAAAAACTCCTTAATGTGGAGGGATAAATTTTCTTTTTCTGTTACTTATCTGCTATTTTTCTGTGTGTTTTGCTATTTCCTCTCTATAACAGGTTTGCTTTCATTGTTTTGTATTTTAATTTATTGATGTCACTTGATACTTGCTCTTTTTAAAAAAGATGGGTCATTCATTATCAGTGATATTTTAGGTCAGAAATTTGGAAAATAGTGCATCAAATTAGCTGTGAAAAAATTTCTTAAATGCAACTATGTAAAGTGCATTTATAGGAGGCTTTCTCCTGGGGACAGTCATTTAAAATTCTAAGGAAATAATGTATGTGCCCATGATAATTAGTGAAGACACCTGATTCAGGGGCCACCTTTGATTGTTACAGAATACTATAGACTACTGTGTAGCATCTGTACCTAGGAATCTTCAACAAACTAGAAGTTGATGTAGTAGTTGGTGGCCATTAGGTCAACTTTTATGGAGGATGGACGTGGAGGAGGGCTGAGGGTACAGAAAGGAGGCGGCAGCAGTAGCCTTTGGCTGAGTACTTTGCAACCATTTAAAGTACATGGTTGAAAGTTTGAAATTGCTATTGATCAGGAATTAATATGGGGAGTACACTTTTCTATTCTCATAAGTCTGCACTGGGAAAGACTGATTTAAGTAGTTACCAGTAGAAGGTGATTAACTTAACCAGAAGAGAAGACTGGTAGTGTATGCCAGTACAGTCAGTACAAGATAGGTGCAGAGACTGTACGGCTAAACCCTGGCACTGAGGGCCACTCAGAGGTAAGCGTTTACGGTGGTGAGGGTCTTCCTCAGTGTTTCTGAAAAGAAAAAAAGAATCCTTGTTTCGTGCTTTGAGTAGCGAGGACTGTTTTAAACCCATTACATAATTAATAATGGGTTAAAAAGGAAAATAGTGGTCCTCTTAATATTTCTCACATATTTAAGGTTTTTAAAATTAAGATTTACATAGTGTTCCGTCATTTTCCTTGTCTTTTCCCTTTCCTCCTATGTTCTACCTAATACATCACAACTGATTTTATAAGTCTGCTTTGATTACTTTTTAATAGCTGCTTTAAGGGTTTTGTGTGTGTGTTTGCTTTTGATTGGCCACATGGAAGCTCAGAGGGTAGAGATTAAATCATTCTACAATGATTTAATCTAATCACCCTTCTAGTGCAGGAATCCATGTTACAGGTTATCTGACAGATAAATTCTTCCTCTGAAAACCTCCAAAGGAGTTGAGTGCTCTGTACCATCCCAATGTTGGACACACGTATTTCCTAGGAATTCAAGCGGAAATTTAAATCCCCATAAATGGTTCCCTTTGATTTCCTTCTTTTTTTTCTGCTGCAGATGGAATAAAGCTACTGAAAGTGGGGGTCCATGACCTGTTTACCTGTTCACAGTGAATTAAGTATAGAAACTGAGACTAAACCTTTAGACATGTTTATGGCAATTTTCCGTTGTCATGATATTGTTAACTGTATTTTATGAAAGTGTCTACAATGACTGGAAAAAAATTATTCCTTAATCACAGGTAGTTTGAGAAGCACTGGGTTCCCTTTCAGATGTTACCCATGGTAATATCTCAGATACTTGCAGAGTGCCAAGTTGTTTCACTTTCATATTATGTTCTTCAGGATAAAGGCCTGCCTTTCTGTTTGCTCCATAATTCCAGACACTTCACTGTCCTTGGGACATTTGTGTTGGATGTTTCTTTTCTGCCTAGGACCTAAAATTCCATTAGTTTTTATACCTGCCCTGTCATTCTTTTGACTTTTTGTTAGGCGTGTATATACCGAAAGCCAAATTTCTCAAATGAAGTGCTGCCAAGCCAGTTCTTCACCTTGAACTAGTGAGATAATTTTTTAAACCTAATTACAGACTTCCTTACCTCTTTTAAACTTTAGATGCTTTTGGCATATCATTTTGACCTAGTGATAATTTTGAGCATTGATTACATGTATATTGTTAATTGTATTTATCTATTGGTCACTTTCAGCTTCGTAAGCAGAAGTTCTATTCTTTCATTATTCAAGTCACTGATGGAAATTTTGAACAGAATATAGTGTTAAAAGCTCGGCTTTGTGGCCTTTCTCTAGAATCTTTTACTCATTTTAATACAGAACTATTCACCCGTGGTTATTAGAGCAGGGTATTTACCTAGTGTGAATTGACCTTAGCATTTTAGCAGTCATTTTGTCACGGGAGACTTCACTGAGATGTAATAAATTGGGGGATGTGAGAATCTTAATCACAGTGTGGAAACTAATTGGCATTTGGCTTAATAAATGACTCATGCCTTAGGATGGCTTCAATTTGAGCAGCTTCTACATTGAAGTGATTTAAATACCTGACGGAAGTAAAAGAAATGAGAAATGCATTAGTGCAGAGACCCTACTTGGCCTGTTAGTCTCTTTACTTATAAGAAGGCACAGTACTGTTAAAATGACCAATTTCTAACATTTTCTCCCAATCATTATCCAGTAGGTGTTTTGAGGTTTTTGCTACATGGTAGGAATAAAATCATGGGGAGTAGTTTTTCCCAGTAAGATTTCTCAGGCATGATAATGCCAATACGTAAGTGCCAAGCTAGTGGATATTTAAGACTCACATGTAGTTGAATTACTTTGAGCCTTTGTACAATATCTTGGTAATGATGACTTAAAGAAAAATCAAATACATTGTATTTTCAGTCTGTAAATCCCAACCAAATGCTCTTGGTCACTTTAATTAGCTTGGGAGGTGGCACTCTTTGTTCTTAGAGGTTGTGAAGTTAGTCTATACTCAAAAAGTCTATACTTACAAATCCATTCAACCAATTTAAAAAAAGAGTAATAAAATCTCTGGTATTTTCTTAAAGACACTATAATGAATGAGGGAAGACAGAGACTGAGACGAACAACAGTCTTTCCTGTTCTTTTCTCACGCTGTCTGGGCTGATACCATAGTTGTTAGATGGCTAGTTCTGTTTCTAAGGCCCTGAGGGGTTTAGTTATAAGCAAGCAGTACAGTACTCTAGTTGGGGGAATTCTCATAAATTTGAATTTATAAGCTTTTTGTACTTAAAATAATTTTTTTTAATACATTTTGGTTAAGTGATCTGGGCAGTTAATAATTAATAGTTACACATTTTAAAACATCATCTAGTAATATTTACCAATTTAGAGTTTAGAGCTTTACTTCTTGGTAGGTTTTGCTTTTTATTATGTTTAGTGCTCTTACTTTATACTTGAAATGCTTTGTACTTTGAGATACTATTCTTATAGAGGTAATACTACCTAGTATTTTTTTGACATTTAATAAAAATTTGTTGCAGAAATGATTTAATTTTTATTAGATATAACTTAATTGTGTAACAGTTTGTTTCTCGGCACATAGTAGAATCATGAATTCAGCTGTTAAGTCAGAATTTTGCTTGAATAATTCTGAAGTATCTTAATTCCTTTCTTTTTCCTCTAATTGGTGGGAGTGGTGGCAAGTTTCTCTATTCAGTATTGGTAAATTACAACCTTCATGATTGTATACTCAGTCCGACAGCAGTAAGTGATTTGCTCTAAAGTTTAGTTTAAAAAAAAAAAAAAAAGGTAGAATGTAGGCTTCCTCCTCACTGTTAATAAAATTAGGGTTTTTTTTAATTAATGCAAATTTATGAGACATTACTTTACCAATGTTGAATCTTAAAAATGCATTAACTTAAAATTAATGTCTCTTTTACCTTTCACTTTCCTTCCAGGTAAGTGTACTTTGCCTTTATAGGTAAATTTGATTAATTGAGTAGTATTTAAGCACTATTACGATGTTATATGGTTGTGCTTTAGAATTAGGTTCTAACAATTTTATAAGTGCTCTAAAATTATTACCTCCTTCCAGATATTCTCCTATTTTGTTTCAGTGACTTAGATATAGTTGTTTAATAAATATTTGATTGAGTAGTTATGCTTAACTATACTCTAGTGTCTTTTCACACAAGATTAAAAGGCAATCCATAACCAAATTCTAAAATGAAACCAAAAGAAAATGTAAGATAATTCTCAGGAAATTTAAGTAATTCTTGGAAAATTTGACAACATTTTGACAAAGGACATTTGACAAAGGAGATGAGAAGTACAGCCTAGTAGTTTTTCATGGGTCTGCTTCATGTTTACTTTTTCAAGAGTTAGCCACATGTTCTGTGTTATTTTGCATGACTGCATAAGGTTAAAGCTAAAATGGATTTTCTGTTTTCTTGCCAAGATTGTTTTTCTTTTTTAATTTGGCTAATAGTAGATCAGAATAATACTTGGCATTGAAGTTGTTGCCTTTTCAACAGTGGGCCCTGCTTTTTTTTTTTTTTTTTTTGGGTCATGAAAATACTGCTTTACATTGATACGGTACATTGCATGTATGATCTTAATTGATTTTCACAGTACCCTTGAAAGAAATACCTCTGTTTTGAAGGTGATAGATCAGATTTAGGGATTAAAGAGCTTGCCCAATGTGGCTTAGATAGCAAGTGACAGAATCAGATTCTTTCCTACCTCCTTCATACTATATCTTTTCATGTCTTCCATAGCACTCATCCTCATCTGCATTTAGTACTTGTTTTGTAACTGTCTAGTAAAAACA
The DNA here is from genome assembly GCF_004115265.2 of Rhinolophus ferrumequinum. NCBI lineage: Eukaryota > Metazoa > Chordata > Mammalia > Chiroptera > Rhinolophidae > Rhinolophus > Rhinolophus ferrumequinum. Next base: position 16,834,210 of record NW_022680355.1, on the reverse strand, counting down.
TTAACCACTCAGTACTTAACCAAGTCATAGCCAAACAAAAAGAGAATATAAAACTAGCACCTCAGTGTGGGAAGGCTTGCCTTTGATAAATGCATTGTGGAGAGACATTCTATTTCAATGTAAAGTACCAAATGGATAGTTGTACTCTAATTTGAGAGGCAGTACAGTCTAATAGTTATGAGCAGGAACTCTGAAGCCAGACTTGCCTGGGCTCAAGCCTTAGATCTGTCACTTACACATTCTGTGATTTTGGGCAAATTACCTCATATCTCTGCTTCAGTTTTCTCTTCTGTAAAATGGGATAACAGTAGCACTGCACTTCTGAGGTAAAGGTAAACGATGCGGTGAATGAATTCATGTGTGAAAGCACTTAATAAAAGTATCTGGCACATTGTAAGTATACAATAAATGTTGGTTCACTCTTAATATATTGCCTAATTCTTTTTTAGCAAGACTTTTAAATGAAAATTTCTCTTTATGCCTTTCCATGGTTTTGAAAATTTGTATGCTAAACTTGTCCATAGCTTATTTTAAAAGTTCATTTTTTAAAACAATACAGAACAACAGTAAATTATAAATAAAAGAAACAGCGAGAAAGTCAAGCAATAATAAAAATGGAAAAAAAAACAAAACAAAAATGTTTCTTAATACTAGAGTTTTTTGAGGCATTTATGACTTTATGAGATAATAACACTTGATTCAAGAATGGACAATGATGTTTTCTGTCCGCTTTACAATATTAAATTAGTCATATTAAAACACTCCAGAAATCAAGCATTGATGTACCTTAAGGGTGCTTCCAGACAATGATGTCACTTATATTGGGTGAAGGAGGTCTACTTTCTTGTATTTTTATTATAGTGAATATGACTTAATATCATTTTCTTGCTTTTCATATCTTTAAAATACAGGGTGCCAGTACCGCCCTGTTGTATAGTGATATCACGAGAGGGAATGAACTCCTTTATAGTACATTTAATAGTGATACTAACTTGTTCAACTCCAGTTGTGATGGGGATTGGCAAACTGTGGCCCACAGGCCAGATTAGGCTCACCACTAGTTTTTGTACAGCCAGTGAGCTAAGAATGGTGTTTACCTTTTTAAATGGTTGAAAAAATCAAAAGAATATTTTGTGAAATACTAAAATTATATGAAGTTAAAATTTCATATATAAATAAATAAAGTTTTATTGGAACATATTCACACTTACTTGTTTAAGAATTGTCTGCTTTTGTGCTATAACAGTAGAATTGAGTAGTTGCAACAGACCATATGGTCTGCAAAGCCTAAAATATTTATCTGGCCCTCTGCAGGAAAAGTGTGCTGACCTCTAATATATGGCAGTTTCAAAAGTATGGCTTCAGTTCAACTTTCTGTAATAGGTGTGCTTCTGAACAGATTGTAATTAAAATATGTGATGAATCATATCTTCAGCTTGAGTTTGTATAGTGATATATTCCCATGGAGTTCACATAAGAAATTTTGGTGAGATTTATACTGATATACAGAAGAGGTACTCTGGTCAAATGTGCCATGTAATGTTTAGTCCCCTCATGCAGGTCTTCTAAAAAAATTTAATCAAACTTTTCCTATGGGCTTCATAAAGTTAGAAAAAACTGACATACATAGCACACATTCACTAAAAAATGTTTCATTTTAATTTCATTAGAACCTCGAAATGATTTCTAGGGATTTTGAACGTTTAGGCGCCTATGATGTTATTTCTCTGCTTGAAGTTTGTAGTCTTAACTACATGCTGTGGTTTAGTTAGGTGTTTAGTAAATGTATATTAAATAAATGGTCAAGGAAAATCAACGTGACTGTATACGTTTTTTTGCACAACAGAACTCTTCTAATGCCATTTCATTGGTATTGGTATTCTGTACTTCTTACCAAGTGCTTAGTGTAAGATACAGTTAGAGATACCAAAGTCTAGGCTTTTTTCTTGGGAACTATTCTCACTAGATAGTAACCTAAATGTGTATAAATTAAGTAGTTAGGTAAATTAGTACTGTTAAAAAATTTTCTTTTAATCTTTTTTTTTTTTAATTTATTGGGGTGACAATTGTTAGTAAAATTACATAGATTTCAGGTGTACAATTCTGTATTACATCATCTATAAATCCCATTGTGTGTTCACCACCCAGTGTCAGTTCTCCTTCCATCACCATATATTTGATCTGTTAAAATATTTGATCAGGGAGTTGAGGTTTGGGGGAAGACAGAGTATCTCTGAAGCTTCCAAGTTTTATATTTATTCCAGGAGTACTGGAAAGGAACTGGAATTCATACAAAGGGAACTATCATAGAATTAAATCACTTTTAATTGACCCAGTGCAAAGTTCCAGGCAAATGTTTGAAAGTGAGGTTAATATTGGAAAAGGAGTGTTCATTTTCTTTTCTAATAAAATAATCGTCACCTTGCTATTGCTTATATACTATAAGTCCTTAATGAATATTGTAAAACCTAAAACTGGATGTATGTTCTTCAGATGACCAGAATGTCAGAAATTGTTAGAGAAATATGTTCCAGGCTACGTTATTTTGAGATATTTTTCAATTTCTTTCCAAGTACTGAAATAATTTTGCGTCTTAATTGTCAGAAGTTTTTAAATCTTTTAGAACTATTATTATCCCTTTTAACGTAATTTGCTTCAGAGTAGACTCCTAAGTTTTTATTAACATTTTTCCTAATAATGCATTGCAGAACATTTTAGAGTAGCCTACTTTTGAGTAGTATTTGTTCAAATCATGTAGTAATTTAATTCTAATGGCTTTTTTTAACTTCAAAAATGACATTCTAATTGAAAATTCTAACAGGCTTATTCAAAGTATGTTAGTCATTTCTTTCATGGATTGAATATTTTTAAATGCTTTGGGTTTTTTATTTAATTTTTAAAATTTATTGATAAAACTTAACCAAAAGAAACTTTGTTTTCGCCTATGAAAGTAGTCTGAAATAAATGTGTGCAGAGAGGAAAACACTGCTCTTTAATGACAGTGTTTTTAGAGAAATACTTTTTTTCTACATTATTATGGTTAAGCTAGTTTGACATTTTACTGATCTGTTCGTAGAATGATGTGGTCTATATTTAAATTATAAGAAAATGAGTGATAGTTTCTCATTTTAGATCTTAATGGACCCGATTTGGTGGGGGAAAAGATTGAGTTAATGATCAGTAACTGATCTATATATTGATTCATTTTGTGCTTATTATAATGGGAACTGATATTCCTAAAATAAAAAATGTAATTTGGAATGTTAATAGCATTTAAACAAAAGTTTATGTGGGTAGTAATGGAGTAAGATGGGATAGTTTGGAAATTGTTCCAAATAAGCAGGGACAAATAAGCGTAGGTATGTTTTTTGTATTTTATTTTCTGTAACTTAAAAAGGTATCACACACACACACAAACCCTCTAATTCATTTTCTTCCCTATTTCTAAGAAAACTCAAATGACAAGGGATAAAAAAACTTCTAAATATTTTGAAAATGACTTAATTTACAATCTATAATGGATTTTTTGAAACCTGTGTTGTATTTGAGTTAAGGTTTATAAATGTTAAATGTTATACTGCTACATAAATATTTAGTTGTAGAAAAAATTGGATCCAGCTATAGACATCACACCTATCTATACAAATATAGTAAGACTTTTACTTGAATTTATACATTTTGAAAAGCTAAAATAGTTTTACATTTCTAATTGTGGGTGGCTTACTAGTGAACTGTTTGCAGAGTGGAAGAGAAGTTGTGTCCTCTGCTCTGAGAGATGGCCTGGCCTTGATTACATGGGTCACACAGTTCATATTTGTTAAATGGGTAAATAACCAGTGCTTGTGAATTGAGAATTAGCTGTATGGAAGATATGGGCATTTTCAAAAGATAATCTCGATTCAAATCATTGTGAAAGTTTAAAGATACTGATTCTTTCTATAACCTGTTGTTTTTTGAAAACTAACTTGTCTAGGTATGTTAACTACTGTTTCCCCGAAAATAAGACCTAGTCGGGCCATCAGCTCTAATGTGTCTTTTGTAGCAAAAATTAATATAAGACCCGGTCTTATTTTACTATAAGAGTGGCTCTATAATAGAATATAATACCAGCTCTTACATAATATAATTCAAGACCAGCTCTTATATAAGACCGGGTCTTGTACTAATTTTTGCTCCAAAAGACGTGTTAGAGCTGATGGTCCGACTAGGTCTTATTTTCAGGGAAACACTGTATTTTTGGTTAACTATGTCTGAGGCGAGTATGGTTTTAACAAAAGACTAAATGATTTTTATATTTTGGCATATTGTTAAATTTTATATTTCTGCAGGCATAATTGTTAATCATGCTCATAGTCTTCGAAGTACCAATGTTAAAATGTAATTGCATAGGTGAATTTGATTATACAAATTTAAATTTTCAGATATATCTTGAAAGTGTTAAAAATACGTTGAAGAAGATTATGCTAATAATAATCTTGTGTGATAAAATCAAATTTTATGGAACATTCCTAGTGTAATAATATATGAGCACATCTATTTTGATAAGATTATCAGATTATTTCATCATTTGTTTATAGGCGTATTCTACATTCTAAAGGGGAGCTAAGTGAAGATAGACATAAACAGTATGAAGAATTTGCTATGTCTTATCAGAAGCTGCTGGCAAATTCTCAGTCCTTAGCAGACCTTTTGGATGAAAATATGCCAGATCTTCCTCAGGACAAACCAACACCAGAAGGTAAGATATCCTTAAAAAAAAAAAAAACACTGTGATTCTTTTAGTAACTGTCACTTGTCTTTAGTCCTGTCAGATGTGTATTGAAAAAAATTTTGTAATGCCTTTAAATCTTAAATGCAGTAGTACGAAGACCTGAAAGAACCTTGAAAAACTACTTGAAATGCTCTTCTGAATGGAAAAGGCTTTGAGCTTAGAGAATAACAATTAACTTAGATATTATGATGAGTTCCCTTGGTTTTTTGTTTTTGTTTGTTTTTCTAACAGATATCCTTGCACTACATCTAAGAAGGGCCTGTCTTAAGCCGTATGTAGAGTTATAGAAAGTTTCACTTTATTTCTCAGATAGGTGATAAAGTGGATTAGACCTTTCGGATTCTAGTATTTCTATATTTATCCTTATTTTTATTCTATTTGTTTAGAATGATATATTAAATTTTTATTTAGGACTAAAGCTTACCTTGCAGTTTTGTGAGGTAAATTGTTTGTCATTTTGTGAGATGAGTTGTTTTCCATATTATTTCAAAGGTGTTTTAAACTTCCTTTTTGATTGTCCTTAAGTTGGTAAGATTCCTAATATATTACTGTAACCTGTCATACCAACTACTTGGTAAAATAATTATATGTATGTTATGTAGATAAGTGTTAATAAATTATTAATCTTAAAACTATCTGGCAATCCTATTTACTTAAAAGTCTTAACAGTGACGTATTTGTAAGTGTGTGTTCTGTGCTATTGAGCCGGCTCTGACTTTTGACCCTGTGAATGAGTGAGTGACGTGCACAGTGTCCTGTCCTCACAGCCCTGCTCAGCTCCTGTGGACGCATGTCTGCGGCTGCTTTTATGGACACGATCCATCTTGTATTTGTTTTTCCCCTTGTCCTGCTGCCTTCTGTTCCCTGCGCTCTTCTTGTCTTCTCCAGAGCACCCTGCCTTCTCACGCGGTACCCCAAAGTAGGGCAGCTTCAGCTTTGTCATTTTTGCCTCCAGCTATGTTTCAGGCTTAATGTGCCATAGGACCCACGAGTTCTTTCTGGTGGTTCAGGGCTATTGTAGAGCCCTCTTCCAACACCATATTTCAAATGCATCAATGTTTTCCTGTTAGCCTTCTTCACTGTACAACTTCTCATTTGTACATCGTCATTGGGAACACGAGGGTGTGGATGACCTTAGCCTCGGTCTGTAATGACACATTTTTGCTCTTGGTGATCTTTCCTGATTCTTCCATTCCTGTCCTTCCGAGTCTCAGCCTTCTCTTGATTTCTTGGCTGCAGTCTCCATTTGAATTGATGACTGAATTAAGGTAAGCAAAATCTTTACCAGTTTAAATTGTCTGCATTAAAGTTGTGTTATTTCTTCTGTAGTCATGATTTTTGTCTTGATGTTCAAATGTAACCCTGCTTTGGCACTTTCTTCTTCCACTTCCATCAAAGTTGTTTCAGATAATTGCTACTTTCTGCCAGTAAGATGGTGTCATCTGCATATCTTAATTTTCCACCAGTTTTCACTCCTCCTTCCTCTGAATCTAGCCCAGTTTTTATTCTACCAATTTTTAATCCTCTTTCCTCTGGATCTAGCCCAGTTTTTCATATGATATGTTCTACGTAAAGATTAAACAAATAGGAAGGAAAAATGCACCCTTGTCTGACACCTTTGCCTACAGGAAACCATTTTGTCTCCATATTCTGTCCTGACAGCGCCCGCAATGCAAGTTACACATCAGGACCATGAAGTGCACGCCCGTTTCTTTCAGAGCAGCCCGTAGCTTTTCATGATCCACGTAGTCAAAGGCTTTACTGGAGTTTATAAAACAGGTGAACCTGCTCTGAAATTCTTTGGAGCGTTTGAATCCAGCTTGAACATCCAGCATTTCTTGCTCCATGTAAGGTAGCAGCCTTTGTTGTATCGCCTTGCGCATCACTTTACTTACGTGGGAAATTCGAGCAATGCTCCTATCGTTACTGCAGTTTTGGGCATCTCCTTTCTTGGCAATTGGAATGTATATTGAACGTTTTCAGTCTGTAGGCCGTCGTTTGTTTTCCATTTGTTGACACGTTAGGATTTTGACAGATTCAGTCTGTGTGGTTTGAGATAATTGCATCATTATTGCATCTACCTCTGGTAATGTATTTGCAATACTTTCAGAGCTACTTTCACTCGTTTTCTGTAATGACAGGTTCTTCCTCATAGGAATCCTCTTCAAAAGTATCTCATCCTTTTGTTTCTTTTGTATAGATTTTCAGTATACTCTTTTCACCCTCCATTTTTTTTTTCTCCTGGCCAGATAATTTGCTTCCTTGTTGGTCATTGGCGTTCCTAAGCTAGGTTTAAATTTCTCTTTTATTTTTTGAATCTTCTGGTAGAGATCTCTTGTTTTTCCTTTATTGTTATTCTCTTCTGTCTTCTTACATTGACTATTACAATAGTTCTCTTTATCTGATAATCGTTGAAAAACTGCATTCAGGACTAACTCTGTTTTTGTCACCTTTTGCTTTTGCCTCTTGCCTGTCTCTAACAAGTTTTAGTGCTTCCATCACCCATCTTGATCTTTCTTTCCTTTTCACTTTTGACATTGTCTTTTCATATTCTTCGCTAATATTTCTAGTTTCAGTCCACAGTTGCTCTAGTTCTCAGTCAGTTAGGTTTAACAGTGAAAATCTGTTTTTACGTGGACTTTAAATCCCTGAGGAATGTTTTGTACATTATATTTCTTTCAGAGCTCTTCTTCAGCTTTACTTTGTTGTTTGTTTTTCACAGTTTGTGGTCAGTACCACAGTCTGCTCCTGGTCTTGTTTTGGCAGGGAGAATACAGCTTCTCCATCTCCTGCTTTCAGTGACATAATCTGTCGGACTTCTGCGCTGGCCAGCTGACGACGTGCATGTACACAGTCATCTCTTTGGTTGTTGGAAGTATGTGTTCGTGATGGACAAGTTGTGGGCTTCGCGGACATCTACAAGCCCATCTGCTTCATTTCTGACCCTTAGTCCAAATTTTCCAATGACAGTTGATTCTACTTTATTTTCTACTTTTGCGTTCCGGTCACCTCTAATTTTTATCAGCATGTCTTGTTTTGGTGTGTGATCAATTTCTTCTTGGAGATTTGTGTAAAAGCTTTCAATTTCATCTTCTTCAGCCTCTGTAATTGGAACATAGACTTGAATGATGGTCATCGGTTTTCCTGGAAGTCTGATTAATAATATTTGCTCAGATCTTCGATTGTAGCCCATAACTTCCATGCTACAGTTTGCCTCAATGTTAAAGTCACTATGTTTCCTCTGCATTTGTATTTCCAAAGTAGAACACTATGGCTGCCTGACTGGAAATGTCCCATTCCAGTCCATTTTCGCTCGCTAAAACCAGGCACTGCAGTGTTTAGACGTTACATTCCTTGCTTTACAATTTCCAGTTCACCTTGATTCATGCTTCTTAGGTTCCATGTATATGTGGAGCCGCATCTCACTTTCCTTTTGCCTGTGAGCACAGTAGCTGCTAGATGTCTTTTCAGCTTTGATCGAGTTGCAGCATTAGCGACAGTTCTGTTGGTACTTGTTCTCTGTTCTTCCCCAGTAACTGAGTGGTTTCCAACCTGGGCGTCTCATCTTTCAGCATTATCTCATATTTCATTTTGGACTGTCTCATTAGAGGGTTTTCAAGGTAAAAGGAAAGATTGACAAAAAAGAAAAAAGAAAGTGCAGCAGTGGTTTACTACTGCCTTCTGCTGCTGCGCAGTGTGTGGGTCCAAACCACGTGTGCCGGGTCTGTGGTGTCTCAGTCGCCAAACACAGAGACGTAAGGGCCCCTGTGGGTGTTTGTAAAGCATCCTTTTCTAATATAAGAAGGTGCTTTGTATTTTACATCTTCAGTTAAAATGCCTATTGTATACTGTGAATGTTTTATTCTACTTATATGTAATCCTGTACATAATTTCTAATTTTTGTATCTCCTGATTAATGAGCCTCAAACGTTTTAATTTTTTTTAATTGAAGTTTATTGGGGTGACAATAAACTGTTTAATTTTTTAAAAGAAGTTTCGTCATAGAATTCAGAATTTGTGTTTTGGTTGAATCTGTCTGGATTCTCAGAATTTTCTCAGTATATTTATTATATTTTAGAACCAAAGTCTTACCATAGTGTTCAGCATCCTTTGATATTGATTTACTTGGTTTATTTCTACTAAAATTTAAGCTAGTTTTTTTAAACTGTTAAATGACTTTACAAGTATTTTTAGGCATTTCCCAGAGATAATAAATCTTGACAAAATTCTGTCAACATTTTAAAAATATTTTCGCCAGGTGTAGAATTTTAGGGTAAGATTTTTTTTTCTTTCAGTACTTTAAATATGTTGCCCTGGTGTCTTCTAGCTGTATTGCTTCTAGTGAGAATGCTGTTATTATTATCTTTGTTCTTTACGTAATATTTATGTAATTTTTCTCTGGTTGTTTTAAGATTTTTTTATTATCACTGATTTTAAGCAATTTCATTATGATGTGGCTTGGTATAGTTGTCTTTATAATTTCTTGTGCTTGGGATTCGCTAGAGTTCCTGTATTTGTGGGTTTATAATTTTTATCAAATTTGGAAATTTGACTCTTATTTCTCCAAATATATTTTCTATTCCTCTCCCCGCTCCTGTGGGGATTCAATTACAACTATGTTAGGTGGTTTGAGGTTGCCCTTTTTATTCTTTGACTGTGTTTTATATTGGATAGTTTCCATTGCTGTGTCTTTAAATTCACTAATTTTTCCTTTTACAGTGTCTAATGTACTGTTAATTTCATGGAGAGATGTTGTTTTTATCTCTAGAAGCTGGTTATATTTTCCATGGTCTTAAACATGCTCAGTATGTTGCCTACTTATTTTATGATTTATATCATGTCTGCATTGCTTTTAATTGATTGATAGATTGATCTCCTGTATATCTCTGGTAATTTTTCTACTTCTTTCTGTGCCTGATTATGTCTCATTGGATGTGTGCTGGATAGTTTTGTATTCTTAGAAATATCATTGAGCTTTGTTCTGGGGCAGAGTTAAGTGAGTTGGAAACAGTTCCAGTCTAGTCTTTCCAGGCTTGTTTGTTAGGTGGGATCAGAGCATCCTTGATTCAAGGGCTGATTTTCCCTATTACTGAACCAATATCCTTTTGGACTCTGTGATTTCCCATGAATTAGAAGATTCGTGAATATTTTCCCAGTTCACCTAGTTCTCTCAAACGTAGGGGCTAATCAGTATTCAACTGAACATTCCAGGGGGACTTTCTGTAGATTTTGTGCTGCTTTTTCCTCTCTGGTACTCTGTGTTACAGAATCTAGCCACCTGGGCAAGAGTCTTGCCAGACTGTCAGCCCCATCGTCCTCAACTCATGGAGACTGTTGAGGTCTGCCTGGCTTCTCCCTTTCTTGGTCATGGTCTGGAAAATCTTACCATGCAGTCAATCAGGGCAGTTAATTCTCTCAGGAATCACTTTCCTGTGCCTGTGCTACCTCATGTCTAGTGTTTGAAAACCGTTACATTCTGTTATTTGCCCACTTGGTTGTTTTAGGTCACTGGTGCTGCATCTTCGCCTGAAGAGGCCTAAATTTTTCAGTGATCAAAATATCCTTTTTTACCTCACAGAAGTGAGATTGTATCATCCATACTGTTTTGCAACTCTTTTTAGTTAACCATGTATCTTATATGTCTTTTCATGTCAATTCATATTGAGCCATCTAATTCTTTTAAAATTGCTGCATAGTAATATTCTGTTGCATAATTGTGCTGTATTTACTTTGTCCTCTGTTGACTGACATTTCAGTTATTTCTAGTTTTTAGCTAGTACAGCCAATGCTATGATAAAATCTCTGTACTTAAAGACTTTTTGGATGCATGCTAGTATTTCAGGGATAAATTCCTAAGTAGAATTGCTGGGTTAAAAGGTTATATGCATTTTAAGTTTCAATATATAATGCCAGATTTTCTTCCAAAGAAATTTACATGACACTGAGTATATGAGAATGAGTGTTTCATTACACCCTTACCATAATGTAGTTCTTGATTTTTACATTCTCATTGAGGTTGAGCATCTTTTAAGTTTATTGGCTGTTTTACACACACACACACACACACACACACACGCACACACCCTATAACATACTGGCTTAAATCTGTTACCCCTTTTTTTAAAATCAAATGTTTGTCTACTACTTTTTAAATTGAATTGTAAAAGTGCTTTGCATAGTAAGGAAATTACTCTTTTTTATATGCATTGCAGATATTTTCCCCTAATTTTTGATTGCTTTTTGATTTGGTAGCATTTTTTGCCCCTCAGAAGTTGAATTTTTTTTTTTTTTTTTTTTTTACAATTTAAAATACCATGCACGTTATTTTTTAGATTTGCAAAATATTCGTGCATATTATAGAGTAGAAAGTCTCCTGTCATATCCATTCTATTCTCCAAGATAACCATGGTTAACAGTTTGATATGAATCTGTCCAGACTTTTGTAACACAATTCGTATATGCAAAATATGTAATCAGACATCTATTTGTAGCTTTATTGTTAATTTATGTAGGATGTTATGTTGCATGACTTCTTTCTTTCAATAATATATTTTTGAGAGTCTTCTGCAGTCAGTTCAGGTAGATTTACCTCAATTCTCTTAATATCTGATTAATAATATTGCATAGTATATACTATATGCAATTTGTCAGCCCTTCTCTTAATAGATATTTAGATTCTTTCCAGTGTCACTCTGCTACAAACAGTGCTGCAGTGAACACCCTTGTAAATATTAGTTTACATTTTCTGCTGTTTCTGAGGGAAGATTATGTTTATTTTAAATAATTGATAAACACTGACAAATTACATTCTCCCAATGCTGTATCAGTTTATGCTCTAGTTAAGATATGAGAGTGCTTACTTCCTTACTGTCAACATCTGTTGATATCAGTCTTTTAAACATAATATAATGGGTCAAACTGATAAAAGTTTGTTTTATTTAACATTGTCCTTACTAGTACTGAGGTTAAGGATCTTTTCATGTGCTCTTTTACTCATCTGTTCAGAGGCTCTATCTATCTTTCTATTGGGACTTTGGTCTTTATTTGCAGGAGAACTTTATATTATGGATATTAATTTCTTTGTATAAATATTGCCAGTATTTGTCTTCTAGTTTGTTTATATTTTTCATTAAATAGAAGTTGTAAATTTATCAGTTTTTCCCTTATAGTGTATGGGTTTAGTGTCCGATGTTTAAATATATTTGTTCTAAGGCATATAATTAATGAGTTATGGAGCCAGCATTTTGTTGTCTTTGCTGTTATTCTTTTTTTCTTTTCCTGAATGACTTTTAATGAATAATCTAATTTTTCTTAAAGTTATTTTAATCTGTATGATCATTCTTTGTAATTCTGGTTTGGAGAGAAGCACAGTGAGAACAGATAAATTCATGAATGGTCTCATGATCATGAAGTAGGAAATTAATTACTTTCAATGTTCTGAGTTAAGAATCTATAGTTGTATGTAAAGGTAGACGTGTGTGTGTGTGTGTGTGTGTGTGTAAATTTGTACATGGTTTTCCACCCTCTACTGAAATATCTATGTATTTTTTTTAATCTTCTTTTCCAGTTCCAGGTCAGTTTATCAATTGACCGTTTATGGCAATCTACTTTTTACCAAGGACTATACCAAAAGGAAGAATGCTTCTTAATTAAGGGTTTATGGTCTACGTGTGATATAAGTGATACAGAGGGTTGAAAGCCATCAAAAATAAAAAGAAAGGCTTAATGTGGGAGGTGGGACGTGAAGCTGGGTGTTTTAGGAATGGCCAGGCTTATATATTTCATATTTTGGTTTCACATTTCATGAAGATAGGTCTAATATATCAAATGGCTACCTAATCTCATATTAATTGCTTAAAACATTGAAGAGAAAAACATCTTTATCCTCTGCTGTCCTCTCGTCTGTCCTGGATTAGAGCTTTGCTTAAAACATTTTATAATTTGATGTTATGATGGTTTTGTGAACAGTCCAGGGTGCTTGTTGATTGAAGAAGCTTCTGTTAATTGAAACACTCTAGATTCATTAGTTATAAAATTGAAACTATAAAATATCTTGTCATGTTTAGCATGCTAAACCAGAAATTGTTTCGATTCCCTGTGATTTATTTTGTTGTAGAGCATGGGCCTGGAATTGATATATTTACACCTGGTAAACCTGGAGAATATGACTTGGAAGGTGGTATATGGGAAGATGAAGATGCTCGGAATTTTTATGAAAACCTCATTGATTTGAAGGCTTTTGTTCCAGCCATCCTGTTTAAAGATAATGAAAAAAATTGTCAGAATAAAGAGTCCAACAAAGATGATTCCAAAGGTAAATACTCAAGGACAAATTTTTACATTAAGTGCTATAAAAATTAGTTTCAAAATAGTATTTGGAAAAAAAATTTCTTTACTAGTTTTGTAATATGAACATTGAGTCATTAGAATAAATGAATGACAGGATAATATGGAATGCAGCATGAAAAGCTGACAATTGACTTTCTTTAAACAGTGCCATACATTTAAGTTAATGTGAAATAATTTGAAAATGTTTATTTATAATACAGTGAATTTGTGTGAGATCTTAGTTGGGATTGTTGGGGAAGTGTTAGCTCTATAGTGCTGTCTTTCTAGGCTAGATATCCCTAACTCTTTGTGAGGAGGAGTTACTTTAGAGAAATCAGAAGCTTGGAGATCGTTAATAGGGTGGAAGGTCCTGAATGCCAGTCACATCATGTTTCCTAAAGGGAGTTCTGCCAAATCGTCAAGATGGAGAAGAGGAGATGGAAGGGCATGGTGGCAGGGGTTTGGAGAGAGAGCAGATAATTTTTTTAAAAGTTATTTTTGCATTCTGATGTGTTTATTAGGGAGCCCATTTAAGAAAATAATAGCTAAAAATTTTTATGTAACAATCACTTTGTGCTAAACATCATTTTAGCACTTATAATATACATAAAAATTCATTTAATCATGACAACCCTGTGAGATACCCACTGTTGTTATCCCTGTTGTTCAGATGAGGAAACTGTGGCACAAAGAGGTTAAGTACCTACCTAGGGCTAAAAAACATACACAGCTAGTGAGTGGTAGGTCCACAATGTAAGCCCTGTTAGCTAATGACTGTGCTCTTAATTACTGTGTAATATTGCTGTTCAAGTTATGTTAAGATTAGTAATTTTTGTGACTTACACTAAAATTAGGACATAATACACTTTGCTTTTGGTGTATAAATATTCTAATACATACTTCCAAAACACTCCGTCACTCCAGGACCCATTGAACAGTTTCTCCCCAATCCTTCCTTCCCCCAGCTTGCATTCTGTGTCTATGGATTTATCTGTTTTGAGTATTTCATATAACTGGAATAATACACTGTGTGATCTTTTGTATATGTTTTCATTTAGGATCATGTTTTGAAGGTACAGCCACATTGTACATTTATAAGTACTCCATTCCTTTTAATGGCTGAATTATATTTCATTGTGTGTGCATACCACAGTTTGTTTATCAGCCATCCATTAGTGGACTTTTGACTGTTTCCACAGTTTGTGGAAACATTCTGAAGAGTGCTGCTATGAATATATACTGGAGTCCCTGTTTTCAATTTGTTGAGTATACACCTAGGAGTAGAATTGTGGGGTTATATGTTTAACTTTTTGAGAAATTGCCAAACTGTTTTCTACAGTGGTTGAACCATTTTACATTCTCTCCAGCAGTGTATGAGGATTCCAGTTTCTCCACATCTTCTCCAGCACTTGCTATTGGCTAGTTTTCTTTTTGATTATAGCTGTCCTATACTCATTTTCCTAATGACTAGTGCTGTTGAACATCTTTTCATCTTCTTTGTGGAAATATCTATTTATGTCCTTTACCCATTTTTTAATTGGGTTGTCTTTTTATTGTAAGAATTTTGTATCTAGTCTGGATACCAAACCCTAATCAAATATATGATTTGCAAATATTCTCTCCCATTCTAAAAATTGTCTTTTTACTATCTTGATAATGTCCTTTGATATACAAAAGTGGTTTTTATTGTAGTGTAGACTTTATTTTTTAGAGCAGTTTTAGCTTCACAGTTAAGTTGAAAGTACAGAATTCCCATCTATGCACTGTCCCACACAGGCACAGCCTTCCCCACTGTCACCGCCCCCACCACGGGGTGCATTCGTTATAGTCCATGAATCTTCACTGACAGACACATCATTATCACCCAAGCACAAAGGTTTTTAACTTAAATTTTTTTTGATTAAAGTTTATTGGGGTGACAAGTGTTAGTAAAATTACATAGGTTTCAGGTGTACAATTCTGTATCACATCATCTATATCTAACATTGTGTGTTCACCACCCAGAGTCAGTTCTCCTTCCATCACCATATATTTGATCCCCTTTACCCTCATCTCCCACCCCTTCCCCCCTTACCCTCTGGTAACCACTAAACTTTTGTCTGTGTCTATGAGTTTTTGTTTCTTTATTTGCTTGTCTTGTTCCTTTCTCACCTTCAATTTTCTATCCCACATATCAGTGAAATCATATGGTTCTCAACTCGTTCTGTCCGATTTGTTTAGTATAATAATCTAACTTAATTTTTTTAAAAAAAGATTTTTGCTGTTTAAAACATTTAAAACATATGCTATATATATTGAAACGAGTGGGGTGGTACTTGTTAGGATACTAATTAGAAGAATAGTAAAACAATTTCTTACTTTGTATAACATTCTTCTTCAAAACCTAAGTTAAAATACACTGAACCTTAAAAGTTTGCTGTTTTTTGTGAAAAACGTAGTAGAGTCATCCTATGGGGAGAGCCTTACAAGAGGCCCCTTGTGTGCTCTGAAAATGTTAAAACCTCTTGGTTGATCGCAAAGATATTTTCACCTTAAGGTAAATTAATATTTTATGAAGAGTAGTAGTGAGATATTTCAGGTATTTAAAAAAGTATAGGGAGTAGTACATATAAAATAGTTATTTTAGATATCTGCTACCCAGCTTTTTTAGTTAAAATGTTAAAAAGGGCATTTCCTCATAGACGCTGTTGAAGCCCTAGTGAGGACTAGCTCCTAAAACATTTGTCACCCTTGTATTTTTCCACTATTAAGGATTTGAAAAAGTTATATGGTTTCTGCCATGTCTAGGTTTTTCCGTATTATCATCAGATCAGGCAAGATTGATTTACTTGAAGTGTCCTAATACTTGTTTCTCTTCAGGAAGTGGGTTTACGGCCTGTACATTATCTTGTGAGATAATATGCTTAGTGCCACGGGAGAGACATACGAGCACAGGAGCTGTGCACTTACAGTCACATTAGTGAGGGGCAGCCAGGGCCACACAGTAAAGTAGGAGTGGGCTGTAAAAAACAGTACAAAGCACTGTGGCAGTTAAGACAGTGCAGGCAGCGTGCATGGCTGGGGAGCAGATAAAACCCTGGAGAAGAAACGGATGGACCTTCATGACGGACTTTGAAGTTTGGCGTGGATTTTGACAAGAGCCATGGGGGTGGGCCATCCTCTTCTAGATTACTTTCTGGTGTAGCACGTCTTTAGTATCTCTCTTGTACATTCTTTTGCCCTCTGTCCTTCATTCACATCTGCTTGTCAAGTTCAACCTTGGATGAACTCAGCCACCCGCCTTATTGATTTCTGTATCCAAACTGTTGCGCCTTCCTAGCGATGATCAGTTAGATAGGCTGATAACTTTATAAATTCATGATCATCAACCTTAGGCCCCTAACACTGCTTGGAAACCTGACAGCATTTCTGTTCTCAAATCATTCTCCCACGTTCCACAACACATTTTCATTCTTTCTCCAGTTTTTATTCTGCTTCCCTCCTGGGGGGACAGAGCCAGGAGTGCAGTTTCCAGGCTCTCCGCCTCACGTGGAAAGGTGCTGGCTCAGGTAGTAAATGGCCATCAACTGTGATTGGATGGCCATCAGCTGTGGCTAGTTGGCCGTCAGCTGTAACCAGTGAGCCATTGGCCACTAATATAACTGCCGTGGCTACGCTAGCAGCAAATGGGGGCTAGAAAGAAGATGGTGGCTGAGCTAGCAAGAGCAGATTGCAGTTAGTATGGCGGATTGCAGCTAGCAAGTGGGGTTGGTTGGTTGGCAGAGACAAATGGATGGCAGGTTGTGGATGTATGGCTCCTGCTTCCTGTGTCTCCAACCCAGCCTCCAGCGAGACTATAGTGGTATGACTCCCCTATCTGTGGCTCCGTGGGTGTTCTTTTTTGGCCTCACCATATCCTGCGTTCTTATGTGGGGAACGGGAGCAGAGACCCCATGTGACTCCCTGCATGACACCTCCTTAGCAGAAGATGCCAGATACAGTACTTAATAGAGAATATAGAAGCCATCAGACAGAACTCCCTCAACCTTGTGCCCCTTCTTTATAAACCCACCTGCCTTAGTGCTTGTAGAATGTTTCTTCCCTGGGTGTTATGGTCAACTTGTATGCCTTCTATTAAAGGCCAGTCCATCTTACTCTGAATCTTGACTCACTGTTTCTCCTGAATGCTGTGTAATCCATTATCCTTTTTGTATATCTTTAGTATCAGTTTCTCCCCCTGCCCCCATCTCTACTGGATCCTGACCTCAGTACACAAACATTTTCTCATCTTGAGAAAACAAACTGAATACTTTGAGCCCCCCTGGGCCTCCCATCCCTTTCTAGCTACTGTCTTCCCTCTTTTTTAAAGCAGTTCTCTTGAGAGAATTGGCTATAGTGGGAGTCTTTACTTTCTTGCTTCCTCGTTCTTCAATCCACTCCAGTCTGGCTCCAATCCCACCTCTACGCTGAAACTCTTTTTGCCCAAGTTGCCAATTACTTTCATGTTGCTGTACCGTCCAGGGCAGTTCCAGTCTTTGTCTCATTTGCTTTTTCCAGCCATTTAACACAGTTTACTGCTTGGGGCATTTTCTTCCCAGGGCTTCTGTGGTACTAAACCCTCCTGATTTTTCTTTCTACTTATCTTGGGCTTCCAGTTTCATTTGCTCTTTTAAATGTCAGTGTTTCCCAGGATCCAGTGGAAGAGGAGTAGTAGTCAGTTTAGTAATCAAATGTAATTAATCTATGTATCTCTTAAATGTATCTCAGGTTTGCTTTATCTTTACTGCTACCATTCTGGCTGCTCTGCATTTGCTGTTGCTTCCTTTATGCATTCTAAAAAATTAATTTTACTCTCCTATCTTAATATCTTAATGGCTTTCCATTTCTTTCAAATATAATGTAAACTTCTTCACGTTGTCTCAAAGACGTTGCATAGTTTGGTTCAGGTCTTCCTCTCCAACTATATTTGTTACTACATTACCCTTACTTTTTTCTCCTTTTCAGTTTCTGTAATAGCCAGTCATCTTGCCTCATAGCCTTCATCCATTGCTCTATTTTCTGCTTGTAGTGCTCTCCTCTCCATACCCCACTTGACTCCCAAGTACATATTAGTTTATTTTCCTCAGATATATTGTACATTTCTTGAGAACACAGCTCATATTTTAAACTTTTTTTGAATGTTCAGCATAGTTCTGAATACATAGTAGCTAATCAGTAAATGTTGGTTTTTGAACCAGACATCAGGGAACACTGGAGAGTGAGTGTGTAGACCATACAGGCGAGGTTTGTCTGGTACAATCAGCTCTAATGCGTTTTTTGGAGCAAAAATTAATATAAGACCCAGTATTATATTGTTATATTATATTACATTATATTTATTATATTATACCCAGTCTTATAGTAAAATAAGACTGGTTCTTATATTAATTTTTGCTCCAAAAGATGCATTAGAGCTGATTGTCTGGCTAGGTCTTATTTTCAGGGAAACGCAGCATCCTTGGTGCTTAGAATAGTACTTAGCATGTATTACAGTAACAATTTCAATGATAGTTGAATGAAAGAAAGAATGAATGAGAAAAATAGTAATCTGTCTCCATGTAGAAGCAGCAAAACCAATCCATAGTAGTTAGTTTTGATTCTCCCAAGTATGGTATGGTATCACGTATCAGTAAAACAGTTCTGCTTTCTGGGGCGGCCGGATGGCTCAGTTGGTTAGAGCATGAGCTCTTAACAACAGGGTTGCCAGTTCGATTCCCATATGGACCAGTGAGCTGCACCCTCCACAACTGGATTGAAGACAATGAGCTGCCTCTGAGCTGCCGGAGGGGCATCCAGATGGCTCAGTTGGTTAGAGCACGAGCTCTTAACAAGGTTGCTGGGAATCCCACATGGGAGGGTGGGCTGCGCCCCCTGCAACTAAAGATTGAAAACTGACTCGACTTGGAGCTGAGCTGCGCCCTCCACTGGATTGAAGGACAATGACTTGACTTGGAGCTGATGGGCCCTGGAAAAACACACTGTTCCCCAACATTCCCCAATAAAAAACAAACAAACAAAAAAACATTTCTGCTTTCAGTGCAGAAATTATGAGATTTAGAAGACTGAGAGAAGATGAGGCTAAAAAATGTAAGTTTCAGTCATTTAAACCGTAGCTTCACCACCTTTTTAAGCATAAGTTCGTGAACTGAGGAGTTTTGTTTTTTACTTTCGAAAATTTTCAAATATAAAAGTAAGGCTAGTATAGTGAACTGGCAATTATCTATCACCCAGCAATAATTATCAACATTATCCCAATCTTGTTGAATCAAGTTCAGTTCCTCTTTTTTATCTTTCCCATTTAACCTTTTACCAATTCCTGGCTATTTTGTATTGTTGAATTTTTTTATTTCCTTTAATTTAGGATGTTTTCCTAATTGGTCTTTCTACATCTAGTCTTTCCTATCTTTCTGATTTATCTTATATATTTTTGGTAAGTTAATCTTCATGTCGTGTCACATTTAAATGTTCTCATGACCCAGCAAAGGTCATACTGTGTAAAAGAAAAAGTCTGAACTCATCATCTTGGAGTTTGAGACCCTCCTTAATCTGAGTCCACTTTATCTAATCAACTTTATTTCCCCTTCACTTTATGACAAATCCTCATGCTGTGTATGTCTCCATCCATCCTTTGCATCCATCCATTCATTCCTTCGGGGGACAGATAGCCTACAGAATCAAATGGTCTTGGTTCTCTGTAAGCATAATGTTATTTTATAAAGTCTGAATACGAGTGTACATTAAATTTATACTCAAATGTTGCCAGATAAATATGTAGATTCTAAGACAAATGATGCATATCTTGTGAATCCTTATCAATTGTTTTGTAGCAAGATTTCAGTATGACTTTTAATTCAGAGATACTGATTCTTTGTTTTCAAGCAGAGGCAAAAGAACCTAAGGATAACAAAGAGGTATCAAATCCTGATGATTTGGAACTTGAGTTGGAGAACCTAGAAATTAATGATGACACCTTAGAGCTAGAGAGTACGGATGAAGCTGAAGATCTTACAAAGAAACTTCTTGATGAGCAAGGTACGCACTCTTTTGCCAGTTTTAATTTTGGTTAGTTTTTATACACAAAGCTCTAGGGATCTTTGTCTTTAATTCCTGTTTTTCTTTTGTTTCCATGCCATCACTTTTTTGGAATTTGATTTAGAACAGAAACATTGTATGCCCCATATTATGTGACTATAAGTTTTATAAATATTTATAAATATCTTAATAAATATTTCTTATACTTTTCTACTTCCTAGCATTATTCTGAATTTATTTTAATTCTATGATATAATCTTTACAATCTTAACATAAATGCATTTGAAAGTTATTCTAAAATGGTTGCAAGATAAAAGACAACTATTAGTATGAGTTCAGCTGTGATATTATAATTGAGTAATGTTTTGTATTTAATAATAAAAAAATACTACATTGTTAGTTTTATTAGTTAGGAATCTTTATATAGAAGAATATCTCCTGTCAGTATTGCTTTTCTTTCTGTTTGCTTCATTGTTTCCTACTGCAGATTCTCTTTCTCCATGTCATGAAGGGAGGGTGGACAGGGCTAGAGGCTGCCCCAGGTCAAATCATACCAGCTAGTGACATCAAAGAAAAGAGAGATTCTCTCCCACTGTCTGTCTATAAGTGTCATGGAAGCGCTTGGCTGGTCCGGCATGCTTTACCTGTAGCTGAGGGGAGTGTGGTTTGCTGTGACCTGCCAGCACCCTTCCCTATCAGAACCCCAGGGATTGCCTTCAAAGGAGAGCAGTGAGGTGCTGTTACTTGAAGCCTTGTGGGAAGGGATGCGCAGCAGATAAAAATAACAGCTGTACTATGAAAACTACATGTAACGTATGATTCGGATTTTGTGTCCAATGCAAAAGTTTGCCTTTTTAGAGTTTATATCTGAAAGAGTGGAGTAACCCAAGGTTGTGATTCTAGAGATACCCAAACTTTCTAGGGTAATATTCTTTAAAAATGCTTCATTTTTTCATGGGTAAGAAAGGTACTCCAGATTATCTATTTCCCAAGTAACTAGTAATTGGCTGTTTTTAACTTTATATTGTCTCTATATTTTTAACCTATTTAAAAACTAATTTTATGTTAGAACAAGAGGATGAAGAAGCCAGCACCGGATCTCATCTCAAGCTCATCGTAGATGCTTTCCTCCAGCAATTGCCCAACTGTGTCAACAGAGATCTGATAGACAAGGTATGATTGTCTCGGTGTAACTTTGCTCAAGCATATAGACCGTGTAGGATAGCTCTAATTAGGAATGTCTCTGATTTTTGGACTATTTTAGCCATAGAATGAACCATTTCTTCAATTGGGATCTTATATGGGAATCCAAAATAAACACATAAAATTAGAGCCAATTTATAGGGGTGTTTTGGGGGGAAGTGGAACTGTCTCTAGAATCCTGTTGGCGTGACACCTCTCCTCTTTACATAGGGACCCCACAGTTTAGAAGATAGATCAGAAATTCTTACAGGTGTGCTCTGTAGATTCCTGGTGTCTTCCAAGGCACCTTCATGGGGTCTATAAGGTCAAAACTCTTTTTATACTAATTTTAAGGATTTTTTTTTCTCTTTTTCACTGTTTTTGACATTAGGACTTTGCACAAATCAAAGTGCAGTGGTAGCAAACTGTACTAATAGCCCTGTTATCTTCACTGCCATGCATTTGCAGTGAAAAGAACAATGCTGCTTTGACTTAAGAATCTCCTTGATGAATCCATAAAAATGAGTGATATTATTTCATTTCAACCTTTGAGTGCACGTCCTTTTAACCTGATGAAAAAGGAAGGACATGTAAAGCACTTCTGCTGTCTCACTGCTCTCCTGAGAAAAACCACTTGTGTTTGAGTTGCAAGCTGAACTAGTTGCTTTTTTCATAAAATACCAGTTTTTTACTTGAAAGAACTGGTGGACAAACTGTGGTTATTCAAATTTGGGTTTTTAGCAGATTTTTCTAACATGAACTAGGTGAATCTCTCACTTTAAGAAAAACAACGAAGTATTTATTGCTGATGAACACATTTGAATTTTCAATCAAAAATTAAAATTTTGGAAAATTTACATCCACCACCATAAACTTGACAGCTCCCTGTTCTTTTCTGAAGAGACTTTATTGATGAGACTTCTCTGATGGGATTGGTGGTGATATTCAATAATGTAATTTTAAATCGTTATGTATGTTTTTGCAAGATCTGCATAGTTCAGCGAACCATTGTTCTAAATGACCAGTACACAGTATTAACAAAATCTTGCTTGGGTGTTACAGAGCCAAAGTGCAAGATGAATTTTACACTAACAGGATGAGAAGTTGATTGATATGGCTTCAGATTCCACATTTCACCTAACCCTTAAGAAACTACCATTTGTCAAGTTTTTGTGTAGTATCAGAAAATACCTATAAATCCTGACAAGGATATTAAAATGCATTTCCTTTTTCCAGCTGTATGTATGTGTGAAGCTAGATTTTCTTCACATACCTCATCCAACACAACATATCACAGCAGATTGAATACATAAATAGATATGAGAATCCAGCTATCTTCTAAAAGAGTGCCACTCTTCTGTCACTAATTTTTTGTTCATTTAGAAAAATAGTTATTTCCAAAAAATATTAACTTATATGTTTATTGGTATTTTTATTGAATTAGTATGTTTAAAGGTTCTCAGTTTTATTTCTAATATAGTAAATACCAATAAATGTAATCCACATAAATGAAGTTCTTTCTGGTCCTTGATAATTTTTAAGAGCATGAAAGGCTCTTGAAATCCAAAGTTTGAAAATAGTTGCTTTAGGCCATATTTTTTGTCAAAGTATAATGTAATCTTTTATCTTTTTTCCCCATAATGCTTTGAGGGTCTCCTGTAGAGAACTACAGAAGTTAGCTTATTTTTCGACTTGAAGCTTGTTTAGCTCTGCTTCAAATAACTTAGATGTATTTCAGTAACTATTCATATAATCAGACAGGCTTCAAACTCTAATTCCAAATTGGCTTACTTCTAGCAGTGATTAGATCTATGTGTTGTTCTCAGAGACAGTAATTACAGATTTATTTGTTTTCTTAAGAGAGAGTCTCTCCTTTTCTTCTATAAAAGATAGCAGAAACCACCTCTTAAACAATTGCTTATTTCTGTAAGTTTACAATACGATTGAACCTCCCCCCTGCTAAATTTTCGTGCATTCATTGGATATAAACAGGATGAAAGAGAGATACCTGAGCAATGCTGCCCCTCCCCCACTCATTTTGAGGGCTGTGATGGAAGCTGAAGGCGGGAAGGATCCTATCAGTTTTGAATATTAGTAACAATATTGTTGTGACTCTTTATTGGAAAGTATCCTTTAGTGCCCAGCTCAGTATTAAGAACGGTTGCCACTGATGCCCACATATCAAATTCTGAATTAGCTTTCTGAGGGCCAGATGAAAAACAGGAGGCCACTCTTCCCTGTTGGACTCCAGTGGGTTCCTCTGAGAGTCAACTTCCTCATCAAAGACATTTCTTCCAGTTATGTTGATAAAGGTCCACATGGCTTAAAAGGGAAAAGTATTTGGGAAATAGGTAGAAAAATCTAGGAATTCTTTGAATTCATTAATTATATAACAATATATAAACCCAGTGTTGTTTACGGTAATGCGTGTTTCTACATGTATTTGATGATCAGAAGAATTTTACTTCATAAAATAAAAAATGGTTGTTGAACTCTCTTTCATTACCTAAAATGTTTTGAAACAAGTTTTTGAAAAAATGCTTATTGAGTTGTCAAGCAGCAGTTGTAACCCAGGCAGACAGACAACACCATGGCGACTGCTTTGCTTCCTTTTCTACCCACAGAGCAGGACTGGTTAAATCTAAGAATTAATATACATGTGAGACTTGTTTTTCTTTTTTAATTTCCTCAGATTTATTAATTCTGGCAGTTTTCCCACTCATGTAGTCTTTTATTCATTTATTCTACATATTTATTGAACCCCTACCGTGTGTACCAGGCATTGATATGCTTTACAAACTCCTAATCTGTGGAGAGTTTTGAACTTTAGTTTTTGGGTTTTTTTTCCATCTAACTGACTTTTATTATTATGGTAGGGAAGGTGTTTATTGATTTGTCTATTTTTATAACATTTACTTAGATTATGCAAAGTACATATGTATTTTAAAGGATAATGTTATAAAATAGTTACTGAAGTACTTTTTGTTTCCTAATTATGTTGAAACTGGCCATTTATTAGCCATTTAAAATTTTTCTTAATATTCTATTTTTCAAAAATGTTGATTTGAGAGCTATTTTTTTTTGTTGTTTTTTGGGAGTGTGTGTGTATGTGTGTGAGAGAAAAGTTTTCTAGTTTCTGCCAATTTTCTTTTCTGACTACATGACCTTTGGGATTGTTATTATTAGGTTCAGAATTTTTCAGTGTTTTCATTATGAGTGAATTGCTTGAAGGAACTTGAGTGTATTTTCAGTTTTTCTGTTATTCTAATCAGCTATAATAAGCTTTACTGTTCTAAAGTGTAAACTTCAATAACATTTATTCCCTTTATAAGTCGAAAAAAATTTTAATTGATTTTACTCTCTTGATTAATATATATATTTTAAAGCCAGTTGTGTTTAGCGGTGGGGGGTTTGTATATCAACTTCAGTGACACTAACTAACGTTAATCTCTGGACTAATGCTGTGAAGTCTAATCTTGGTGAACACTTTCAGTGTGAGCTCATCAACATCTGTTGTGGCATTTATTTCATCAACAGTTTTACTCAAATGGGAGGTGAAATCCTTCATAGTTCAGGAAAATCTGAGAGTCTCTTATTTACATCTGACCCACAAATTTACCTAAAGATTGAGATTGATGATAAAATAATCCTGTGAACCTGTAGAAGGAAAATATTTGAGAAACTCAAAAGGATATTTGATAATAGTTTGTTCCTTAAAGTATAACTTAAACTTGTTATTTTCTTAAACCAAGTATGTTGAAACTCTTTTTAACATTAAAAAATATACACACCTGTATTTAAAAAATATCAGTTACTTACATTTTTGTTTTCCAATTGTCTCCCAGAACATACACCTCTCCTAGCTTTTCTTTTACACTTATATTTAATGTTAGAAATATTGATGAAATATTGAACACATTTTTGTTATTAAAATATAGAATGGTGGATTGCTATATTTAATGACAATTGTGAATATTTATTATAGTCCTGTGATGTGGTTTCTTGAAAGTTACCAAACATCATTGTCAACACTGAACCTTTAAAGTCAGTGTCGATGCAGTTAACTCTTCCACATTCCTGGGAAGAATCTGTGGCTGTCTCTCATACCTAGTTCATCTTTATTCCTTTTTAATTGTCCTTATTAGCCAAGAAAATTAGGTAGTTTTCTTGGCTCCTGGTAACTGTTCTTGCTGCTTCCTAATTCTGTCAGAAAACTTCCTTGATACTAACATTGATTTACTTGACTTTAAAGAGATCAAAGGCATTGATTATACATTTCATACAATCATTTGCCAAACATCTCATGTTCTTCACTTTACCCTCTCAAAGTTCTGTTTCTAACACTAGGTTGCAATTAAAAAGTTTGTGAAACATATATTTTGAGATACATAAGGAGAGAGGAATTTCAGTTTAGTGATCCTAGAGTTTGGGATATGCTTACAACGCTAGTGTTTTAAAGCCTTTTTGAAATGTTGAGGAACAAGTAGAAACCCATTGTAAAATCCAGCGCTTCTGCTTTCAGTGGCTAACTCAAGATTTTTGTTAAGAAAAAAGTTTGCTTTTTCTCCTATAGGCAGCAATGGATTTTTGCATGAACATGAACACAAAAGCAAATAGGAAGAAGTTGGTCCGGGCCCTCTTTATAGTTCCCAGGCAAAGGTAGGTATTAAAAAAAGAGTAATTTGTTAGTGTTTTTACTCTGCAGTGATGATTATAATTGTAAGATCAAAGCTTTTATTTAATTACCTCTTTAAAAATATCTCTTGTCAACAGACATTATTATTAGCATATTTTCTAAAGCTTGTTTCTCGTTGATTTTTGTTCTTTTTTTTCATTAGCTCTAAGTGGAAATATTTCTTTTGTTGCTTTTCTGTTATTTTAAGAGAAAATGTTTTAAGATTAATAGTGACTTAATAAAAATAATGACTTAATCATTGCTAGAAACAATTGGTTTACACTTTTGCCTCTGAAGAGAAAAAATAATATATGGTATATAAGTTTTTTGGAGAGTTTTTATTTTGCGTAAATGTCAGAGTAATTGAGTGTATCTAATATTTGCAGTTGTATTTAAATGAAAATTTTCAAGTTTTTTTGGTAGTTTTTATGGTTTAGAATTGGAAGTCACATTAGTGATTGTGTTGCTAGTAATTCAGGAAGCATGTTCAGTTTGTTACATAATGCTTTTAGAGAATTCTAATGCTCTAAATTATACTAAATTAAAATTCCTACTTCGCCTGCATGTTTCAGGACCACTCATAGACTATTCACCTTAGGAACCTGGAGAAGATTCGTTTCTGTTTATTCAACAAGAAATCATTAAAGACTTTAGTTAACTATTATGTTGATTACATACAGCATAGCTAAGGTAGATAACTTTCCCCAAAAGATACGGATTCTGAGGGATTTCACTAAAGGTTTCTTAGCGCTAGATTTTAATTTGGTCCATTGATTGGTAGAGGTCCAGTGTCTCTTAATGGTAAAATTTCTCAGTGAAACCAAATCACTACTTTATTTTTTTCATATTGGTGTTTATCTCCTGTCAGCATCATTAATATGAGCATTTGATTTTTCATTTTAGTGAGGCAAAGCAGATGGAATGTGCTAATATTATGAGTAGATAATTAAGAATCATCTCGTTCAGAAAGTAAAAAAGACGAATATTTTTACATAAAATTATATACTGCAGTTCATTAAACGTAAGGTGCCATCAATTATGAATGAGATGTATTGTTATGTACAACTAAGAAAGAAAAAACTTGCAAATTTTAAGGTTTTGATTGTGAGACACATTCCACTTTCAGATAATTTATAAATGGGAAAAGATGTTAACCTTGAATTGATGAAAACTGAAATATTTTTTTCCTCATTACCTTGGATCAATTTTTTTCAAGTGATGCTTTTCTTTACCTTATACAATGGAATAATTACTTTCGTTTTTTTTTTTCAACTGTTTATTTGAATGAAGAAAGGTGTATAACAATTATCTGGAATTGTATAACAGAGAGTAAACTACAGTTAGCAAAAAAAAAAAGGCTTTGTTAACAAAGGAAATCATGCAGTGATATTTAAGTAGTTTACTTATAAAAGAGCATCTTGTCTCTCTGTATTCCCATTCCATCCCACTCCACCAGGGCCTGCTCCCTGTCCAAAAAACAAAAAGTTCTCGAAACCCATGTATTATTATTGGTTTTATGCTAATATTTATAGTCTTTATAACTGAATTTATCTGCTTTTAGCTCAGCAGATAATGGCACATTAGAAGTAGTTGGAATCTGCTGGAAAAAGTGGACTTAAAAATAGTAGAAAGTAACAATTTATGGTTTGAGAGGAGAGAAAAAAAATAAAGAAACATGTACTTAAAATAAATGTATAGCATTTTGGAACCAGATAGTCTTATATATCTGAAATGTATAAATATAATAATTTAAGTTTCTTATAATCAGCCTGAAAGATCAGGAAAGATAATGTTCTACAGTTGTTTCATTCATTGACTAATTCCTGAAGGGTTTACTGTGTACTCGTGATTAGTGCTGGAGAGAGTGTTGAGCAAGACAGATGTGGCTCTTGTATTCAGACAGATTACAGCTTGGAGAGGAAGACAAGGAATTAGAAGTGCAGTTTCCAAGACCAGTTACAGCATTTGAAGTATAGAGCAAGTGGAACTGATTGATTTAGTCCTGGGCAAGAAAAGGCTGCCTGGAACAAGGGGCGTTTAATCTGGGTCCTGAGAAAGGAATTAGCTAGACTCGGGATGGGTGAGGAATGTAGAGAGAGCATTTCTGATACAGGCAACAGTATGTGCAAAGAGCCAGAAACAGGAAAGGTCACGGCATCAAACTACTGCAAAACTTCTTTGTTGGTTTCCCTGGACATTGACCTATACCGTAGAAGAAGCTTCAGAAAGGAGGCCACTTGTATTTTTTTTTCCCCAGTACTTCGCGCAACGCCTGACAGATAGAAGGTGATAACGTAACATGACGCCCTTTTTTATCTAGCCCCTTTCAACTTATTCGGTATTAATTCTAGCCACTCTTCCTCTTGCAAAATCCTAATTTGTAATGATTGCTTGACTACCCTTTGCTCTCTACTTCCAGGCCTTTGTTTCCTGCTGTATCTGGGATATCCTTTCTTTTTCTGAAAATCTCTGGCTAACCCCTTCAGTCTTAGTATCACAGCTATCTTCTCTGAACAACCATCCTTATTTCCCTTATGTGAATATAGGTACTCTTTTAGAGCACTTTCAACATGCATTCTTATGAAGAATGACGCACATCATAAAAAATGTTGGTTTGTGGCCTGTATCCCTACTAAACGGTAAAAACTATACACTCTTTCAAAGAGAGGACTAGATCTTTTCATTAAAAAATTTTATTTTGAAAAATAAGTAATATATTCACAGGGCTCAAAACCCAAAAGTATAAAAGATTATGTGCTGGAAAGTATCCTTCCTATACTTCCCTGTCTACCCACTTCGCACTCCTCCCAGTGGGAAACCAGTGTCTTGATTCTTGTGTATACTTCCAAAGTTTCTTTTGCATGTGGTATAAGAAAATGCCATTGTAGATTGTTATATAATGTTTTTTTTTTAACAAGGGCAACTTACTGTACCTATTCTTAACTTTACTGTTTTTACTTAACAGTATATCTTGGAGAGTTTTTCACATCAATACATAAAGATTTCCCTTGTTCTTTTAATGAATGTACTATATTTAACCATTTTGGACATTCCAGTCTTTGCCATTACAAACAATGCTATATTTGTATTTCCCCTTTTCTCTTCTTGATATTTTAACTAGTGGTTTATCCATTTTAGTTTTTTTTAACCTAAAAAAATCTCTGGACTTATTATTTATGTACTTATTCTACTGTTTTACTGTTTTCTTACTCATTGTTTTTGGCTTTTATCTTTGTTAAATTTCTCCTTTTTTGGTTTCTTTCATTCATTTTGTTCCTTTTTTGGCATTTAATAATTGTCCTTTGAGCATGGTTTTCGCTGTATCTCTTCGTTTTGACATGTGGTGATTTCTATTTTTATGTTTTCAAGAAATTCTCCAATTTTAGTTTCTATTTTCTTTGTTACCTGAGGAGATATTTGAGAGAGATTTGAAATTTCAGGGTAGTGGGGCATTTGTTTTCTGACATGGTTAATAATTTATATTTTTATTGCACTGTAATTAGAGAATAATACTATCTACTGTTTTTACTTTTTGGAATTTTTTTTTGAAATTTACTTTGTGGTCTATTATATAGTCAATTTTTATGAACGTTTTGTGAGTATATTTTAACAAGGTTACATTCTTTGTTTTTATGGTGCAGAGTTAAAAGTATTATCAGACAGATTTACATTATTAGCTATTTTATTAAGGTCTTCCTTTTTTTTTTTTACCTCTTTTGCCTGCTTGATTAGGAGTCATTGGTTGAGAGGTGAATTGAAGACTGCTACTGTTCATGTGTGTTTTTCCTGGTAACTACTACGATTTCAGCTTTCTGACTATTACTATTGTACTATTTGGTGTGAAGATTAGACTTATATCTCATTGTGAATTGCACCTTTTATCATTATAAAGTGTTCTTCTTTGTCTTATTTAATGTTTTTTTGGTCTTAATACTACCTTACCTGGTATTACGATTATGATTTCTGCTATCTTTTTATTTGTATATATATTTTTTGGTATACTTTTGCCCTTTTATATTCCATCTTTTAGAATCACTTTATTTTACTTTAGAATCACTTTATTTTACTTGAGTCTCTTTGTATATCATTGAATTGAATTTTACTTTGAGACCCATTTTGAAAATATTTTTCTTATAAGTAAGTTAGGCTTTTACATTTTTGCTAAGGCAGATAAGATTAGTCTGAGTTCTGTTATATTGTTTGTCCTTTTGGTTTTAATTTTTTAAGTCATTATGTGTTCTGTTTGTATTGTCTTATTTAGTATACGTGTGTGGGTGTACGTGTTTTCTGACTTTAGGAAGGTTTGTATATTTGTTTTAGTAGTTACTTCTATGATTATAGGTTTGCTTAATGATCATTTGTTTAGACAATCTCATTGTTTCCCACCATGAGTAATGATAAAATAGCCCATGTCCCCTACTTCCTCTCTTCTCACCCCCCTCTTCATCCATCTGATATTAGTCAGTAATGTTATCTTAATGTTTTCCATTTCTGCTCTTAAATGTGCTTATTTGTATTATTTGATTTGTCAGCCTTGGATGATATTTAACTTCTAGCATTACACATAGGCAAGCAGCAGAGTTGACTTCCCATCTTCTTTTCCATTCACCCTCCCTTTGTTTTATTTTTATGTTGATAACATAGCCTAATAGGGAATGTAACATTGACATTCTGATTTGTCACTCTAACCCCTCATTTGTTTTTATCTTAGTTCTACAGTTTAAAATATTCCATGTTCCCTGCTAGTCCTGTTTGGTTTCCCTGGTTACCTGTTGGTTTGCTGAAGTTCATCGTCTAATAATTTTCTCAAGAACAATTCTTGGGGAAAAATATCCCTTGAGTTCTTGTATGTTCAGAATAATGTGTCTGGACTTTTTACTTGAAGGACAGCTTAGCTGGTTATTGGATCCATGGCTCATACCTTTTCCCCTTAAATGTCTTGTGGGTATTACCCCAGGGTCATCTGGCATTTGGTATTACTGTGGAGAAAGCTGAGGCCAGCCTGCTTTTTATTCTTTTTCCTCTCTGTAATTGATTTGTTTATTTACATGGCTGCCCAAATAATTTTTTGTCTAATAAATCCAGTAACTTGGCTAGGATAGATAGCCTTGGTGTTGATCATTCCCGTGATTGTCCATGCCCTTTCAGTGTTCCTGTGAAATACTTCGGGGAAGTTTTCCTAATTTTCTTTAAATATCTTTAAATATTTGTTCCGTTGTCTTGTTTTAGTTTTCCTTTTTAGGTACTCCAGTTATGCATATGTTGACTGACTTAGTTATTTTCTAGTTATCATACTCTCTCGAATCACTTTCTCAATGTCTTCTTTTTCCTTCCTCTGCCTCTCGTTCAGCATTCTGCAGTCTGTTCTCCCTGGGTCTCCCTTCCTCATTTCTTCTTTCAGGATTCATTTAGTATTTTTATAATCGTGACAAAATATTTGGCCAGAATTTTCATATATTTCATTTTTCTGATGAACTTTGGTAGGTTTTAAGAGAATTTTTTCCTTTCCTTTTTTGCTTTTTATTTTAAAAATAATTGTGGTTAGTAATAATAAATATAGTACATTTTGAAGATCTGCCCCGTTAGTTCTCTGTTGACTTTTCACTTGTGGCTTCTGCCATCACTTACCTCACTTAATGCACCGAATCTGGACTGATTTGGCAGCTTCAGTCTAACCTTCTGCGACATTTGTGTTTAAAAACTATATATCTCTTAATTCCTCTGAAAATGAAGTTTACAATGAAATCTTACATAGCTGCCACAACTTCCAGGGTTGCCATAGCCTGGGAAGACAGTGTGTGAAGCCAGCTCATTCCTAAGGACCTTGGACAAGAGGTGACACCTCATTTTTACTCTTAGCCCACTGGCCAGGGTAAGAACGTTTGAAAATGTGAAGAAGCACGTGGAGCATTGGGTTAGCACTACTGCCTTAGCTTCAGAAATACTCACAGAGAGTTGTTTATTTCTTTAGTAAGTTACCTTATTGAAAACAATAAATACTCGTTATGGTTTGACTCGCAGAGGACAGTCTGTTTGAGGCTAGAATTTATAAGTTACTCTTTACTGGCATTTCTGTGTTTTATGTACATTTCACATCAGTTGAATTATATAAAAACTAATATGTATAAAAGCAGATATCTAATTTGCATACTTTTCTATTGTAAAAAGTGCTCTCTAGTCTTTTCTAGAGATATCAGTGTTTAGATAATCCAAGGCCAGTGTTTACACATCTGTAAAATGGCATATTTGGGAGAGTCTTTGAGACTAGGTTGATGTTTCCTCGTTGGTTGTACATTTTCATTGATCAGAAAAGCCTTTAATTTTGGAAGTCTTTTGTCCTTAACCCTAAGGTATCTTTCTACCATGCCTGCAAGATTTGGTTTGTCCCTGAGGATGATAGCTCGGTCCTTAGGGAGACTGGAGTAGAAAGATAGTAGTCACGTGCCGCAGTCCTCTCCTTTTATTTCTCATTTCCTTTCTGCATGTCCCCATATTCTCACAAACCTTTCTCCACCCTTGGAATCAAAGAGGAGACTGATAGCCTTCAAGGGGAGAGGTCAGAAG
Organism: Rhinolophus ferrumequinum; assembly: GCF_004115265.2. Taxonomy (NCBI): domain Eukaryota; kingdom Metazoa; phylum Chordata; class Mammalia; order Chiroptera; family Rhinolophidae; genus Rhinolophus; species Rhinolophus ferrumequinum. Next base: position 16,801,640 of record NW_022680355.1, on the reverse strand, counting down.
GGAAAAAGAGATTGGGTCTAGAGTGAGCAGCAGGCTAGAATATTCTCCTAGGTAGCCAGTTAGGTAGTGTTGGGGTAGCGGGTTACTCTGTGAGCCTTCTGGATTCAGGGGCAGGCAGCTGCCTTTGGCTCCTGCTTTCTCCTAACTTCACTGTTGCTCAGGCCCGCCTAGACCCTGTAGGACTTGTTAGTAAGGTGCCCCTCCCTCTGTGTATGGCTTTTCTCTCACCCACCCAACCTCCCCAAAGGACACGAATCCTATCGTGTTTCCCCGAAAATAAGACCTAACCGGACAATCAGCTCTAGTGTATCTTTTGGGGCAAAAATTAATATAAGACCCGGTCTTACTTTACTGTACTATAAGACCAGGTATAATATAATATGATATAATATAATTAATATATAAAATATAAACTATAATGTAAAATATAATATATAATACCGTGTCTTACATTTTTTGCTCCAAAAGACTCATTAGAGCTGATTGTCTGGCTAGGTCTTATTTTCGGGGAAACACGGTATTGAGTGTCTTTATTCTGTGGCCAGGATTTCCTTCTCCATCTGTCCAGCTCGTTCAGCTTGAGCTGACCAAAAAAATGTGCTAACAAAGCCAGAATGAATTATTTGATAGTTACTTGAATGCCTATGAGAAACCAAAGGTTTTATACTTGTATGTAAATACTCTGTGATAGAGAATTTAGCTATCTTACCTAGTCTGTATAGTTTGGCTTAGGAAGCACTAAACTAGATACCTCTTAAGGTTCTTTACAATTCTTTCTTTTTTAAAAAACACACCCAGCTTTATTCAGTTATAATTCATGTACCATACAATTCACTCATTTGAAGTATATAATTCAGTGTTCTAAATATGTGCAACCGTCACTACAATCAAATTTTAAAACATTTTTGTCCCCCAAAAGAAACCTCATATCCGTTAGCAGTCAATCCCATTTCCTCTCTGTGTACCCTCCCCCTGCCCTAAGAAACCACTAATCTACTTTCAATCTCTGGATTTGCCTATTCTGGATATTTTGTGTAAATGAAATCATACAATAATATGGCCTTTTGTGCCTGGCTTCTTTCACTTAGTGTAATGTTTTCAAGATTCATTCATGTTGTAGCCTGTATTCAAATTTCTTTTTTAAGGCTGAATAATATTCCATTGTGTAAATATACCACATTTTACCCATTTACCAGTTGATGGACATTTGGGTTGCTTCTGTTTTTTTAGCTATCATAAATAATGCTGCTAGGATTCTGTGTACACATTTTTGTATAGGTATGTTTTCAGTTCTCTTGGGTATATATCAAGGAGTGGAATTGCTATGTCTTATGGTAACTATGTTTAACATTTTTGTAACTGCCAAACTGTTTTTCACAGTGGCTGTACCATTTTACATTCCCAACAGTTCTGATTGAGGGTTCTGATTTCTCCACATCCTTGCCAACACCTTTTATTACTTGTCTCTTTGCTTGTAGCCATTCTAGTGGGTATGAAGTGGTTATCTCATTGTGGTTTTGATTTGCGTTTCCCTTATGGCTGATGATTTTGAGCATCTTTTCATGTGCTTATTGGCCGTTTCTATATCTTCTGGAGATAGAGAAACATCTTTTTAAATCCTTTGCCTCCTTTTTAATTGTGTTCTTTTATTAAGTTGTAAGAGTTCTTTATATTCTTTATATTCTGTATTCTTTGTGCATGTACCTTAGATACAGTTTGAAGATATTTTCTCTCATTTCATGAAGTTATCTTTACTTTCTTGGTATCATTTGCAGTACAAGTTTTAAAATTTGATTTAGTCCATCTTTACAATTATTAAAGATCTGATCTAAAGCAGTGTTTTAACATTCAGTTGTCTTCTTCCTTCACTAAATAAGTAGTGGTTAAAATAATCTCAACAGGCTGGAATTATATTTCTCAGTTTATTAATTTGAGGGACTCCACAGAAATGAAATGTAGAATTTCCCTTAATTGGATATTTACATATCATTTCCTAGTTAATTGGTAGTATAACAATACACACATAATTGAAATTTCACATAAAGTGTTTACATCTTAAATATATGTATGTATCTAGATTAGAACACTACTAACACCTTAATAGGCTCCCTCCGCTACGCAAACTTCTGAGTGTAGTCAGTCAGGCCAGGAAGCGTACCGAAGAATCTCTTCCTTCCTTGTTTTAAATACAGACAAACCTGGTGTTGGTTTAGTGACTTTGAAGCCTATCTACGTAGCCACATTTTTAGCAGATGGATATTCACATTCTCTTAAGATTATTATCAACACGATCCTCTTCAGAGGTGAAGGGCTTCACTTAATTCTTGAACAGCTTGTCCCGATCCAGCTTGTAGACGAGTTTGCTGGAGTTTTTGTGAGTCTTTCTGATTGGACTTCCTCCCACTTGCTAAATCCGGAACTATGAAAAAAGTGAGGTTGTTGGAAATGTGTTAGTGGTTGTACCACTTGGTGGCACTGTTGTACTGGGAACGTCAACTTTGTGAAAAAAGTCCTCTGAGCATTTGGATGTTTATCAGAGTAAATGACCCCAGTCTTTTTGTTTATTATATTTCGTCTTTTTTGAATCATCATCTGGTTTAGTGTTTCCTATGAAGAAAATCCTTTGTATTCTTTAATTGAGTGGTAAGAGTGTTCTCTTGCATTCATTTTTTCCTAGGCATTTTTGAACACACATAAAATTAATAACTTTAAAGTTAAATTCTTTAGATTTTAAAGAGAGAAGAAAACTGGACATTTCTTTTAGAAAGCTGATTATGAGATAAAAACCTTTAAGAATTCCTTTTTCCAGAGGGGAGGCAGTGTGGTAGAGGAAGATAAAGGGAGTCAAATACGTGGTGATAGAAGGAGAACTCACTCTGGGTGGTGAGCACACAATGCAATATATAGATGATGTATTTATTATAGAAGTGTGCACTTGAAACCTATATAATTTTACTAACTAGTGTCACCCCAATAAAGTCAATAAAAATTATTTTTAAAAAAGAATTCCTCCCCGCTACCCTCAGCCCCACCCCATAACAAATGTGTTCCTTTCTGCATTCTGGCTATTACTTATCATTAGTGGCTGCATGTTTACCAAATTGATGATCATTAACTGCTAGAGGGATATTTAAATGTGTGGTTCAGGAGACCTTGAAAGTATAAGCAAGGTTTTATTGTGTAAGGAAAAAACATTTTTTTAAATGGTTCACTCATAAACTATTGGTAAAATAATTCTCACTTTCAGAAGATTGTAAAGTTCAGTTGTCGAAGGATATAAGTTTATTTTCTAGTTGACTGTAAAAGTATAATGGAAAAGAGGAATTCTAGGAACTCGTTAGCTAGAGAAAGATTTGTTGAGTTTAATGGGTAGAGGATTATGAGAAAATGGAATATCTAACTTCCCTATGGCCAGTTCCAAAAGAAACAAAAACCAGAATTTCTAACTACCTGAAAAGTCTTTAAAAAATTCAGATCTTCCAAGGAATCCTTAAACTATTTTTAAAATTCCTGTTGAAGTTGAAAACACCTGTGTTGTTTTCACTGATGGGAGCCTGAATGGATAGCACACACTGTTTTACTTTAAAATAAATAGGTGTATATGTTATACCTTTCTTTTGGGGCTGATAAAAAACCTTGAAGTAGATTAGGTTAATTGGAAAAAGAAAAAAAATGGAGCATAGTATAAGTGTCCTGCTCAGGAAAAGAAGAAAAAGGAAATGATATAATTTGGTTAAAAGTTTTTAATGCTAAATTACAATCTCAAATTTTATTGAAAAAGGTAACCAAGATTAAAGTTAAAGAACTCAAGAGTTGGTTCTTTAAAAAAATCCAAATTAAGAAGTGTTTAGAAAAAAGGAAAAGAACATTAAAAAGTGAAAAATAATTTGGAAAAAATATACATTTCTAAAATTAACTCAAGACAAAATAGACCAGTAGTCATGGAAGAAAATGTAAAAAAACATCAGTTAATTTTGTCTTAAGTAGACTAAGACTAGATAACTTTATTGAATTCTTGCAGTCTTTTATGGAACAAGTAATTTTGCTGCTGTATTGTTCATTCCAGAGCATAGAAAAGGAAATTTGCCATTTCATAGTATGAAGAAATAGGCAAAATTCTAACAAAAAACAAAAAAGTGAAAAGTATTGACCAGTCCTGCTTTTGAATGTCAATATAAAAATTCTAAGCAAACCACTAACACGTCATTTTATAGTACACTTAAAATAAAAATCCAGCATGGTCAAAGAGGATTGACTTTAGGAATGAAAATACTTAAAATAGGAAACCTATTAATATATATAACATCAGTATCGAAAATAAACTATATGAGTATCCCATTAATTGCATGTAAGATATTTGATAAACTTTTTGTTTGATAAAATATAAAACGTGATCAAGTTTAATATTACTCTTATAAAAATAAGATGGTGCTTCCTTAATATGGTGAACAATAGACTAAAAGCTCACACAGTATACTTAACCAGAGACATTCATTTATCTAACAAGTATCTATTGAGCACCTACTATAATCTAGGCACTGTTTTGAGTGCTGGTATACTGTCTCCCATGGAGCTGCCATTCTAATGGGGAAGGGTGCCAAACGAGAACAATAAACATAACAAGTAAGTCAATTATATGTTCGAAGGTGATAAGTTCTATTTTTAAAAAGTAGTGCAGGGTAAAGGGATTGGGAGTTGGGATGAGGTCGAGTTGCAGTTTCAGTGGAGCTTTCAGCTTGGGTCTCAGTGAGGGCCAGGCCTAGGGACCTCCGGGAGGGAGGGAGCGGTGTGAATGGATATTTAGGGCAAGTGTATTCCAGCTACCTGAGAATGGCCAGTGGGCGGAGGGGGCTCTGAGGTGAGGGCTTGCCAGCCCTGTTGAGCGTTAGTGAGGGGCAGGCTGGTGAGACCCAGCAGTGACCCGGAGACACTGGTGGGAGACGAGGCCAGACCAGTCTGTGAGGTCACAGAAGTGCTGTTGGAGAGATTCAGAACCTGAGCCTCCTGCCTCCTAGGGCACAACTCTGCCTTATCCTGTGATCTTATCTCGTAGCGCACTTTTTCTGACCTAGAGTTGTGGCAGTTGAAAGTAGTGAACCTAGGCGTGGGTTTAAAGCCCGATATTTGTATTTGGCAATTGATTATGAACTGAAAAAAAGTATTTGTTGCTAAAGTGGGTAAGGAAAACAAATGAAAAACCTAATATTCTAACTGAAATATACATATAACATATTAAAATATATTATAACTAAAGTTTAAAAATTTAGAAAGTAAATTTGATATTAGTAAGAATCCTTCTATTACTCAAGAAAATTGAATGTTTGTTTGCCCCAGGCTTTAACACTAGCAGATACTCAGAAAATTATTATTTTTTATGAGAGTATCTTACAGAAATTTTTATGAGAGTATCTTATAGGAATGTCTCATTTTTGTAATATCATCTAGGAGTAATGTGACCCACATGTGTGCATTTTCTGTGTGACAGGAGCTTAACCTTCAGCTGATAAAACTTTTAAAATAATTTAAACATTTAAAATAAAGTTTACCAGTAAATGTTTTGTTTCAGATCTTTACATAATGGACTGTCCTTTTCACTGTTTCTTTAAAGGAAGGATCTGATGCATTTAAAAATTGATTGACGTACTGTTCCAAAGCCACCATGTTCTTGACTTCTCTCAGCATCTGCCCCCTTAGTTCTGAAATGGTGCTTATAAGATCTACCTCATAGGATCAACATGTTATGTAATGTCAGATGCCTTGGACAGGGCCTGGCACATTAGTAAGAACTAAATGATAATTTTTTAAAAGAAACTATAATGGTCAAAGAGAAATATAAAGCTTTTGAGGCTCTTCGGCATGAGTTGGAGCACTTTCCTCCCTTGACTCCACCTTTCAAATTTCATCTCATCCTTCCTTCACTATGTCCCTCCCAGCTGAGGCTTAATCTGTCTGTACTGGGAGTTTTCAAGCTCTAATTCTAAGCCTTCCATGGTATGCAGACTTTTCTTTAATGATGAAACCATTTTTGTGTGTTATTCTATAGATGTATTCAGGGATAATTAAGATGCGTAGGATTATTTGTTAGTGTTGTAAATGGCTTCAGGCTGTTGTAATTTTTGAGCTCTTGTGTTGAACATGTAGTGTTGAGCTTCCTTCCTCACTGTAAGCTCCCATTACTTGTCAGTGCAGCTGCTTTTATTAGTTCCTCACTGCTTCTCATCTTCAGCATCTGATCTGCTGGCTGTTGAATCATTGGATAATCAAGTTGTATAAAATAATGTCTGTGGCAGAAATGAAAAGTAAATTTTAGTGTGTGTTGATTCTGATTGGTGCTGGCTGCCTGGAATGCTGTGTTGAGCATGATTCTGGAGCTGCATCCGAGTTTGAAGAGAAAGTGCTCTGATAATGAAAGGGGGTGGCGGCATGAGGAACCAGACTTGCCATTCACTTTCTGAAGTAAGAATAGGCATTGTACTAGAATCTGAGTGGGTTCTGTAGTAAGTGAAATATGGAAGTTAGTAGTATGTGGGTCTGTGATGGGATTTTGACCCTTAAATGACTTTTTCGTTATTGGTAACCCTTTTACTTTAGACGTTGAGGTTTCCAAAAACTTACCCAGGGATAAGTGACGGAGGTGGTTTAAAAGGATTCTGTTTTGTACTATTTAAGTTACCTTTTAGTTTATTTACTCATTAATTGTGTGATTAAAATTTTGTGTCAAACCTTAGTGTTTTCTTTGCTTGGTATTTCACATTTTATCAAAATTGCATACTCAGTAAATTTGCAGATGTGTGGTAACGCACTGAATGGAAAATACCAGATTATTAGTAACCTTTCACGAGGCAAATTGCATTTCCACATACTGCACTATGATGGCACTAAATAGGCATATCTGCATGATTCTTAGTTTTTATAATTGTTTAATGTGTGAATGTGTCTGAGAGAGTTTAAATTTTAAAATGAATTATTTCTGGTATGTCTTCCCTTTTACACATATCACGTATAACTTTTGCAGGTTGGATTTGCTACCATTTTATGCAAGATTGGTTGCTACATTGCATCCCTGCATGTCTGATGTAGCAGAGGACCTTTGTTCCATGCTGAGGGGGGATTTCAGATTCCATGTATGTATTTACGCATTTATTTTGTTATATCTATATACACTTATAAGTTGAGTGAGGATTTTTATTTTATTGGTAAGCATATTTTTGAAATTTCGTAATGGTCTTTTGAAAGTTCAGAATGAAGGACTTCTAAATTTTTAAAATGTAAATTTACTCAACAAAGCTTGAAATTGTTAAGTGATATCCCAGTTTGGAGATAAGCTGCTGCTGCTACCGTGTTTCCCCATTATAGGCACTGCATTTTTTGCTTTTGTAAAGTAAAAACCATCTCCAAGGTCAAGAGAGCCAGCAAGCCTCATTGGTGTTCCCAGAAGAAACATAGGATTGGGCATGACAAATCAGGGGACAGAGTCTGTTTAGGTGGAGGGGGTCCAAATATGTGAGGGCACACGAGGCTCGTAAATGCTCTCATCTCAGCGAATTCTGTCATAGCTCATATTTTTATAGGTTCTTGCCTTAAGAATCTTTACCTTGGATAGTGGTGAATTCTTTAAAGAGCATCCTGGTAAGTACCAGGGACCTGCTACCAGACAGTTTACCTCCCTTTCCGGTCCCAGGAGTCTTAACGGACTGCCGTTAGTGGTTCTCCCAAACAAACCCATGTTACCCAGTCATCTTGTGGAGATGATAAAGTTCCAAATACAGACTTGAAAGGAGTAAAATTATACCTTGAGGTGACTGAAAGCAAACATTGGTAGACTTTGAAAAGACACGAATTTCAAGTGTTGATGTTGTTAGCCAGTGGAACAATTGTGTTCACAAAATTTAGCTTTACAGCAAGTTGTTTAGAATGCACGTAAATGTTTGCTGTGTTCAACAGGCGCTTTATTGCACTTGCTATATACAAACCAGTATTGCTGAACACTCAGAAAACAATTTCTGAGGTCAGGAATCCATGATATAGTTGGGGAGATAAGGCATAAATACTCACAAAAACAAAGGGAAATAAAAACTTAAATGCTAAATATATTGGATAGTATAACGAATTGCGTGCTTAATTGCCGAATGACTTGTTCGTGAGTGAGTGCCTTTTCAGAGGAAGGAGAAAGTCTCAGCGATGGGTGGGATGAGCTGTAAAGGCTTCTTGCTACAGGTAGGGATCTGTTACTAGGACATTTGTGGTTAAGATTTTTTGGGGGCCAGCTTTTGCTGAAGTATGTTTTCTATTTTCATTGATAGTATTCAAACAAGAACAGGTTTCTGTGTTTAAAGAAGTTTGGAAACTGAGATCAAGAAGGTTAAACGGTTTTGATTTTGTTTTATTATAAGAATTCTCAAAGCTTTGATAGGGCAATGTGCACTGTGAACCGTCTGAAGGGCGTTGAACATGTAGTCACTCAAAGAACACAGTTGAGAAATAGTGCTAGTTTAAGGACAGATGCATCAGAAGTCATGATATTCTTGTTGATGTATTACATCCCATTTATATGAACAAGAAGCTGCCTTATTAGTGGGCAGTATGACTGTATTACGTGAGTTATATGCATACACCTTCAACCAAATCCAAAATTAAAACACATGTTGCTGGACCAAATATAATTGGTGCTTTTGGTGGAAAAGTTAAAATCAAGAAAATTTCTATTCGTGTATACTTCCCCTCCCACCTTTAAAAATTGAGGTGGGAGTCGAGGGAATTCTAGGAGTATACTTTGGAAACCACTGCTCTCGGGAGAGAAGAAAGGGCACTTGAGGTCATTGGTCACCTCTACTTCCTCCAGGATCTGTCCTTTCCCACCCCCAAATCTGCATACTTTGCCAGTGACTTTTTATTAGGCCATAAATATGTTTAAGACACATCCTTAAAGGAAAATATAATAATAGCAACAAGAAAACTTCCCTCAGTTGACTTCCTACCCCCTATTCTCTTTCATTCCCTTCTTGTTTGAGTTTTTAGAGTATGCTTGTCTCTTCTTCTGACGATACATTTACCCTTTGTTTTACCATCGTAGCACCGTGGCGGAGACCACCAGCGTCTTCCCTATGGCCTCCTGTTCGTTGATGTGTCTGCAGATTCTATACTGCTGGACTCTTCTGCTTTTTACAATCTATCATTCTGGCTCCAATACATGCTAAGCACTGTAACTTTGGCCAACTTACTTAAGTGCTCCTAAACCTCAGTTTCCTTGCCAAAAATGGGGACAGTACTTGTATCTTTTAAAATAGGATTGTTCTTACGAATTAAAAGAGGTAATGCATATAGAGTTGATCACACAGTGCCCAGATGTAGATATTATAGTAATAATCCTTCTCTACCACCACTCTCTCCTAGTTCTTACTTATGACTACCAGTCTCAATATCTTTTGCTCTTTTTTCCAGCTGAGTTTGTATGTTGGTGTTCCCCAGACTTTCTTCCTTCACCCTCCTTTTTAATGGAACACATTTTACCTGGGGTTCACTTAACGTCTATTTCCAACCTCTAGTACATACCTCTTGCCAGAACTTCTCTCCTGATGTGTAGTAAGTTCTCATGTACTTATAGCTAAACTTGTTCATTAAACAAACTCATTATTTTCTTCTTAAAAATGTCTTTATCCTTCTCTTCCTCATATCAACTTCTCTATTCTCCCTGTAAATTTGCAATACATTTTATCTGATCACTAAGAGAAATACCTCTACTTTTGCCCCTCTGACATTCAGAAGCCACTGGTCACCAAGTTCTGTTGATCCTGTCATCTAAAACAGCTCCTGACATCAGCATGTTCGCTTCACACCCAGTACCACTGCCTTTCAGTCCATAGTCTGAATTATGAGAATAGCTTTTAACCAGGGGTCCCCATCTCTGCCTTCCAGCTCCAACATATTGTCACAATCTGATCTTATTTGTCCCCTGCTTATGAATCTGCCCTGAGAAATCAAGCTGATTCGTACAAGAGTTCTCGTACAAGAGTTAAAACAATGTATTTTCTAATTTGACTGACAGATTAGTAAGGCTAATAGAAATAGGAAGTCATTCACATATACTGGGTTGAAATTTGGAGAAGGAATTTGGCAGTATGTTTCAAGATCCTTAGAAGCATTCATACATTGGACAACTCTGAAAATTTGTCCTAACAATCCTGTTTGCCCCCAGAAAACTTTATATCATGAGTTGTAATAGGAAAAAGGTAGAAAATCATCTAAAAGCTCAACAATGGATTAAGAAAATGGTCATGTAATTACAGTGCTGAAAGTGATATAGAACCATTGAAAATTATATTTACCAAAAGTTTTCATGTCATAGCGAAGGTGCTTTTTTTATTTGAAGAAACCAAGTTATAAAATCTTACATATATATAAAGTAATAAACTTACAGTTGTGTTAAAATGCTTGGAATGTAAAGAAATGAATTTTATATCAGTATGTTAGCAATGGCTATCTTTGAATAGTGGGGGCTACGAGAAATATGTATATATTTTTAATTTTCTTTGTTCTCTAAGTTTTCAGCAGAGCCTACTTCTTTAATATCGGAGGGGACAACTTTTATTTAAATACAAGCATATCACCCTCTCTGATTGACATTTTTAAAATCGTTCTATTTTAGCTTTTTGATCATGCTCCTCTTAGTAAAATAAGTTGACCATGTATCTCAACATAGACATATTTATTTATAAATTATGTTCATTTGCAATTGTACCAAATAAGTATATTATAAAAACATATAAAGGTAAATTGAAAAGTATGACATAAAAAAACAAAAACATAAATAGAAGTTCCAGGACTTTTTTTCCATACCCCAGTAGATCAAGAGTCTTGTCCCCACACTACTGTGGAGATCACTGGGCCATAGAATGAAATAAATAAGTTTCTTTGGAGGCACATTTACTTATTTATAGACTTAGTGCCTACTTAGTGTTTAGCATATGGTAGATTTTCTGAAAAATGAGTTGAATGATTAAAGTTTATGTAAAACAAAATGAACAGGTTATGGAGGACAGAAAGTATAGTATCTATTTCAGTGCAGTTATAGAGGGTGGAGGGTTCTTCCTATAGCGGAATAATGAATAATAGAACTTGGAAATCCTTACTTTTTATATGTTGACATAGCTGAAGAGTTTTTTTTTAATGCATATGAATTTATTCAGTTAACCTCAGTTTCAGCTGTCATTGATAAATGAGTTGTAGTCACCATATTTGCTAAAGATGATTGAGCATATTAGTAAAATCTAGTGAGACATTGAACTAAAAATAAGTAGAAAATTTTACGTTGTTAATTCATCTGTATTTACTTTTGCAGCAGTGTCTTGACATACCTTTTGATCATAAGGAGTCAACTAATGAGACTGGAAAATATTGAATGAAGAGTCAGAATAAGTTAGTCTTTTTTATAAGTTACAGCCTTTTGAAAAGCCTTAGTTTTTTTCATCTTAAAATGAGGGAGTGAGATAATTGATTTCTAATACTTCATTTAAAAATTTTACAATTTTGTCAGATTGTACTTCTTTAACCTCAATCGTGTTTAAGAATAATTGTGGATAATACACTGTGTTGCGTGTTTGTAATGCTCAGTACTACAGAAAATTGTATGATATTCCACAGCAGTTAAGAGCTTATGCATCCAGACTCACCCAAGGAGATTTAAAAAAACGTGTATGCATTTCTCAGCCTTACTCCCCCTAAAGATTCAGCTTTGGTATATCATTTTTGAAATGCTTCCTTACACTTTTTTTGTTTCTACATCGCTTTAACTCTAAAGTAAACATGTGCTCTGTGGGTCATTTAGAAAATATAAAATATATAAAGTAGAACAAAGGTGTGAAAACCCGTAATTTCATCACTTTAAAGCAAACCCTGTTAATATTTTAGTATATTTTCTTTACCTTTTTTCCTCTAGTTTTCATAGATGAATTTATATTGTATGTACAATTTTCCATTCTTTATTTCTCATTCAGAAGCTTTTTACAATGCCATTTGAAACACTTCTTAAATATTATTTTAAAAGTTGTGTAATCTTTTGTCCTGTACATTAATTTCTTAGTATAAAGTGTAGTTATCATCATCACCACCGCCATCATCATCATTATCCTTATTTTTGTCTTTATTTTACCAAGTAAGCCAACAAGTTCAAGGAGTTTATGTGAATTGTCCAAGATCGTATACGTCCCCAAAATGACCCAACATGGCCTTAAGGTGTTCCAACCGTAGATCTTTTTTTCTTTCACATCACTGCAATACATATATAAACATTAATCATTTACATTTACTTGTTTAGTCAGCAAGTATTTATTCAATGTCCATGTATTAGTGATGCAAATGTACAAAGATGGATAAAATTAATAACAGCTAATGTTTGCTGGACTCTTCCTGGTCCCCGCAGGCACTATTGTATGTACTTTACTTGTGTTGATTCGCTTCAGACTCACAACAACCCTATGAGGCAGGGTGCTTTTATTTGTTCCATTTTAAAGATGAGGAAATTGAAGCAGAGTTAAGTCACAGCCAGTAAGTGAGAGAGCTGGGATTTAAACCCAGAAAATCTGGTCCGGAGTCCACACTCTTAATCTATCCTAGGAGTTCACAAAATGAGATAAATTAATAAGAGGAGCTTTCCACTTGCACTGCTTATCAAACATTTTTGTGAAAGGGTCTTTATAAAGGCTCTGCTCTTCTCTAAATTACAAGGCTAAAACAGTCAAGTTTATTCAATATAATTTTGTTTGTATTACAAACTAGAATGTAATTAGTTCTGCTTTTTCTGTTTGTCTCTAATCCCAAAGCTATTTTGTATGTTTAAATGATATGATTAAATAAAGTTCTGTAAGTTGAGTTTTTGTGATTTTATTTTTAATTGATGCAGTTTGATTGAAGCTTTAGATTAAATACAGTTATAGTGAACTTCTCATTTTTTTCTGATTTTTAAAAAATGAGTAAACATAGTTTTGTGTAAAAATTAGCTCTATAGAGTCTAAATGCCTCTCTCTGAATGCTTTAGAGAGTAGATCCTTAACAACGAAGATGATAAAGTCCATTTAAGTGTTAGGTGTCTGAGTGTGTAGGAGGTTAGTGTTTATGTAAATGATTATCGTGAGTTGTCCAGCTTTGGTAAGGTTAGGCCTTACCTCTAATCCCAGCACATGCTGCTGTAGTAGAATTCTCAAGTAGCAGAGTAGATCTTGGTCAGGTCATTTGACAGGTTGTGTTCTTTTGTTGTTATTCTTGTCTTAATTATTAAACCAGAATTGCAACAGCTGTTGTACCTTTCTCAGAATGTTATTATGTAGAACAAATAATATAGGATAATAGTCTGAAAAAGCAAAAACCAAACCACTTCTAGGCACCACCATATTGTCATTGCTGTTCATATCAAAGTGTGAGGACCGTAGCTTTGGTTTTCTGATGAAAATGTATTTCCGAGGTTTAATCCAGTTACATTTTATCTTGAGGTGTATGTTCACATTGTAGTGTTGTAATAGGATTTTGTCATATTCAAAATTTCTTTAGATGTGTACCTAATTAGGGGGTTATATTTGCAAAGGATTTGAACTTTGATGTATGACTGTGATTGGTAATAAAAAAGAATAGTGATTATATTGGAAATTTTATTGCAATGAATTTATAATAAAAAGTGCAGTATATATCGTGTTTCCTCGAAAATAAGACCTAGCCAGACAATCAGCTCTTTAGGAGCAAAAATTAATATAAGACCCGATATTATATATTATATTAGACCCCGTCTTTTATTATGTAAGACCCGGTCTTATATTATGGTAAAATAAGACCGGGTCTTACTTTAATTTTTGCTCTAAAAGACACATTAGAGCTGATTGTCTGGCTTGGTCTTATTTTGGGGAAAACACGGTAGTTCGTAACCATAACACACTAACGGAGCCTTAATAATATTTTTGCTTAAGTAAGCTCTTGGCATTCATTATTTTTGAAGTAGCGTTTCCTAAAGTGTGTTCCTTATAATCTTAATTTAATGGGATGTTGACTAGTAGTTGTTAATGTTTAAAAAGGGGGACTTATGTTGCCAAATAAATTTAAGAAGCACTGAATTAAATTAAACAGATTTCTTAATTTGAAAGCCTCTTTATTTGAAATAATAATAAAATGCATTATTTCCCCAGATTATTTGACCCCGGAACTGTTTTGCAAAGCACATCCTGGCACTGGTGTTCCACAGAGCTTATTTTGCCTTAATTTAAAATAATTTGACTGTGGCAAGAAATTATACCCAAATTTATTTAAAATATTTGGAGTGAATTCAATCTTATTACAATAACAGTTCTTACCACAGAGATTTTAAAATGTTAATTATCTAAGCAATGTCTCTCTTAATTTGTAGGTACGAAAAAAGGACCAGATCAATATTGAAACAAAGAACAAAACTGTTCGTTTTATTGGAGAGCTGACTAAGTTTAAGATGTTCACAAAAAATGATACATTACATTGTTTAAAGGTTAGTGCTGAATTATTTTTTAATAGAAAAATTTAAAGTTTTAGTTACAAATGCTGGAGAAAATGAGATAATTAAGAAATATTTGATTAATCCAAAGAAAGGCAAAAAGGGAGTAAAAAGGAACATTAAACAGATGAACAAACTAGAAAACAAGTAATAGGATGGCAGACATAAATACAGCTGTAGCAATAATTATATGAAATATTATAAGAAATTTACATGTATCAAATTTACATTTCTTATAATTAAACAGGACAAAGTACATCACATAAAAGCCTTAAGAATATAATAAGACTTAATTAAAATCAACATCATCATTATATGCTGTGTACAAGAGAGATACCCGTAAATATAAAGACCAGAAAGGCTAAAGTAAAAAAATGGGGGAGATACACCATGGGAGCACTAATCAAAAGACACCTGGTTTCATTATTATTAGACAAAGTAGACTTTAAGACATGAAGTAGTGTTAGAAGGATATGTCATAATGATGAAGAGGTCATTTTAACAGGGAAGTGTTGCCTTCCTGAATCAGTATGTGCATCCAGTAAGGTAGATTCAAAATATATAAAGCAAAAATCGACAGCAAAAGGAGAAATAAATAATCCACAATCATAGTGAGAGACTTGAAAACACTTTTCAATAACTGAAAGAAGAGGCAGACAAAATCAGTAAGTACTGTATAGAATTGAACAACACAATTAACAACCTTGATCTAATTGACACTATACTATACCCAATAGCATCAAAATTTAGTCTTTTCAAATGCACATGGACCATTTACCAAAATCAACTATAAAGAAAGTCTCAGCAAATTAGAGAAGACTGAAATTATTCAGATTATGTTTTCTGTCCACAATGGAATTAAACTAGAAATCAGTTAGTAACTAATTATATGTGGTAAAGCTGATGCAACATAAATGGAATAATTATACATCTGGAATTGATCATTCATTACTAACTAATGAATTCTTTATCAAATTGATATCCTTGGGATATTACTAGGCGTATCACAAAATGAGTCTCAGGAATTCAAGTATATTTGGAAAACCTTGAGTTAAACATTAAACAAGAGCCTTTACTGCATGATTTATTAAGAGTATTTAAAATAATATTCAAGGGGTCAGGTTTCCTAAATCTATTTGGAGCATCTCAGGAGACTACAAAGTACATTTGGGGAAACTTTGGACAGCATTTTAAGAGAGATTGTGAAAGTTTTCTTGGTTTTGTAATCGAAAGGAATTATGCCATGAACAATTTAAACATATTTGTATATTTCTTTGTACTGAATGTTAAAAGTGTATAGGAAGGACATACATTTCTTTGACACAGATTCCATTTCTATAAATTGGTTTTAAGGAAATAATCATAAATGTGTACACAGATTTGTCTATAGGGATATTTGTCACCACTGTTTACAATAGCAAGAAACTGTAAGCAATGTGAATGTCTAATAAATGAGAAAATTAAGAGTTAGCATAGTTCATGTTATACAGTACTATGTACTTTTCAAGTCATGCCATAGAAGGATAAATAATGACATGGAAAAACGCTCATGTTAGCCAAAAAAACTAAGTTATTAAATGATGTGATATGTCTGAATCTGTTTTAGTTTAGAAAATATGCATAGAAAAGATTGACAGAATAAATACTAAAATGTTATGGTAATGTGTTGTGTTTGTAAATTTTATACAGTAAGCCTTTTGTAATCAGAATTTTAAAAGTAAATGTTACATAAACCAAAAGAAAAAAGCCATTTAGAAAATGTTAGTTATGTATGTGACATATGTTTATATACATAGCATTAAAGAAATTCAGAGGGCTTTGATGTTAGTTTCCATATATCTATCTAAAAGGAAAGACATTAAATATATTGACATTTTAGGTAAAATTTTTATGGCTGAACACAAAAGATGCTAAACAGTAAAGATTGTTAAACTAAAATAGACTAGCTTTTGTTTTGTATAATGATGTTTTTAAGTTATGCATATTAGATGTATAACACTTTCTTTCTCTGATAGGATTGCAGTGTTTTCTTTGTCATTTTTCATCATCATTATTATTATTACAGATGCTTCTATCAGACTTTTCCCATCACCATATTGAAATGGCATGTACCCTCCTGGAAACATGTGGAAGATTTCTTTTCAGATCTCCAGAATCTCACTTGAGGACCAGTGTACTTTTGGTAAGTGCTTGAGAATCCTAGCAAGAGCTTGAGCTTCTTTATGTACTTCAAGGGTTAAAAATATTGACCAGCACCTTTTATCTTGCTCTGCCATATAAATGTAAACATTTCTACCTCAGTTGTAATAGAACATCCCTTACATACCAGTTGCTATTCCTGGAGAGCCAGTGGAATTTTTCTCACTTGGCTCCAGTGAGTTAACAATATTGTGAAGGGGGATTAAGTTTAACCGAAAATAACTTGCACAGATGATGCAAATAAGCAGGTACTCTTAATACCACGTTGTGTTGGTGCCCTCTTTATGGGTGTTCTTGGCACATTTCAAAGAAGCCATTGTTGATGTGCCATAAGCACGTAAGTAGTAAGTTTAAAATATAAAATTAAACTTGAAAATTAAAAAACATAAAATGTAAGCCTAAAAAATTAACTTGGGAGAGAAGTTACTTCTTAAGTCAATTTAGAGGGTGAAATGGCCATGAAGTTTATTAAGCAGTGAAGTTCTCATGCTAATTGATGATGTGCATACATTTGCTTGCAACCTTGGCTGGGCAGGCGGTGTGGTGGGGTGGGGGTGGTGTTCAGGAGAGCTCTGCTTTAGGAACCCCTGGGCGTAGGCGTAGTACGTCGGCGGCGCTGTTCCAGAAGTCTGAACTGGGGCATCTTCTCTAGATGTTATTTTCTTATAATCTAGTTGTGAGCCTGAATACTCAGCCGATGATATTTAAAATGAAGAAACATGAAAATTTATTTCTAATTAAACAAAAATATTAGTGTGAAGGCCATCAGATGGAATTGATTTCCAAATTCTCTCTGGGCTTCTATCACATGAATCCTATAATAGTCGTTCCAAGTACAAACGTTTGTTGTAACAAGGAGAAAACTCTTCCTCCTCTTTGGCTCAGGCTGGTCCGGTTAAGTGATGAGATACTGTATATAAAAATGTAATAGAGATGCCAGGAAAGCTTAGCTTTTAATGTCTGTATGTTACTTGTAACATTGAATCCTCTATATTTATTTTTTGCTGGGGAAAAAAATGTACTCATTGCGGTAGTATGGGTGAACATTGCATTGCTGGAAACCAGAGTCCTTTCCTGCCTGACTGGTTTTCTTGACTAGGTGGATCTTTCCCCTCTTATAGGAACAGCAGCTAGCCTTTATAGTTGATTCTCTTGCTTTCTGGAGAGAAGCTTTGTTTATTTCTGTGTAACATTCTGTGGTTCCTCCAGTATGTCAGGCAGTTGGGGCTGGTTAGGAAGGCGCTACAAAGAACAGAACGTGGTTGCCACCCTCACAGCAGCCCACATCTAGCGCTAACTCTAATACAGTGTTGTGCGTACCTTACTAGAGGGATGCAGAGAATATGAGAGGCTCGTGGAGGGGGTGCTGAAGCCAGACTGAAGGAGTCAGGGAAGATCTTCCCTGACACCTTCATAGCATTCACTGAGTGCCAACTCTTACGGCAGACCCTTGGGATATAAAGAAAGGGTAATCCCTGCTCGCATGGAGTTTACAGTCTAATAAGTCAGAGGAGTAAATAGGCAATTGGAATACCTGGTGGTAAATGCAATGTAATGATGTGGGTAAGCGTAGGGCATTATGGGTGTAGTTAGAAGAGGCACTGAATCTAGTCTTGGTATGTCAGGAAAGGTTTCCTGGGAAAAGTGTTTATTTTAGAGTCTGATCTGAGTCTTAAAGGCAGAGAGGAGAGATGCATCAAGTCAAGCAGTTGCAGATAAGACTAGAAAGGTGTGCACAAACTAGGTTATACAGAGCCCAGCAGTTTCCCTCTACCCGCTTAAATCCCAGAATTTTGACCATGTCTGCAGTGTCTGGTATTACCTCGCCCTCCCTACCTCTTAAATCTCACCTCACGCCATTCCCTGTGGGGCACTCGCTGGCCTTTTAGTTCCTATAATGTATCACTCTTTCTCCTCCGAGCCTCTATTCTGGCTGTTGCTTCTGCCACAAATGCTCTCCCCATGACTCTTCTCAACCTTTTGTCATCTTTCAGATAATAGCTTCAATGTCGCTTTCTCAGAAAGGCGGTCTCTAGCCCACCCCACCTAAAGTAGACTCCCTTTGGCTCTCTTTCTTAGTGCCTTATTTTCCTTCATACCACTGATCACAGTTATTACTGAAAAGATTTTGCCGACTTGTTTATCTTCCTCCACTAGAATGTAGGGATTCATGCATGTAGGAACCACGTCGGTCTTGTTCACTGGTGAGTTCTAGCACCTAGTGTAGTGCCTAGCAGCATATAGTAAGTGCCAGGAAAAATGCTTGTTGACTGAGTGAATTCAATAACTTTAATGCTTTGTTAGTATGATGCTGTTTTAAGAATTAGGAGTACTATTTGAAGATCTTCAACTAGTTGGTAGTTCTCCACTGGCATCTAGTGAATTAGAGGTCAGGTTGTGCAAAACATCCTGTAATGTATGGACTGCCCCCTCCTCCCACCCGATTAGCCAATCCAAAATGTCAAATTGAGAAAGCCTGAAGTACATGATGATTGACTAGATCTCTGTTTTTAATCACCCCTCTGAGTTGATGCTGAGGGCTGTGGGCAAGTTATAAGACCTTGGGGGCTTTTACTATTCTTATCTGTAGAGATATGTTGGATTTCTGTGGTGCAACATTAGATGGCACAAGCCCTGAGAATAAGTTTATTCTCAGCTCTGTGTGGTACAGCCAGAGCCACAGCTACCTCTGTATTTAATTCTTGGTCCTTAATTTCAGCCACTCATATACATGAGCCTGTTTTACTTAGAATTCAGGTAGTTGGGCAGAGTTATAAGTAAAGTCACATTTGTAGCAAAGTTCTCTGAGTATTGGACACTGCCTAAGTCCAAGTAGTTGTGGATTGATTTGTTCTAAAAAATTGATTAGTAGTATAGCAATTAGTGGGCGTGTACAGGCTTAGAAATACCTAGTGATTGTTTTTTTCCTTTTCTAGCCCTTTATCCTAAAATCTTATCACTGAGCATAGAAGTTTTGTAGGAATAAAGAAACCTTAGAATGAAAGTATTTTGACTAATGCAGACTTTTAATTTTAGGAACAAATGATGAGAAAGAAACAAGCAATGCATCTCGATGCAAGATATGTCACAATGGTAGAGAATGCATATTACTACTGCAACCCACCTCCAGCTGAAAAAACAGTGAAAAAGAAACGTCCTCCTCTCCAGGAATATGTCCGGAAACTTTTATACAAGGATCTCTCCAAGGTTACCACTGAGAAGGTAAATCTCAGTGCAATCATAGAATAATAGTCAACTTGAGATTTGTGGTAGTGCTAAGCTTATATAATATTCAACTGGATTTCTTTTCATCCTAATAGCAATAATATTATAAGCAGTGCACTTTCCTTCTAGCCAATGCACTAAATTGTTTTAGGTAAGAAACATATACTCAGGTTCTCTAGATCAGTTTGTTTATAAATTGCGTCAGTGCCCCACAAAGTATAGATAAGAAATGTAAGTAACTTGCATTATTCATATTTTGTAAATGGAGAAATTGAAGCAGAGCGATTAATTAAAGTCCCATCAGGGAAGTTGAGGGGAGGTGGGATTATGTCCCAGGTTCCATTATGATTGACTGTAGAAGTCATCCTAAGAAGGAATTCGTATGATGATACACAATATATGAGACAGGTTTTGTTTCCCTTTTATGATAATAACTTCCTACTCAAATTAAAATGGTAATTCTCACTTGAATTTTGATGCCCTGTGTATACAGAGGGTGCCAAAAAAATGTGTACACATTTTAAGAAAGGAAAACTGTATTAAAATTATATAATACTCAATATATGCCGGTAACAAAAAATGAACACAAGTCACGTTTGACTTCTGCAAGGACAAGAGGTGCTCAAAGTGGTTACAGTCAGTGTCCAGACACTTCTGATTACAGTGAACTACTGCTTGAGCAACGCTGACCAAACAAAGTGTCCACTTGTATACATTTTTTTGGCACCCCTGGTATATTTGAAACTATGACTTTGTCTCTGGTGCTCCATAATGAATTTGCCTTTAAATATTTTGCTTCAGAACAAGGGATCTTAACCTTGAATGGGCTTTAGGAGGCCCATGACCCTCTGAAATTTCATAATTTTGAATCTCTGGGTCATTTTCTGGAGAAAGGGTCAGTATCTTACCTTAGATTTTTCAGCAGGGGTCAATTTCCAGAAAAGATTAAGAACCCTTGATCTGTTATCTTAATAATTATAGTTATCTCGATAGAAACTTCACTTTTAAAGTAAGATATAGTGAACAAAAACATATTTTGGTTAACTCTAGTTGTAATAGTACAATGTAGAACTTCTTTCTTTTTAGGAAGAAAGAATAAAGCAAATTAACTTCTGGACAGAGGAAACCTATAAGGAGGAATTAATTCATGTATTACATATGGGGCAGGGTAAAAGGTGGTAAGGAATGATAGTGCAGCTTTGAAAATTGAAACCAACTTTCAGAGAATCAAAGACAGTAGTTGTTTAAAAAACAAGTAATGATTTTCAAAGCTGCTTTACAAGTGGCTAAAAGTTTGAAAAATCCGAAATACTCGTGAGTTGAGATGACTTTAACATTTGCAGTGAAGCTGATGAGAACATATTTAGCTTTTGAAAGATGGACTGTGGATATAGAGATGAAAGCAATACTTGGCAATCTGTCGATTGTATCCATTGTCTTTCAGGATAAGAATGGAAAGAACTTGATTATAGGTAGAGCTCTGCTGATTATGCCATTACCAGTAGGGTTTCTGAAATAGTAATAGTTAACTTTTGGGGGGGAGGGTACTTATAATGTGCCACACACACTTCCTATATATTTCACGTGTTTTAATTTGTCTAATCATTACAACAAACTATGAAACAAATGCTTTTAGTATCCCTCTTTTACACATGAGGAAATAGGATGCTGTGTAATGTCAGTCTTGATGTTGTGTTCTCCATTTTAAGTGATCTTTCAACAAGTGGAAATTTTTTTTTTTTTTAAAGATTTTATTGGGGAAGGGAACAGGACTTTATTGGGGAACAGTGTGTACTGCCAAGACTTTTTTCCAAGTCAAGTTGCTGTCCTTTCAATCTTAGTTGTGGAGGGTGCCGTTCAGCTCCAAGTTATTGTCCTTTCAGTCTTAGTTGTGGAGGGCGCAGGTCAGCTCCAGGTCCAGTTGCTGTTTTCTAGTTCCATGGGGCACAGCCCACCATCCCTTGCGCGAGTCGAACCGGCAACCTTGTGGTTGAGAGGACGCGCTCCAACCAACCAGCTGAGCCATCCGGGAGCTCAGCGGCAGCTCAGCTCACGGAGCCGTGTTCAATCTTAGTTGCAGGGGCTGCTACCTACCATCCCTTGCGGGACTTGAGGAATTGAACTGGCAACCTGTGGTTGAGAGCCCATTGACCCATGTGGGAATCGAACCGGCAGCCTTCAGAGTTAGGAGCATGGAGCTCTAACCACCTGAGCCACTGGGCTGGCCCCGAGTGGAAATGTTTTATTTATAAGTAGAAGTGTCTGAGATTATTTGCATCAAACAATGCACAAAAGAAAACATTATTTTTGATAAACCTTGGGTATTTCTTTCAGTGACCTTAGTACATGAGTGTATATTGTTAGCTTGATTGAAGACCTGGAAGCTCTAGGAAATATGAGGTCATCGTGGAAAGATGTAGGGAAAATGTGAATGAATTTTGCCAATAATTAGAAAATTTTCATATTTTTATCTCTAAAGTGAAAAAGCTTATAGAGGATCTCTAAAGTATTTTGCATTTCAAAAGTTCTTTATCTACATGATCATAATAATATATGGTATTGGGTACATTGGACTATGTCCTTATCTTAGTAATTTAAGTAACAAAGTTCTCTTCATTTAGGTTTTGAGACAGATGCGAAAGTTACCCTGGCAGGACCAAGAAGTGAAAGACTATGTAATTTGTTGTATGATAAACATCTGGAATGTGAAATATAATAGTATTCATTGTGTAGCCAACCTCTTAGCAGGCCTGGTGCTCTACCAAGAGGATGTCGGGATCCATGTTGTGGATGGCGTTTTAGAAGACATTCGGTTAGGAATGGAGGTAACAAGACTTTTCTTTAAAGTCACCAAATTGGTGTTTGTGGAGAATTTAACTTTTAAATCCTATTATTGAAATAATAATTTGAAAACTTTCCTTTCCCATGTGGTATCATTTGCTATTACTTTATTGGAACTAGTGGTTTCTAAATAAACCTTGTTGGGTTAGATTTCCTAGTCTTCTCTCAGGCTAATGCTGGGACATTTTTTGTCTCTTTTTCTTAAGTCCAATTAAGCTTATTTTGGAAGAGTATAATAAATTTTTATTTCTGGGTCACTATTGGGACTCAAGTTGTAGGAATCTATAAATTTATTAGTTAGAAGAGTTGATAATCATTTGATAAGAATTTCTATAAGCAGATTCCTCTTTTCTGTAGGCGTATTGTTCCCTTAATTCATGAATTACAGAGAAAATAAGTTATGTCGGGCTGATAGGGACAATTACATCTTAATTGTTTCATAAACTATCAATTCATTTAATAATAGCGTAATACTAAACTTAATATTTGACGTGTTCTTTTTATTAAAACATTTTAAAGACAGCCATTTCCTAGTGAGAGAAAAAGGACACCCAAAAGTGACTGCCTTATTAGAAAAGAAGGAAAGAACCCATTATTTTTTCTCTGTTCAGTGTTCTTTAAGTAGTTGATACTGTCAAGGGACAAAAGGGAATTTTACCTCTTTTCAAACACATTACTATTTCTTAATTGAAATCTATTTTTTTTTCTTTAGGTAAATCAACCTAAATTTAATCAGAGACGTATCAGCAGTGCCAAGTTCTTGGGGGAACTTTATAATTACCGAATGGTGGAATCGGCTGTTATTTTTAGAACTCTTTATTCTTTTACTTCATTTGGTGTTAACCCTGATGGCTCTCCAAGTTCACTGGACCCTCCTGAGCACCTTTTCAGAATTAGACTAGTGTGCACTATTTTGGATACCTGTGGCCAGTACTTTGACAGAGGTTCCAGTAAACGAAAACTCGATTGCTTCCTTGTGTATTTTCAGGTATATAAACTGAAATATGCAGCTTTGCTTCATTTAATGCATTGCTTGTGTTACAAAAATATTAGATAAGAAAACTTGTAGCATTCATATACATGTTCATAATTAAGTTGCATCCTGCAAGGATGCTTTAGAGATTTAAAAGTAAAATTCAATGAATTCTATCATATAAACATTCTAATTGCATTGTAACTTTTAGGATTGATAATGATTGATCATTAATTTTTTGAATTATTTTGGTACAGTTTATAAATTTGGTACAGTAATTTATGAATTATGATATTTGTTACAGTAACTTATGGATTGAATTACTTGTGATTTTTATACATTTGATAACATTCCTCTCATTTATGTTGTGGTTTTACACCTGAAATAGTTGTTTCTAAATGATTTAACATTTTTTAAGGAAAAAACTCACTTTGGGGGATATATATTTTTAACACAGAAAAATATTTGTTCATTCACTGGTAAAGTCTTGGGTTGTGCTTTTCATATCTTAATTTCAGATAATTGTCTAAACTTATGATTTAGAGCAAGTACAGTATAAATTAAATTCAGATACAAATACCGAGACAATTCTATAACTTCTGTAAAGTTGGTGTTCCAAAAGTTAACATAGGTTGGTTGTTTGGAACCCAATCACTATTTTCCATAAAATACAATGTTATAACTACTGATTCGGGTGAATAGAGCTATCGAATTCTCCAGATGTTAGTGAAATAAAGTACTGTTAGTACCGTTCAGTTCTATATGATCACTGTTTTTAGTTTTATTTTCACTCATCCACTGATAAAAGAAAATAAATTTAAAACTACAGCTTGAGGTATCAAAAATACCTCCACATAGTGGCTGGTGTTAAGTCGGGTAAATACCCTCGAGGAAGAGCAGTTAACGTTCTCTTAACACTGTACTGTTGCAAGAAAGGACAATTTGTTACTCTCTTATTTTCTGAATTAATGAGAAAAAATGGGGGAGGGGGTTGCAGATTTGAGAGTCAGATTCCCTGTTGTCTGTAAGGACTGTCTTAGGTTGGAGACTGCCTATATTGAAAACCAGAGTTTTGTTGCAAAATTGTTAGCATCCAAAGTGGAATCTCTTTCAGAAGAGAATCCTTACATGCATTCATTTGGACATCCCAGGCTGAGAGAAAAGAGCCACTCAGAAATAACCAGGAGCAGGAAGAGACAAAAATATTTTCCACATTGATTAACAGACAGATATGTGGAGCAGGGATAAACCTGGGGAATGGGAGTAAGAAACGAGTGAGGCTGGGGAGATAAGGTGGTCGGTGCGTTCTGCCGAGAACACAGAGTGAACAGTTATGTGCTGGAAGACCAGGTAGAAAGGATCACCAGCAGTAGTGCTTCTAAACGTTAATGTACACACATGTCACCTGGGGATATTGTTAAAATGCAGATTATGATTCAGTTGGTCTAAGGTGTGGGCCTAGGAGTGCATTTCTAACATGCCCTCAGTGAGGTCCGCACTTCGGAGTAGCAAGGACTTAGGACAAACTGGACAGGAAGAGTAAAGCACCCAGATGAATACCTTTGTAGAGACAAGTAAGTTCTGGGGTTGTGCTCTTTAATGTTAACTTACGAATTGTAAGTACAAAATAGAATGAGGGAACCAGGAGAGGAGAAGACAGGGAAAATACCTAAATAGTGCCATAATACACAGTAGGTGTTCAATAAATGATTGTTGATTAACTACTTTTATATATTAAAAACCCATCTTTTCATATACTTTAATTAACCATTGTAAAAATCAAACCAGGTAGCATAGGGGAAATAATGAAAATTTATAAAAACTATGGCTTTGAATCTAGTTGTTCTCGTAAAATTAAATATTTAAACCCTGTTTGGGGTTTCGGAGTGGGGTTTCTGCCTTGTTTCAGTACCTGAATATTTATTTGGTATTTTATTTATAATTTTTCCTTGCTTTTAAAAAAAAGATTATGACAGTTATAATAAAATAATATTTAAATTCAAGTCACCAAATGGCTTAGAAACTGTGTAGATGGAGGGAAATAATTGGAATAGGATCATTGCTGTTGACCATTAATAAAAATGGCAGGTGTCTTGTACAGCTTTTTAGCTTAGTTATTATAACTAGGTAACATCACAATACAGATTATTTTAAAATATTTTTGTTATTAATTTCTTATAGCTAAATTTATTTTTCATTTGTTATCAGCGTTATGTTTGGTGGAAGAAAAGTTTGGAGGTTTGGACAAAAGACCATCCATTTCCTATTGACATAGATTACATGATCAGTGATACACTAGAACTGCTAAGACCAAAGATCAAACTCTGTAATTCTCTGGAAGAATCCATCAGGCAGGTACAAGACTTGGAACGAGAATTCTTAATAAAACTAGGTAAGCAATTAATTACAGAGAGAAAATGAAGGTGGTATTTGGCAGATTGTTTCTAGAATTTGCTTTATAATGTCATCAATTAGAATTTACTTTTGTATACGTGTTATTTTCAATGTTGGGTGTTACGTAATAGTGTTAGATAAGACCTGGGTAATATAGCTTTTTATTTCATTAAATTCCAGATTGGAGGTTAATAGTCATGTAAGACTTGAAGCAAATGATGGTGGAAAAAACACAATGTTGTTGGCCTCTGTTGATTTTAGAATTTTTGGTTGCTCATACAAAAATCTACTTTTGATTAAAGCATCTCTGATAACACAATACATAGTTTCAACAAGCATTATTTCCTTAGACAGTATAGGCTAGAAACTATAGGAGGGGAGTACCTGTTAGAAGTTTGAAACTATCCTACAGATTTTCAGACTCCCTAGGAGAGTTGTTTCTGCTTGTAAGGATTAGAGAAAATGCATCAGACGTGCTACAGGAGGATTGATCTTTTTACTTTCTCCGTGTCCTTCTGAGATTGTTCTGGAAGACAAGTTAGCTCTTGATTAGCTCCCACCTGGAGCTGTCGGATCCCACTATCTTTGTCAGTGGAAATAATAGGAATAAAGTGTAGCCATATCGGTTTACTTGCCAGTACTTCTTAGCATGTTTCATTTTAGTCATTTCAAAGTGACGATATGTTTTCAGGCTTTTAAGTTAGTACTTGTTTTCCTGCTGGGACTTGGTACCCATAAGTCTGTCACTAGAAGATCTTACCTTCACCAATTATTCCAATTGTGTAAACTTACTATGTTGCATATCTGAAGAACCACTTTTCGTGGATAAGGCAGTTGTGACTTTTGTCATCCAAAACTTTTATATTACATCCAGCGTATTAATAGGATTTCTTTCTCCAAACGTAAATCCTCTTTTGGAGAATATGATTGCTGTCATCTAGAGAAACATTATTTTTAAAGGATCTCCTGATTGTGCAACTACTAACTTTTCCTGCTACTCAATCCATAAAGGCATATGTGATTCTTTTTGCTCTTTGAACTTTGTCTCAAATTATCTGTTTTCCTTTTCAGATTTCTAATTGTATAAAACGATCTTTTCAAGCAAAGTGCTTATTTTTCTACACATACTGATTTCATTTACTTTATATGCTTTCAAATAGTTGAGTCTTAGCCTTGTTTCCCGAAAACCTTCAGGAATGGTACTCTCTGTATAGAGGCATGAAGGAATACTAGATTGATACTCCAGTTGGGAGCGGTAAAGGGAGCAGTGTGCTTTGTCCTTCGTAGACCAAAAGGTTAAAGGACTTCAGGCTTCTTTTAAAGAGTCTGTCCTTGTTTAGAATATAGGAAGGGAAAAATAGGTCCATTTGCTAATGAAACTCTAAAGATGGTGGCAGCTATCATTATGCTACCAAGTTGTCCCATTTTCCTCCTGTTTTAGAGTCTAAATATCAGGAAGAAGATCTACATGAATAACCCTGTATTAAATCTATTTCCTGTTGACAAACCCATAAGATAATATAATATCATGCCTTTGATAGTTTTTTGTGTTCAAGCACTTAGCAAATTTAGTATCTCATTTTAGTTTTATAGCAACCCAGTGGTAACATAATACTTAATGGAAAACACTAAAAACATTCCCTTATAATTATTTGAAATCATTTTAAGATTATTAAAAGTAGTAAATGTCTATAGTAGAAATTTGAAAAACACCAGGGAAAAAAAATGACTGATATTCCATATACAAGGATAATTATGTATTAACATTTTGATGTATTTTTCTTCTATTAAAATTTTTTCATGTTTACAGTTTTATAACTGGAGTTTTTCCCCACTAAATACATTATGGAATTTCTTCCATAAAATATTTTTTTGAATCTTTATGTTTTTAAAACTATCTATATATATTCCTTTGTATGAATGTGCCATAATTTATTGAATTCTGTTGTTTGACACTTGATATTTCCAATTTTGCACCACTATAAATAACATTCTTTTGTTATTTTTGTGTGTAGCTTGGTTTTCTCGGGATAGGTAGAATTACTGGTTAAGACATTCTCTTTAAGAACAAAATTGAAATGGTAATAAGCAATATTATTTAATTCTGGTTTGGAAGTTTTAGATAGTATTATAATAAAAGGAACAGAAATGAGGGAAGTAAAAGTGAAAAAGAAAGGAAGCCATAAGAATAAATTACATTATAAAGCAAAAGAGTACATTTCATAAATTAGAAATAAAATCAGTAGGATTGAATAAAAGGCCCAGAAGTAGCACCAGTTAAATACAGAACAATGTATTACATGGTGAACGAGCAATGTTAAGGATAGGATAAGGGCAACAGGTGAGCATTTGGGAGGAAACTTGATAGAAAGCCACATCTTATATCATCAAACTACAGATGGATTAATTAAATATTTTTTAAAAGTTAAAAATAGATCTGATTATCAAATATTTGAGGAGGTGTTAATTTTCCCAAATTTTAAAATGATAAGAGAAAGCACACATGTAGACAGATTTAGGTGTTTAAACTGTTATACAATAAAAAACTAAATGAAAATGGAACTAGTTTTCTTGCCGGTTATTAGCACTTACATAAAGAGCACAGGCAAATTGATAATAGAATTGAATACCCCAATATATAAATGAACATGACATAATCAAATAAAGGAGGGCAGGGAAGAGTTTGGTGTTTTTATTGAGTACTACCTGTTAAGAGGAAGGTAATGTTACTCATATTTGACAGATGGGTTAAGTAAAGCCTAAATCAAAACACTGGGTTAAGCGGTCACGCCAGAATTCAAGGACTCTGCTCTTTTTGGTGTGTTAGTCTGTAGGGGAAATGCTCAACATGTCTAATAAACAGAAATGTACATGAAAACAATCTGAAAGGAAGTAGTACAATTATTACCATCTCTGTTATAAACAGGAAAGCTGAGGCACCAAGCACCTCAAATTCAAGACAATAGTATTTGATTTTGATCCCCAAGTACACTTAATTCTGACACACACACATCTTAATATTTTGCTGTTTGGATTTGGCATTTTGTCATCCCTGTGTTCTTTATATATATTTTTTAATCTACATTTTTTTTTTTTTTTGAGGAGCAAAGATTTTTATTAAAGTGAAAGTACAGCTCTCTTACGAGAGGGGGTACCCGAAACTGGGATGCCCCTAATGTACATCATTTTGGATTGACAGTGACCTAGGGGTCAGCAGCTAAGTAGTTTTTAGCAAATGCTAAAATGCTATATAGTTTAGCAAATGCAAAATGTTGTATTTATAAATTGTTTTTGAAACTAACTTGCAAGGCAAAAGAAAACATGTTAGAAATAGTGCGTATTTTCCTTACGAATTACAAGTATGGTTTTCAAACCAAAGCTACTTATTATATATTATAGTTCTTCCCATGACATGTATTTTAAGTGGATATGACAAGGAAGGGTGTGATGATATCTCAGGACACATGAGTTTACACGTGTGATGTTTTTACTGAGAATGCTTAGATTTAAACAGTCCTAACTTTCAGTCTTTTGCCTTTGGTAACTTAACACATTTTGCTTCTTAAGGTCCCTATAAATAAGTAAGATTTACATATATAAAATTTATAGCTGTATCCTGGAAAACATTATAAGTAATAGGTAGAAAATATTTAAGTTCGTGAAATCTCAATCTGAGACACCAACTTTTTTTCTCAGTACTATTTTCCTTTTAAAATAGATCTCTCTGAATTCCACCCGTCTTCTCAGTTTTTTATAATTTACAAACTTAAACGTATCTGCTTTAATCACTCTGTACTTCAATATTTTTGTCAGTTTTTAATTGCTTAGACTTAAGACACTGGAGTAATTTTTGACTTTTAATGGTTGGCTTATTTAAACTCTCTGGGCTTCAGTATTCCTCATAAAATGAAAAGGTGAAATCATAAATCACACCATTTTTGTAAAGTTTCTTTCTGTTCTAATTGCCCAAGATTCTGTGAATAAACAAGTATTTACTAAACACCTACTGTGTATATATTAATATATGGCCTCTGATAAGTTTTGAATATGTAAAACAAATTCTTTGTCTTTAAGGGTCTTATAATCTAACGTAACACTTACGAAATCATTTTTTAAAAATTACATGGCATATCCTTAAATGTAAAGTGCTATGATAAATTCTCCAAGTGCTTTAGGAGCAAAAAGTAATGGATCAAGTACTCAGTTTATGCAGGAAGTAAAACTTAGACTATACTTGAAGAATGCGCAGGATTTGAAAATGTATATTGAAGGCTATTCTATATTGAGAAGAATATTTGATGAGCCAGATCACAAGGTGGTGTGCTTTAATGACAGAGAAGAGACTGACCCTATAGCAGAAGGCTTGGGAGAAAGCAGGGGAGAGTCAGATCCCATGAGGCCATATTAGGTGCATGTTGAAAGTAGAGATAGTAGCTTGGGATTCAAATGGTAATGAAGAAGAATTAAGCAGGCAGTAAAACGAGGATGAACTTGGGGAGGTGGAAGCAAATTCAAGCCAGGGAGTGTTCCTTAGGAGGAGAGAGAGTGCTGTTGCTGAAGGGAAAACTAAGCTCTATGGTGACACAGCTGCTAGGCGTGTCACCATGTGTCTTTGCGGCCTTCCCTCAGTCTTAATTTGCAGACATTCAAATTGATAGCCAAATGTGATTTCTCCACTCAAGGGACATAATTTTATGTCTTTGAGTTTTTAGAGATTCTTGAAATATTGTTTGATTAAAAAGTGTGACCAAAGTGCATCTTATGTGGCTGCAGTGGCACCTTAATATGCTGCTACAGTTGGAAGCTCTAAAAAAAGGAAAAATACATGCTTTTTTTTTTCCCTTTTTGCTAATGGTTAAAAATATATCAGTGTTCCATGTTGAAATGAAGGTCTGTTTAGTTTTTTTAATGTTTCTCAAAATAATTTTAGATTCTATTCTTATTTTACTATTTTTCTGAGAAAATGACTTGAATTTTCATAATGCATACTTTTAAATGAAGTGGTATAATATTGAAAACTTGCCTTTTTCTGTTTTTAATGTGTTTTTCCACTTTCTCCTCATTTCAAGGCCTAGTAAATGACAAAGATTCAAAAGATTCTTTGACAGAAGGAGAAAATCTTGAAGAGGATGATGAAGAAGAAGAAGGAGGAGCAGAAACAGAAGAACAATCTGGAAATGAAAGTGAAGTAAATGAACCAGAAGAAGAGGTGATGACTTTTATTTATAGCAAATAGGTACATTTGTACAAGAGTATTTTGATTATGTGAGCCAAGGTTTTCTTTAATGTGTAAAATAAGATCAACTCCTTAGTTTTATTATAGTAAATGTAACTAATACCGTGTTTCCCTGAAAATAAGACCTAACTGGAAAATAAGCCCTGGCATGATTTTTTCAGGATGACATCCCTTTAGTATAAGCCCTAATGCGTCTGTTGGAGCAAAACTTAATACAAGATCCGTGTTTCAGGGAAACATAGTAGTGTATGTCTGTTATAAAACTGTTGGATTAATTAAGAGTTGTTTTTTTTTTTTAAGTAAATACTAATCCTAGGATTGTTTTTATTATTAAGACTATTTTTTAGAGCAGTTTTAGGTTTATAGCAAAATTGAGGGGTAGGTGTAGACATTTCCCATGTACTCTCTATCCCCCAGACATGCACAACCTTCCCCATTATCACCAGCCCCCAGGAGAGTGGGACATTTGTTACATTGATGAACCTTCACTGACACTTCATAATCACCCATAGTCCATAGTTTAATTGCAGTTCACTCTTGGTTTTGTATGTTCTATGGGTTTGGACAAATGTATGACATGTATCCATCATTATGGTTAGGATTTTTACTTAATAAGCAATTTGAAGAAAAAAATTGGTCTCCTGTGTATCTTAATCTCACTTTTGAGTATGAACTTTTAACCTGTGGGTTTCATAAAAAACAGCAACAACAACAACAACAAAAAAAACCACTGACTAGATACTAATGAACTTTGCTTTATATTTCCCAGATATAATGGTTTATAATGGAAATCTGAAATTCATCATGCACCACGATTATTGACATGCCCTTTTGTTTTTATGACTGTTAGGCTAAACCGTATGAAATTGCTGTTCTACCATTTTGGACCTTCCAAAATGTCATTTTCATATAGTTCAACCTAATAGTTTTAATTCTTTCCTTTTTTCTAAACCTGCTTAAGTTTTAAAAGTTCCAACTAAAATAATAGAATGTCTGGGATTTGGTTCATAATCTGGAGGTACACTGGGGGTGTAAGTTAGGGATATAGAAGAAACTAAACTGACCATTAGCTAATAATTGTTCAATTGTGAAATGAGTAAGTGAGGGTTCATTATACTATTCTTTTTCCATTTATATATATTTAAATTAGAAAGTTAAAATAAAAAGCAGGATGAATAAGGGTAATAATGAAACACTAATGAAAATAGAACTTCAGTCATAGAATTAGCACTTTTTCATTAGTTTTAGTGTAAGCATAAGGTTATGCTTTGTATTATTAGATCAGTGGACGATAGTGAATGGGGTTTTAGCTGACTAAAGTCAGCTATAGTTTTAGCTGACTTTGCCCTAACGTTGAGAATAATAAACAATTATGTAGAAGTTTCACCTTTGTAAAATGTAGTAACCCATTTCAAAACGTTTTAATCTTCTATCATTAAACAATTTCAGGAGGGTTCTGATAATGATGAGGATGAAGGAGAGGAAGAAGAGGAAGAGAATACAGATTACCTTACAGATTCAAACAAGGAAAATGAAACTGATGAAGAAAATACTGTATGTATGGCTGAAAATTTGCTTCTTGAAATTGTGCAACATTTTCATAATATTGCAGTTTTAGCCACTGAAGTTTTGTTTCTTGTGATTATTGAAAAATATTTCTTTGGAAATTTATTTTCAATTTGTGTTCCTAAGTAAATTTCTTTATTAACAAGTTTTTTTTTTAACATTTAATGTTACATATTTTACTCATTCTTTGAGTTATGTTGAACAAGTTATTAATACAAAAGGCTCTGCCATACAAAACATTACAGTTAAAATTTCTGATCTGATTTCTTGTTTTATTTTGTTTTCATAAGGAGGTAATGATCAAAGGAGGTGGGCTGAAGCATGTACCGTGTGCAGAAGATGAGGACTTCATTCAAGCTCTGGATAAAATGATGCTAGAAAATCTTCAGGTATTAAATGTTGCTCTATTCCTAAGTATCTTCTTGCAATACAAACGATTGCAGCATATTTAATTCCAGTTAAAATGAGTATCTCTACTATCTAAACACTTGCCTCTGCAGCAGTTTTTTTGCTGGTTTGTATGGTTTGCAGCTGCCAGTGCTTGCATCCCACATCCTGATTTGCACCCTTCTTTGAGATAGAGTGGGGAAAATTTAGTAAATATAAGACTTAAAACAGAGTAATTTCATTGCACCAACCTCTGCCTTTTCTTTCTGAATCACATCTCTATTTCTAAGACCCTTTACTTGTAGTTTGTTTAGGAGTCACACTTTGTAGAAGATAAATATGTGGGGAAATTTAATTTAGTAAATTCTTAAGTTTGATTTATAATTTGAATAACTGGTATGTAAATACTTCAAGGAATATTAGTTATTTGATCTTTTAAAGAAATGTTGTTTAATGTGTAAATGTTATATAGTGACATTAATACACTGGATTTTATAAAAAGCTCTATCGTGCCAGTAATTTAGAGAATTATCTTTTTCTGTAGTTAGAGGTAAAATCCCATAGACAGTTTACTTTAGCCCTGTACACAGTAGCTGTTGTGAAACACTTCGGTGACTTGAGAAGGGTGTTTTTGGAATGGTGGGATGAACGCCCGATCGTGTGGGAGCAGTGGCAAATGGGAAGGGAGGAGGTGAAGATACTGGATACAAATATTGCCAGCTCTTGAGGAGTTTTACTAGAAAGGGAAGAGAAATGGGGAGTTAGCTAGAAAAGATCAGAGCTAAAAGATGAGGGTTATTATTAAGATAGAAGATATTAGAGAATCTTTATGTGGGGGTGGGGAGTAATCCTTTAGAAGAAATAATGGGTTTTACTTTCATTGATGCTACTAAGGCCAAAAACTATGATAATGTATGCACAAGTTAGCATTAGACCAATTTTCTTCCTGCATATATTAAAATTTCTTCATATATATGTGTACATGTACATATAGGAAGTTCTCTTAATTTATGAAGTAAATCATATATTCATGTCATTTAGGAGCAGAAGTCATCAAATAAAATATAATCCTTTGAAGAGATAATAAACAATTTACTTTGTAAAGAAACTTTTCCTATCTTATGTGAGTCAGTAGCCACTCACTTAGTTATTCATTTGTCTGGCAACTATTTTATTGAGCACCAACTATGTGCCTAACACTGCAATAGGCTTACCATAAAGTAGTAAATAAAAATAGACCTGCTTCCTGCTCTCAGAATGTAGTTTTTAGGGGGAAGGTAGATGTGAACAAGATGTTAAACAAATACATAATTTCACATTGCAATAAATGCTAAAGTACTAAAAGAACAGTGCTTTGGTTGAGAGTAAGGGAAGGGCCTTCTTTAGATACAAGAATCTGGAAAGGCATGTCTGAGATCATAATTTGCAGACAGGACAGGTAAAAGGAGCCATCTAGGTGAAAAATTGCCAGAATATGGGAACCATTTGTCAAAGGTGCTTAGCCAAAGAAGAACTTACAATATTTGAAAAAACTAAAAGAAGGCCAGTGTTAATAGAACAAAGTCAGTCTGTGGAGGCTGGCACAGCATGAGAATGGGTGATTGGGGTGGGACACCTGTGGAGTGGTGTGGTCCTATGTGGAGGTGAGTCAGACGGGGACAAGTCAGGGAGACGGTCAGAAGGCTGTTTGGTAACCGGCGTGAGACATGATTGGTCGTCGGTCTAGGATAGTGCCAGAGAAGTGTGGACACCTGCCAAGAAGTGTGGACTTGAAAGCTTTTAGGGGGAAGAAAGGATTGGATTGATTTGGTGCTTGATAGGACAGTGGGGTGTGGGGGACGAGGAGTTAAGGATGACACTCGATATTTTAGCTTGGCCCACTAGCCAGTCTCCGTGATGGGAAACAAGGGCAGAGTGAGTGGGCATTCCGTTGACCACGGTAAGTTTGAGAAGCCTGTGAGGTATCAAAATGGAAATATCTGGCGATCAGAAGAGAAACACAAATAGAGTGGTTATTAGAGCATATTTATAGCCATGGCAACAAATGAATCACTCAAGTGTAAAGTGTGGAGAGAGGGGGAAAGCAGATTCAGGGTTGAACCCTCAAGAACCCCAACATGTAATTTACGGATAATTTACAAATCAAGATTCGTCTAACATGATCCTTTCAAATTTTAAGTAAAAAAACTTTATAAATCTTATGAACCTGGGAGAACTTCAAGCAAATTCTAACAAATTGGAACTTAAAAATCAAAAACAATAAAACTTTACTCTTTTTACCATTTTGTGTGACTTGCAAGTCTCTTGCACAATGGAGCCTATATCAAAAGACTGTTTAAATTGTAGTAATTTTAAAACCTTCATGGCCTTTTAGCATTACCTGCTTAACTTTGAAGAATCATATTTAGCTTTTTCTTCACTTGTGCTCCATTCATCAAACATTGAAAATTATGTGCAGTTCCCTAAATGCTGTTTCATGTCCTTGCTTTTGTACCTCTTCTTCCCCTGCGTAAGTTTCCCCCATATCACAAAACTGCTGTTTGACCCTTTGCTTGAAAGAAGTCATATGAAGTCTTGAACGTTCCAATGTCCCATTTTTATTGAACCTTTCATGCAACCTTAGCACCCGCCATTCCCAACCAGGCCTAGCTTGTCATTCCATCCCCAACACAGGCTGTACATAACTCGGATGAATTGTAAGTAATTAATCTATTTCTCTCTCGCACTTAACAAGTTTATCAGTTCTTTGAGGGTAGAGATTGTCTTTTTAATATTAGTATCTCCAACCCTAACACAGTAAGTCTTCAGTGAGGGTTTATTTAAATAAATTGGTTGATAAATCTAGTGTAAATGTTAAAAGTAATTGATACTAACAACCAGGAAGTTAACCTGAACATTAATAGATTCCATTTGTTCGTAAACAGTAATTGAGAACGTGCTGTGTATAAAGCGTTGCTAGAGAATACCAGGGAAAGGATATATGGTGATAAACCCCACCATTCTGGTGGGGAATTTGACATAAGCAGGCAATTATGTCACATAATTATGAAGGAAGATGTGTGCTGTGAGCATGAATGAAACAGCACAGTGCATTCGAGGAACAGGGAAATTTAGCAGAAGCCACAACATTGTGTGTTTGGGCTTGGGGATGCTGGAGTGATAACCAGAGGCAAAATCACAGTCCTTTCAGAGCGGGGAAGACTCTGGTTTCATCTGCATTTCAGAAAGATTACTCGGGCTCTAATGATTGTGTCTTAAGAAATACAGCACTGAATAAATTGTTTGAAATTTATATTTACATACATCCTTGTGTATCTCAGAGTATTTATATCTTTTCACTTTTGTCTTTAAGCAACGAAGTGGCGAATCTGTTAAAGTACATCAACTTGATGTTGCTATTCCCTTGCATCTCAAAAGCCAGCTGAGAAAAGGGCCCCCACTCGGTGGTGGGGAGGGAGAGGCCGAGTCTGCAGATACCATGCCGTTCGTCATGTTAACAAGAAAAGGCAATAAACAGCAGGTATGAAACTGCCCACTGCCCACAGTGTGTTCACAATGGATTGTTAGTTATCAAGTGTAAGGTGAGAATTTGTTCTAAATTCTCTGTTGCCTACAAGGGGAAAGAGTTGGAAACATTTAAAGTATTTAGTGGAAGAAGTAACTTTATCTAGAATATAGAAGACACATCTGACTTACCAAGGGATAGTTCCATTGAAAATTTATGCATATATATTAGAATATATAGATAACTTTTACTTTCAGCAGCGAGGTTTTCTGAGTGCATTCAGGATGGGAAAGGAAAGGAGGATGACAGATACAACTCAAGTTACCAAGACTTCTGTTGAAAGTCATTGTTTTTGGATCCCTAATCCTCCTCTGTTCTCCTTAGCCTGCTTCCCCTTTCTTTCCATGTCTCACAGACAGCCCTCAGAATCATTTCCCTGACTACTAAGCTGTTACTTTAGGAATTTGTCCATTGACAGCTCACATCCTGCTCAGAGAGATAGACAAACATCATATATTTGCAGATGGTGAAAAGTGCTATGAGGAAAATAAGGCCTGACTCTCAGACACAACTCTAGGATGTATCACATATTACCAGTGGTGTAAAAACATTTCTGAAATCAAGCTGCCTTTTAGAGTTGATGAATCTTGTGAAAATTGGCATTTTCCTGTTTTAGTGGTGTGTAAAATCTTATGCTTCATAGAATGTTAGATTCTATGAAATAGGGTAGCTCCCACAGCTTCTCATGGACAAGTTCAATACACTTGGCTCCCCCCCTCATTCTGATAGTCAGTCACCTAACAGATATTTATTGTTTACTTGCTGCGCACCAGACACTATTCCGTGTGCAGAACATACAGCAGGCAACCAAAGTCCCTCCTTTCTTGGGAACTTTCATTCTGGGGTTGGGAGGCAGACAATAAAGAAATACGTAATGTCAGATTGGGAAAATGCTATAAAGGAAAATAAAGCAAGATCAGAGGCTAGAAAGCGACAGGGGTGGGGAGGCCATGAGAGGGAGGCCGCTACTCGAGATGGATGATCAGGAAAGACCTCTAGGACGTGTGTCATCTACTGTGGAGGGATATACTGTCCTCAGAGACGATGCCTGATTTCATCTCTGCTTTCGTCATGTCGTTTCTTGTTACACAAAGGCTCCGAGTCACACAGTACACCATTATTTTGCTATAGGGAGAGTAAATCTTGAGATACGAAAAGTATGTACCAAATAGAATGTGGACTGGAGGGCTGGAAAGGCTTTACATAGTGACTCATGTTAATAGTTAACTTGACATAGGTTCAGAGCACTGCTGTATCTTTCAGACACTTCCTCATAATTCCTTTCCAGTTATCAGGCATTCCGTCCGTCCCAGGCTCTTGGGTTATGATGCTTTCAGGAAAGTTTCGCTCTGTCCCACCCTCAGGCCAGGGTGAAGCGCTGCCGTTTCCCTGCTCTCCCATCCTCCACTCAGTTCCTAGAAAAATGGGGACTTTTTTTTTTAATCAAGACCGTAAACTTGGGTTTAGACTGAGATCTCTACAAAACTGCTCTCCTCAGAGCACCCGGAATTGCTAGATCACCACAGTTACCAGGATTCTTGAGGTTCAGAGCTTTTGCTTTTCTTGGGACTAAGTTCTCTGAGCTAGACTTCTCTATTTCTGTCATCACATTTTAGGTCTGCTTCATCCTCTTTTTCTTTAAAAGCTCTCAATCCTTAACATAGATTTTTTTTGGCATCAAAAAAAGGTTTTTTTAATTGTGAAGGGCATACATGGCAACTTCAGTTAGATGAACCTCAGTTCCCTTTCTCCTGCAGGCCCTGGACATTTGTATTACGTGGACGTACTTGTTGAGCCTTGAATACTCTTACCTAGAAGAGGGTTAGAAATGTATTTCTGCGAAGACCAAATTACACAAGAGTGAATAATCAGTTTTTTCATTTGTCCCTCCCTTTTGTGAGCCACAGTGAAAATTCATTATACCTTTGTCAACTCTACACCCCATTTGACCTTTTCAGAATGAGTAGGCATAAATTACATTCAAACCTACCTTAAGTTTTTCAGCTTTGAAAAATAAATTCATTTCAGCAGTCCCAAATTCTATATTGTATGGTTGAAAATAAAGACTATGTGCTTATTTCTTAGGAGGAATATTTTTAGTTTAAAGTAGATAGATTTTATACTGTGTAACCCATGCAACTATACAAAAGGAGTGGAAGTCCTCATTTCTTAAAATGGGAGATTTTGTTTAGTTTTTAAGGAAACATTTAAAAAATACTAGCAAACATGAGAGTTCAGAGTACTTGGCTATTAAGTTTCAACTCATAAACTTTATTTGGAATTTTGGAAAATGTTCAATTTTAGGAACATTATTTGAAGCAACATCACTGGTATTTTGTGGTCTGCAAAAGAAAGTATAGTTTGTTCTGATTTTTATTTCTTTATTTGACTTTTGGGTGTTGGTCCTTCTGGTGCAACATTTTTTTCTAGAAAAGTGAGATGTGTTGCCTTTATAGGAATCTTTAGTTCTTAAGTCAAAGATCTCTTTGTACCAAATTTGTGCTCAGAAAAAACTTTCTCCTCTAATCATTAGGAAAATACTGATGAAGTGAGTAACTGAAAGAAAGATAATGCCATGGATAATTTATTTATTTATTTCTAGATTTAAATATTTGTGAATTAGGATAGTGAATTGAAATACAATGTTTTAAACAAATGCACAATATATTTATTAGTTTAGTACTTGTAAACAACCCATTTTTTGCAGTTAACATTTATAAGGAGTCATGATTTGTTTTACATGTCCTTTGACTGGAGTAATCGATACTTGTTTATCATATTAATAGGATTATATATATGTATTTGGATACAAATGTGTATATATATTTTTCCAGTTTCAGCTACAAGTATGCAGTAGCTTCATATATATATATATATATATATATATATATATATATATACACACACACACACACTGCTTTATTGTCATTGTTATGACGTGGGAAATCTTCTTTGAGTGGCTTTAATCTTTTTATCATCTATTTTGCTATAAAGCAGTACCTCTCTTTTAAAAGTATCTTAGCAGCTTTATGGTAAAGGCACTTGATGAGCATGGTGTCAGGACATTTCTTTTGTGCTCTCTACTTACTACTGTCTCTTCTCTGTCCCTATAAAGCACCTAATACTTGAGAACTTTTCCTTTTGTAAAACTTGCCTCAGGTCATAAAGTGTGTTTTTGTTTCTTTTATTTATAATGATTTCTCTTTAAAAGTTATGGCTAAAATTAAAAAGATTGAGTATTGCCACGAATGTGAAGGAACTGGAACTCTCAGACACTGCTAGTACAATGTAAAATGGTGTAGCCACTTTGGAAAACATTTTCTCATAAAACACATCAGATATTCCCAGCTCCTCTATTCCTAGCATTTTTTTATTATTTTTTATTAAAGAGAAATGAAAACATGTCCACACAAATATGTGTACATGAGTGTACAACTGCATTTGTAATAACCCCAAACTGGAAATACCCCAAATGCTATCAACACGCAAACTGATAAACAAGTTGTGGTATATTCATAAGGGAGTAATACTCTACAATAAAAAGGAATGAACTGTTGATACATACGACAACATGGATGCATCTCAGAATCATTGTGTAAAAAGAAGCTGGGCAAAATAGGATACATGTTGAATGATTCAATTTATATACAATTTTAGAAAGTGCAGACTAATCAATAGTGACAAAAAGCAGTCAGCATCGTCTGAGTAAAGGAATAGATGGGTAACGAACAAGAGGGACCTTTGGAGGTGATGGGTATACTCACTCTATTATCTATTACAGTGAAGTTTTCTTATGTGTATGCATCTGTTAAAACTCATCAAGTTGTACATTTAAAATATGTGTAGTTTACTGTACTCATGTTAAATATAACTCACTAGATTTTTTGTTTGTTTGTTTTTTTAAAGATGGTTTTGAGCTTGTATAATAGAAAGTGATAGTTGCAAAGAGTCCATACTAGACCACTAAGTTCATTGAGGAGAAGGGGTGAGGTCTACTAGGCTGGTAGCTAAATAACTGCCTTAGGTAGATTTGTATTTTTATATGTGAGATAGTTATCTGCTGTGATGTAAATGAAATGTAGTTATTTGGCCTTGTAGATAGTTTAACACCCACACTTATATTTTTCACTTTAGTGTACATCTAGCCTTTTGCATTTAGTATTCTGGGTATTACATTTTAAGAGGAACATATTACATGCATCATAAAAGAATAAATACCGAGAGGACATCTGAAATAATACAAAGAATCAAATTGTCAAATCAAACTCAAATGAATCAGAGATCTTACGCAGGGTTAAGCTTTACTAATGATTTCAAGGATGCAAGCATTCAGAAGGCACAGACCAAGCCGAGAGAGTTGTGTGCTCCTGAGAACAGCTCCTTAAGTCCTTCCTTTCTGCCTCAGTCAACATGCCTTTGGTCCAAAGTATTAGAGGAGGTTAAGTGAGAAGTGCAGGTTATACACAGCATAGAGAATTTAGGTTATGAAACATCTCCATTTGTTACTCAGTTGCAAAGCTTACTCAACAATTTTCTGGGAGTCGTGGCCCGTAAATTCATAGATTCTGTCTAGGTTCGCTTACTTTGCACAATCCTAAACCGGGACATCCTGCTAAAAACAAAAACATTCCGTAGGTAAGGACTCTCAACATAACAGAGAAATAGATCTTGTAGATCGGCTGCTTAACTCATCTTCCTTTCCCACATCACAGCTGTCTTCAGCAGTAGGAAGGTCTGTTTGTACTGAAGGTGGGCTAGATTTGTTCTGGGTAGTTCAGGAGGGCAGTACTGGTTCCAGAAGACAGAAATGAAAAGGATGCCAATTACAGCTTGCTTTAGAAAGCCTTTCTGACAATTACTCATACATAATAGGGGCTATAGGATGGAAAAACGATCCCCTTGGTGCTAGATGTGTGCTCCCCAGCAGTGCAGAAAGATGAGTGTCTGCTTCTCCGGAGCTTGACCTTGATGGCCTCCACTTCCCATCCAACCCGAGTGAGCCTCTAGTAGGGTAATACTATTATCTCTTTCTGTTCTTGGAGTTTACTGTCTTTATTGATTTATAGGAAAGGAAAGCCACTGTTGTTGTTTTCAACGCTTTTAATTCTACTTACTATTTTATTTGAAATCGTTTTTTTCTCTTGAGTTTCTCAAGCCATTTGTGATTTTTTTCCCCCCCCTCAGTTTAAGATCCTTAATGTGCCCATGTCTTCCCAACTTGCTGCAAATCACTGGAACCAGCAGCAGGCAGAACAAGAAGAGAGGATGAGAATGAAAAAGCTCACACTGGATATCAATGAACGGCAAGAACAAGAAGATTATCAAGGTATAAAATCACTTATAGGACAGACGTGGTAAATTTTGATGCCTTTTAGGCTTTTTAAATATAGAGTGTCAAAGTTGTTCTTGACCTTTCTATGCCATATTTGTATATATTTAGTCTGAGTAACTGATTGTTATTTATATTCTATTCTATGTTCATTTTTCTCTCACTTATTTGTACAATAACAATAATGTAATTTTCATCATAATTTGCTCATAATTTTAAATTTCATTATAATCTCATCATAACTCCTTAATTCAGTTAGTTTCCGTACTGTTAGAGCTATGTTTGCAGGAGAGATAATAGTCAGGTTTTAATCATCTCATGTTGTCAACTGTGAGCAAATTGACTCAACAAATATTAACTCGTTTTGTCTATTTGGGAGTCCCAATCTCGAGGACCCTATGTTCCTTCAGATTCGAGGATATGCTCAAATTAGGATTCTAGTTTCATGCAGACATACTCAGCACTCTTGGATTAACTGGAACCTTCTGTGTAGAGCCCATGGACACTTCATAAGCCAGCCTTTTTTTATTTTATTAATTTTATTGGGGAATATTGGGGAACAGTGTATTTCTCCAGGGCCCATCAGCTCCAAGTCATTGTCCTTCAGTCTAGTTGTGGAGGGCGTAGCTCACTGGCCCGTGTGGGAATCGAACCGGCAACCCTGTCGTTCAGAGCTCACGCTCTTAACCAACAGAGCCCTCTGGCCGACCCTAAGCCAGCCTTTTGATGTTTCTGTGGCACCGGATTTTAGAGCTGTTCTGACAACTGCTTTTTGTGCAAGAGATTGTTGTGTAAAGAAATTCTTGGTTTTCTATCTTTAAGTCCCATTTCTAGACTCTCCTCTTCCAGTTGATACCCAGCATTCTTAATAATAGCTAGCACTCAGTATAAGTGATTGCTTTGGGCTGGACACTGTTTTATGTGCTTTTTCAAAGCCTTTAATTCTCACAACAGTTCTGTGAGATAAATGCTTATTATTAGCCTCATTGTACATTTAGGGAAACTGAATTGAAAGTCCCTTAGCTAGTAAGTGGCAGAGCTGGATTTGAACCAGTATTGTCTGGCTCCAAACACTCTGCTGGTAATTATTGTACCATACTGCTTCTAGTACTGTTGTAGTGCCTCACAAGACCCTTATGTGTGGCCACACTGGCAATGAGGGGAGCCACAGGCCGTGGAAGAGCACGTCTCATCTCCGTATGTAATGGTCGTTTTTCTTGAGTCAGCCACCTGACAGAACTAATACACTTGTTGGCTCCTTTGGGTTTTATTTGCTTTCATGGGGCAGAACATTTACCAGAGTTCACCACCTTTTCTCTTTTGCTGCTCATTCCAGAAATGCTGCAGTCTCTTGCCCAGCGCCCAGCTCCAGCAAACACCAATCGGGAGCGGCGGCCACGATACCAGCACCCAAAGGGAGCGCCTAATGCGGATCTAATCTTTAAGACTGGTGGGAGGTAGGACAATCTCTCTCATTTCTCCAAAGCTCCTTTTTTGCTGATGTCCATGTGGACAAATCAGATAGTTCTGGATTATACTTATTCGTAAAGGCCAAATTACCACCAAAATAGAAAAATCTTTGAGTAGTAGGTATTTGAGAAAAGAAAACCTGTTTATAAAATAGTTACAGTTTTGTTTTGTGTTTTAAATCTTGATTTCAGCCACCGATTCTGGCTTTCACTCTCTCCG
Organism: Rhinolophus ferrumequinum; assembly: GCF_004115265.2. Classification (NCBI taxonomy): domain Eukaryota; kingdom Metazoa; phylum Chordata; class Mammalia; order Chiroptera; family Rhinolophidae; genus Rhinolophus; species Rhinolophus ferrumequinum. Next base: position 16,757,730 of record NW_022680355.1, on the reverse strand, counting down.
AGTGGACTTCTCTGGGTTTTTAAATTTTCTCTTTTGCATTTATGGAGAAGACAAGCTAGAGATTTAGTTTGAGAGAAATCACAGGCTTGTGTCAGGATCTGTCAGAGTCAACGTTATGTCATCTTAATGTTACAGAAATGCAAGACCTAATTACTAGACTTTCAAATATGCAGGTTGAGTTTGTTTTGAGGTATTTTGTTTGTTTTTTAAATTATAAAACGTCCTGCTGGGATGTATGCTAACTCTACTTGAACTTGAGTTGCTTAATGTGAAATAATTAAAACTCCATAAGGAATTTCACATAGAAGATGTTCCCTAATAAGACTAATTCATCTTTTTTTAAGGATTTAAAAAATTATTTAAAGTTTTTCTGGGATCTGATCTAAAGACCCATACCATTAACTCAATTTTCTGTTTTGTGATTGGGTTATGATCAAAGTGACATCGGCTTTGCTGCTCTTCCTGGTCTCGCTCAGGGTGTTAGTGTTTAGAGGAGAATGTACAACAGCCCCGAGAATCACCTTGTTGTTGGGGGTGGCGAGCAGGTATAGAAGGGAGTCTCCTGGGAGCAGCAGGAGTGCTCTGTTTTTGGGGAGAGTAGCCCTGGGGAAAATGCAGACGTTAGAGCCTATGTCTTTTATTCACTAAGTGTATTTGTGTGTTTCTGGTAACATTTTTCTTTGAACTGTATGCTCAGACAACTCGAATCAAATTGCGGTCTAGAAAATTGGTTTGTCAAGACAGTTTAGGGATCTGTTTTTTAACATCTGTTGAGTGCAATGTTTTTAGAAATCTAAGTTACAAATGCTGTACAAACCTATCTAATTAGGCATAATGATATATTAGGGTACTATTAATTATCCAAACTTCATTAAAGTTCCCTAATAAATGTAAATGTAAATATTGCTGCTAAACCTAGGTAGGTTAACTGGCCATGAAAATATTAGTTTTTTGCTTCTACGTTTTCTCAGAGTGGCTTTAAATATATACCATAGTGTTCTGTTCCCTGTTCTTGTTCTTGTCTCATGATTAGAGGAGGTTAGAAATATTAGAATATTTTTTCTATCTGGATGTTTCCATCAACTTCACCTGCCTGTATTGCACCTTGACATCTCTGAACATCATTATTTTATTCGTGCCAAACCCCTTCTCGAGTCAGATATTGCGAGTGTAGCGTCTTTTCCTAACTTCTAAGTGTTTGACTTTGTAGAATCAGTATAGTGTTTGATACATAATTGATATCTGTAGTAGGATTTGCTCCTCTCCACTTACATGCATCCAGCACCTACCATGGCTTCAGTCCTGTACTATGGAAAATTAAAAAGTAGAAAAAGACAAAGTTTTAACCCTCAGTCTTATAGTTCAGTGGGAAAACCGAGTACAGATACTTGAAAGAGCTAATTCTAGTCATATATTTCTTTAAAAACTCATTGGTTGAAAGTGTTAAGTACTAAGCATTTCATAGGCCATAGGGAACAAACGTATGGGAAGACAGATGTGTAAACATACATGCTATAATGGGTGTGTCTGTGAACACAAAGGTATGCCTCTCTTAGTTGGCTACCAGTTTTTCAGTCGTTTTTCAAAATTCCCTCTCTCCAGTCCCCCAGTTTAGCCAAATTTCAAGGAACTGGCCACGTTTGTTCTTATTTTCTCCTTGTGCACTTGTGTGGCTGACTGTAGTCTCCTGCCTCCCCTGCCATTTCACTGAAACGGCCTCCGCCAGCCACCAGCTGCCTCCTGGTCTTCATTCAGGAGTCTCTCCGGCTCTCAGAGCACGTAGCATGCGGGCCTCCTGTTCTTCTAGGCTTACGCTCTTCCCTGGGCCTGGCTCTGCTGTCTTCTGGTCTTGCTCTTCCCTCCCTGTCTCCCGTCTCCTGGCTTCTTTCTGGGCTTGCCTCTGTCTGGAGGTGCTGTGTCTCTAGTTTCTGACTGTATATCCAGCTGTCTTCTAAATAGCCACTTAGATGTCTCACGGGAACTTAAACGTCAGTGCGCCCCTGCCCCCCGCCACTCTCCTGTGTTCTCTGGCTCAGTGAATGGAAACACTGCCCACCCAGTTGTCCAAACTAGAAAAGGAGCTTTTAGTTTAAACTCCTCTCTCCCTCAATTTCCATATCTAGTTAATTAACAAATCCCTGATTCTTCTGCTGAATGGTTCTCACACTTGCCCATTTTATTCCACCTCTACTGAGAAATCCTAGATCCCGCTACCATCACCTCCCATTGGATTACTGCCAGCAGCCTGCTATCGACTTCCCAGTCTCCAGCTCCAACCCCTTCTGTTTCATTCTTTGTGTTCTTTCCACAGTGCAGATCTGCTGTCTCATTATGTGAGCTCTTCAGTGGGTCCTCATGGCTGGTGGGATAACGTCTAAGGCCCTGAACTTGGTTAAACAGCCCTGCATGATGGGGGTGTGCTTGCTTTATTAGCTTTCTCTTGCTATTTTTAACCCCTACTCCCAAGCAAGCTGGCCTTTTAGTTCTTTCTTAGGGTCTTTTGGCCACCCTCTGTTTGGAACCCTCTCGTGCTTTCCCTGGGAGAGCTCATGCTCCTTCGTCAGATCTCACCTTGGTGCTCTGAAGCCTGACAGGTCAGTGTGTGTGCCGCCCTGGCTCACGTCTCTCCACAGCCTGAGCTAACCACCTTGCTCACTTGTCGCTTCCCCCGTGAGACTGAAGCCTGGTGCAGAGGCGGAGCCGTTGTAAGTCCCGCGTACTTCCTGCTGCCTGGCCTATAGTACCGTTTGCTGAAAATAAGACTTAGCCAGACAATCGGTTCTAATGCGTCTTTTGGAGCAAAATTTAATATAAGATCCAGTCTTATTTTACTATAAGACCTGGTCTTATATAACATATAATATAATAAATATAATATACCAGGTCTTATATTAATTTTTGCTCCAAAAGATGCATTAGAGCCGATTGTCCGGCTGGGTCTTATTTTCTGGGAAACATGGTAGATGCTCAGTACATATTTGTTGAGTGGACAAAGGGCCTTTTACAAATTTATGTGTAGTCATTTCACAATCTTTCTCCTTGTGTTTTCCTCCCTAACTTTCTTCCCTGTCGTTTCTGGATTTTGTGAGAGTCCCAACTCTTGAGTAACCCCTCTAACTGTTTTAAATCTCTTCTTAAAATCATAACTTGAAAAAAAAAAATCCTAACTTGTCCATCATTCTTGAAAAGGCCGTCTGTAAAGTATCATGATATTTTCCAAGCCAGTGCTGTTACAGAGTGGTTGTGGATGACCAGTATAGAGGAACAAGCAGACATGTAAACATGAGTTTTTGAGCCTTTTGAGCACCAAATATTCTTTGCCATTTTTTATACTTAAGTTTTAAGTGGAGAAATGTAGTAATTTGAAAGAACATAACTGAGGGGGTAAAATCTCTTGGTGCTTTGTCTCCTCTTTATTTTCTATTTTCAATGCTGGGCCCAGACTTGGCAGAAAGATGTTTATGTGGCACAGTGGTTTATCAGCTCTCTTACGGAGAACGTGCTGAGCGGGGAATTCCTATACAAAGGAGCAAAAAGAAAATTCTGTGAGTGAGATCTGAGAAACTGTTTTCAATTTGATCCTTAACTTGGCAAGTGCTTTTTTAAAAATAAATTGTTATCAATATTGTTGAAATTACATAGCAGATACAGGGAAATTTATTTGGAAACTCATTAGTAAAGCATTTTAATGTTTTTCTTACCTGTGGATTTTGATTAGGCTCCCAGACTTTAATTATGATTTTTACCCTTTCTAATCAGAATCAAAATAGGGCTGTAAGTTAAAACTTCTGCCCCTCTCCCTGGGCAGTAATGCTGTAACAAAGTATAGGCATTTGCTTATAATGAGTTAAGATAGCAATAGCACTCTAAGTAAACTAAGTAGCGATGGACCCCTTAGTACAGGACTCAGTTGTTTTCTGCTCTGTTCATGTCGAAAACACTGAAGCTTGACATCTTTGCAAAGTGTTAGTACTAAGATAGTTTATAAGCTACAAATTCGCATGGATTACTCCAGTGCTCCTCAAACTTTAAAATACGTATTTGAATCACCTTGACTTTTACTGCACTGCTGGTGCTGATTCGTTTCTGACCAGCTCCCAGGTGATGGCAGAGCTGCTGCAGTGCGGACCACACTCTTGAGTAGCAAGCGCTATACGAACAGGCTTTTTGTTTAAACCCATCTTAAGGAGAATGTGCATTTTTTATTACATATTCTCTGTATGTCCTTATTTGTAAGATTAAATAAGTGGTAGTTTTGTTATAAAACAGAGTCCCTCCTACAAAAGCATTTAATCCAAAGTGTAGATTATAATCGCTTTTTTAGGCTCTTTGATTTTTAAATCTCTCAGATTCATTGTTTGCTTATAAACCAGTCAAGTGACATCGCCTACACTATGCCTAGTGACAGAAGTGTGTCTTCTTATCAAAGACTATGAACAGTTTTTTCCTGTCATTCATTGCATTTATTTAAAGTATTTTTATTTTAGACCGTTGCTTTGTCTTGATTTCAGGAGAGAGACTTTTCTCTTTCTCTCAGGGAATACTTGTGTTATTGACCTTTTTTCCATTTAGTTCAGTTCTGCACAGGTTATCCAGGCGAAGATACACTTTTTCCTATTTGCATTTTATTCTTTGGAAGTTTTTTGCTAATGTAACTTGCCTTGTGAAAAACAAACTATTAGTTTGCTAGAGCTTCCATAAGAAAGTACCACACACTGGGTGACTTAAATAACAGTTCTGGAGGCAAGTCCACGAGCCAGGTGTCGGCAGGGCCGTGAGGGAGAATGTGTTCCAGGCCTCTCGCCTGGCTTCTGATGGTTTGCCAGCAATGTCTGGCATTCCTTGGCTTCTGCACCACCATCTGATCTCTGCCTTCATCTTCACAGGGCATTCTTCCTGTGTGTGTGTCTGTCTAAACCCCCCAATGTTCTCAGGGAAGGGCTATTGCTTTGCTGGCCCATCCTGCTCCTGGTAACTAATTACATCTTCAATGACCCTAACTCCAAATAAGGTCATCTGAGTACTAGGGGTTAGACTTCTACATATGAATTTGGGGGGTACACCGTTCAACCATCACACAAACCACGGATTTCAGCATCTGAGAAAGTCGTTGCAGGAAAGATACCCGGATCACTGTCCGAATTGCTCTCTTTAGTGCCCCTCCAGAGGCTCCTGTTGTGTCTTAGTCAGTAGGAGTTTGCGTGCTCTTTGCAAAGCACTGATTTGTGTGGAGACATCAGTAACAGTGGCTGGTGGTGTTTCAGGGCTCTTTTCTTGCTGGAGCTTTGTCCTCAGTTTGGTTCTTTAATGTTGCCCCGTTTGTGCCCCCAGGAGACGTTGATCCAGCAGCACGTGTCATTTCATTAGGTCCTGTATCTGATGTTGTGGATAGTGGAGTCCTCCAGCAATTGAATGAGAGCAGTGGACACATCTCAGCATGTCGGTCTAAAGAGTTGCGAATCCAAACCTGGGACAGGCTGGGGCCATGAGGCGGGGACAGCAGCCTCTGCCAACACCGGAACAAGCCGAGCTTCCAGATGAGGCACACACGGCCTTTTGTCATGGAAATCATGGGAGGGTTCATCTTCTCCTGAGAATAGCAGTCAAGAAATGAGATGGTTAACTTGACTACTGAGCAGGTACACCCAGAAGAGCGGCAGTGAGATGACTGAGCCGGAGAAGAAAGGGCTGGAATGGTAATGGCGTGGGGGAAATGAACTTGAGTTTTAAAATTGATTTGAGTTACAGTGTCTCTGAATTGAACATCCCATGTTGGAAGAAGATACATTTGGGGGCTCCAGGACTACAGTAGAAAAGTATAGAGCAAGCAGTAAAATCTTCTAGTAAAAACTTACATGCAGGACAACAAAATGATGAAAGATAACTAAATACCAGGTAATCTACCAGGAAGGCTTTTGTTTAGGAATTTGCTTCAAGAGGAACAAGGGATGAGGGAGAAAAATCAGTTTTATCCATCAGAGTCAGTGATACAATATTGCCTGTTAGGGTGAAAGAAAAATGTGAAGACTGTTAGTATACAAAGAGCATGGATTCAGAGGGCTTAGGGAAGTCTGCCACCAGGCTGAGAAGAGGGGTACTGAGCCCATTGTAAGTATCATTGGAAACAGCGTGCCAGTCAGCATGTCACAGGAAATGGACGAAGGACAACAAGAAGTGGGATCAGAAGATTTTGTTGACCTTCATGGGTTTACAGCCTCTGTCTCTAAACAAAGTATGGAAACAGTAGAGCTTTTATTTTGCTTTTGTTTTTGTTTTGTTTTGTTCCCCCCCCCCTCACCTTCTCCCTCCCCCTCCCCACTAAATAGAAATGAGGGTTCTTAGTCTGTTTCTGGCAATCTGTTAATTTATTAGGATAGTTGTCTTTCGTTTGCTTTGCTTTCCAGTAGGCGTAGTAAATTTAGTTAAAGAGCACATCTGTATGCTACAACTTGATTACATCTTTTTTCCTAGCTATTTTGCATTTTTTCTTTTACCATGTTTCAGTTTCTGCATGTAGAATTAAATAAGAAACAAAATTGTAAAGTTGTAACATTTCACATGGAAATGCTGCCCGAACTTCACCAGCTTCAAAAATCTGACCTTTGCCGATGCTGCAATAAAGTGTTGTAATTTAGATCTGGTTTGGTTGCATTTTCTTTGGTTTGGGTTTTGGAAATCTACTAAATGGGTAAGTCGTAGCTTCTTCTATAAAGGTCATCTTCGTCCTTTATAAAGTGGCCTCAGAGACGATTTCTTCAGCATGTCACTCGTAGTGTTGCTCTCACTTCAGCTTTCTGTATTTTGCATTGTTTTCCAGGGTGCCTGAGTTAGCTTCCTTTTGGGTCAGTACCAGAAGGGGCCTGTGGAGACCAGAGAAATGAACATTTTTAGAACAGGCGGAGTGTTGGTTAAGGTGGAAATTGTCGGCACAGCACCGGAGCAGGAGTGTTTACGGCTCACCCACGTGCAGAAGGGTGATGAGAGCTTGTGGGAGGGAGGCCGGCGACGCAGAGACCACTGCTTTCCCTTTCGGAGGCCGCCTTACAGTCCAAAGGAGTGACTGTAATCACTACTGCAAACACATCTGAAATTCAGCTGAGTCATTAGAATTTGAAAAGAAATTGAATTTTAATTAGAAAAAAGTTTCAAAACTCCACTTAATTTGATTATCCCTATTTTCTAACCTTCCTCACCATCTTCATCACTGACCTGTGTGCTGTTACTTACTGTTCTGTGTTGGGGAGAATGGTTGCAAGTTTTGTCATTTTTATACTATTTCTAAGTTTTAAATTGTCGGGGAGCCAGGGGTATTTGTAGTGTGTAGCCTGCCTGCAGGTCAGCTGTGGTAAGTGCCCTTCATTCACCTTTCATCTGTCATCTAGAAAGAACACGGTCACTAGCAGGTGTAACATGTTTTGGGAACCATAAAGAGAGTGCATCACATAAGGTGGTCTGTAACATTGGTACTTTATTCCGTCAGGTCACTGGAACAATGATAGGTTATTGGGGACCAAAAGATTAGTGATACGTAAGATAGGTTCTGTGTTAACCACCAAGAAGCTTGCTTCCATTTTTTAAAAAATGAGGGGAAAGCCTCCAGAATTTTGAAAAATACTATGATTCTCCTAAGCTTGTCAGTCTTTTGGGCCTCTCTTTCTCTTGTGATCCACCAGAGGAATCAGCTGTCAGCCTTCATCCTTTGATCCTTTAATTCCTTTTTGGGGACTAACAAGCAAAAAGGGCCTCTGGGGACCTGAGAGTCTGTCTGGTGAGTTCCTGCACTGCCTGTGAGAGCCGCCCAGGCCCTTTCATGCTCTTAGTCTCCAGACAGTATTGGACCCTGGCAGCCAGACAAGAAAGGATACAGATCGCACACAGTAGCTAGACCTGAACAAGGAGCAAGACGAAGACAGCAAACACCGCCTAAGACACAGCAGCCCGGGAGGGCGAGGTGCTGAGCCCTGGAGGCCCCAGGTGGTGATCCTGGAACGGGGGGAATGTCAGCTTTGGAAGAAACACTCAGTTCTCGGATGGGAACCGTCCTGAGATGTGCGGTGAGCTGTCATTGGTGGTGTCAGAGTTTTTGTGATGAGCAGAAATAGCTTCATTATAGGAGAAATAGGCCCAGAGTGGTGAGGCCAACACAGAGAGGCGGCCCTCTGATTTCTTAGTAACTCCAGCCATATCATAAAATATCCGTAATGCTCATAATGGAAAACCTGAGATAATGGGGTTTTTTAAAAAAAAACACACAAAAACATTTTCTTACAAAAGGCAGAGATGAAAGCTATCTCAGGTTCCGTTCAAAAATGGCTTTAAAGTCTTTTGCATTTGGAGATCAACTTCCCACTATCCAGAAGCCCAGTGCATTCTTTAGTTGCGAATGAAATACGCAATAAACTCACAGGAGATTATTGTAAGGATCCTAAAGTTTGAAACCAGCACAAGAATGTCGTTGGGCTTTAGAAATAACTAAATGGGTCAGAACTCGTGTGTGCCTTCTGCTCCTCAGCGTTATTCTTCCTCACCGTCTTAGTCTGCTTGGGCTGCCATAACAATCCCACCGACTGGGCAGCTTAAACAGCAGGCGTTTCTTTCTCGCAGTTCTGGAGGCTGGAAGCCCAAGAACAAGGTGCCAGCGTTGTGCGTTTCCGGTGTGGCCTCTCCTTGGCTTGCAGCTGGCCGCCTTCTCACTGTGTCCTCACGTGGCCTTTCCTCTGTGCGTCCATCCCTGCTGTCTCCTCCTCTCCTAAGCACACCGGTCCCATTGGGTTAGGGACCCACCCTGTGACCTCATGTAACCTTAATCTCCAAATTACAGTCACACTGGCAAGGTGGGGCTGCAACCTATGAATTTCGGGGTGACAGTTCAGTCCATGACACTCGCTGTAAACTTGCCTGCCAAAAGTTCCCGAGTTTTGTTTTGCAACTACAGAGCCAGCTTGGACCAGTGATCTGTGGTCAGTGGGGGGTGGGGGGGTGCAGGGGGTCCTGTGAAATCACGGCCGCTCTGCAGGAGCCTTAAGAATTACCTGGGAGAGGGCCACGTCTTTAACTCAGTTTTCCAATATTGGGGTTCTCTCAGATTTTAAATGTGAGGTTTACCGTATAGCTATAAGTTTATTTCTAAAGTTTGTTTTTTTAAAGAATTCCGAATGTGTTATCTATACAAGCTTTCGTTAAACCATCCCTTTTACTCTGCATGGCTGGCCCTTGGGGGCAGCTGTCCCAGCTCTCAGGCTGGTGTTCCTGCTAGACTTGTTCTGAATGAAAACAAATGGAGGTGGAAGTAATTTGAAATAAATTTTAAAATACTTAGCATGCTATAAGTAACATCACGGTTTTTGGCATTCTTATTTAAATGTGATTTT